>NC_063185.1:10256981-10566148 GCF_023159225.1 Perognathus longimembris pacificus | reverse complement strand
CACGGATCATGCCGTCCCCAACGCCAATGGCCAAACAGCCTATATCCACAGGAGAGAAGGCCAGGCTGTAGGCAAACCCACCAAGAGAAGGCAGGGTCCAGCAGCATTCTAGGGTGGCCATGTCCCAACATTTGACCTGAAATGATCCAAGGGTTAGGACAGCTTAAATATGGGGGGGGGAAAAGCCAGAGAAATAGGAAAAAGGCTTCAATATTCCAAATGTGTAGGATCAAAATATAACACTTACAGTATGTACTGGAACAAATATCTCTTAGCATTAAAAAAAGAGCAACAAATTACAGGTCAAAGGTATCTTGGAGCATATTTATTTCCAATAAGGTCCAGTAAATTTAGCACCATATAATTGATAAACCAGAATTTAGTCATTGAATTCTGTCAATGATTTTTCCACTCTATTGTAGCACTGGTGATTTCATTCAGCAAACTGAAAGTATGACAGCCTCAACATAAAAGAAGTCAAAATTAAATGGCTGCTGTCTAAAACACAAAGTATCATACTCAGAGGAGATTTCCCTTCCTGTACATGGCTGACATTTTTAGTACTGATCACTAATAGGAAGGAGTTCTGAAACAGAAACAGGGCTGACTGACTCCTTTTAATCCCAATCAAATTAGAAATCACTATTCTCTGAAGCTGGATGACACAAACCAGTTCTTACATCTCTATCCATTGATGTAGAAAGTAGCAACTGTTTATCATCTTCAGTTTGCAAAGGGCATAAATTAAACACAATTCTGGAATGATTTTGTCCTTCTGCTGATGAGCTAAAGAGGGTATATTTCCGTCTCCAAGACTGAGTGAGATCCCATAGCAGCAGCTCACCTCTATGAAGGAAGAACAAAAGCATTAGCTCTTTCTCACAAGCAATCTGGTCAGTTATTGATGAGCAAGGGTATGAGTTTTTAGTTGTAAGATAATTTCATTGTTCCTCTTTCCTGTGTGCCAGGACTGGGGCTTGAACTCAGAGTCTCTTGCTCTCCCTTGACTTTTCCCCTTAGGGACGGTACGCTGCCAATAAGCCATGTGTCTACTTCTGGGTTTATCACTGCTTAATTAGAGACAAGTCTCATGGACTTTCCCTGCCTAGGCTGGTCTTGAACCACTATCCTCAGATCTCAGCGTCCTAAGCAAGGATTATAGGCACAAGCCACCAATGTCTGGCTTAATTGCTTCTTTGATAAAACTCAAAATGGCTACAGTATGGTTTAACAGAGTGCTTGAATCCTTTTCTGAGCCATACAGTTTTTCTGACAGGGAGCAGAGTAACAAACTGACATGTGGGCAACTGAATCTACCACATGAAACCATTTTTCAGAATAGTATCTGGCTCATCAGCCTAGCTCCTGACCTGCTATTCTAACAGGAATGACAACATTTATTCAATTCTATACTGAATTAGAGGGTATCCAGTGCAGGCTCTGCAGCATCATAAATCACTTTCTGGGGGGAGAAATTCCTACCTCTTTTCAGTAGGAAATGTTCCATAAATTCTGTTTACTGAATAGCCATAACAATCTTAAAAGATGGGAAATATCACTATCCAATTACATTTCTCTCTCTCTCTCTCTCTCTCTCTCTCTCTCTCTCTCTCTCTCTCGTCAGTTGTGGGGCTTGAACTCAGGGCCTGGGTACTGACCCTGAGCCTCTTCGTGCTCAAGGCTAGAACTCTACCACTCTAGCCATAGCAATACTTCCAGTTTTTGAGTAGTTAACTGGAGATAAGAATCCCAAGGACTTTTCTTCCTGGGCTGGCTTTGGACCTCGATCCCCAGATCTCAGCTTCCTGAGTAGCTAGGATTATGAGCCACTGGCACACGGCTTCAATCACATTTCTTTACAAGTAACTGAATAAAGCTCAGTGACATTGTCTTCCTCTTCAATGAAAAGCAAGTAAGTAGCCAATTGAATTTGAAATTCATTTATATCCAAGTCTATATTCTTAACAACCAGGCTGTAAGTTATTTGATCTTTTCACAATTCTCTTAGTAGACATAGCACACATCTCATGATTTTTCTACTTCAAATGGCCCATGACAGAAAGCTGGGCATGGTGGGGCATGCCTGTAAGTCCATCACTTGGGAGGCTGAAGCAGAAGCATGGCAAGTTCAAGGGCCATCCTTGGCTATATAGTGAGATCCTGTCTCAAATACCAGAAAGGTAAATGGCTCCTGACAATGTAAGTCTTGGCAATTACTTTCGCCATCTTCAGTGTCTACAAAGAGAAGCCTAGGACTCTCCAAGGTCAAACAGAAAGTATGAGCCAAAAGACTTACCCAAAACAACTAGATACCAGCTGTGTTGGCTGATTCTTGGGCCAATAGAGTGTCACCCAAAGGCGCTCTTTAACAGTTGGGTCTATGCCCCCTCCTCTTCTTTTCAGAAATGGCAATTTCAAAATCATCACTCCTAGAAATAAGAAGAAAGTCAGTGAACGCTTAAGACATTGACAACTAATATATGAAGTCACTAGAAAGTGACACTTGGTACTCTAAGTCAATAATGGTTCATAGTGCAACCCAACGTTATGTAACTAAAACCAAACAACTACTCAACATATAAAGGTCAAAAATTGACCTCTCAGTGGAATACAATAGCTCAAAAACTATGTATGTACATTCATATAAGACTATTGTCGACATATTGTCTAATGTTGACATTACATTTAAAGCCCTAGGCAAATTTTCTTTGGCATAGGCCACCTGGCTACTGTATATGTTCTGGGTACATTGTGTATTGCATATATGTCTACCTGACCTAGGGAAGGGAAAGAAAAACAGGGTGTAAGATATCACAAGAAATGTACCCACTGGCCTACTATGTAACTGTACCCTTTTTGCACAACACCTTGTCAAAAAATTTTTGTTTAATAAGTAAATTACAAAAAAAATGGTTCATAGTACAGGACCTGTGAATTAGAAGTTATTAAGTCTGCTTAGTTAGAATGATCACCTCATTTTCCCAGTGAAACATTATTGAGACCTAAGGAAGCAACATAATCCATGATATTCCTAAAGTGGAAATGCAGAGATTTCTTTTCCTAGTTGGCCATAAATCTACCAAAGGGTTAAAGTTTGGAAATCAACATGTTGTGGTAGGAATACACTTCCTAGTTCACATTACGCATGAGAACCATAAGGCTGGAAGCGTGGCTTGATAATAAAGCACCAGCCTGATGGCTGATACCAAGTTGGAGTCCCAGTCTAAAATAAAAAAAGAAAAAACCACTAATGTAGCCTTTAAAAATATACATGTCAGCACATAATACCCAGGGACTTAATTCACTAGATTCAAAGTAGGATCCAGAAGCTTACAATTTCTCAAACTCTTCAGCTCATTCTGCCTTGGAGACTGCCCTTCTTGGGATTCTCGGCCAGTTATTTCAATGTAGGCTTCTGACTTAACTTGAATACTGAGTATTTACATGTAAACATATACCTGTCTGCTGGATGTACATTATTTACTCTGTATTTGTGTACTAGAAGCTCTAACTTTAGAGACCTGTTCAATTTCTGACTAAAGTTTGCCAAATTCCAATATTCCTGTCCCAATAACACATATCTTGCTTTTAATGCTAAAAAGGTGATCCTTGCCTTCTCCTGGAATGGATCACTCTTGCCAAATGTTCAGGCAAGAGGCCTAACCCAGGTTAAATCCAGGCAGCATGGGAGGAGGTAAAATGTTCAACAAGAAATGCACTCTCATTACCCTTGTTATATAACTGTAACCCCTCTGTACATCACCTTTACAATAAAATAACGTAAAATAAATAAATAAACCCAGGCAGCAACTTTCTTGTCAGAAAAGTAAGGAACAAATGTCAAAGTAAGGAACATTGTTGGAACAAGATAGAAAGAAAAGCAGGTAATTCTGCCACAATATCATCGCTATCACAAAATAAACATCAAACATCAGCCTTACCTCGGCCTCTAGAGCAGCTCCAGATTCGAATAGTCTGATCTCTGCTTCCAGTGGCTATGTAGCAGCCCTTTGTTTCTGGGGTTTCTGCTTTAACTTTCCCATTGGGAATTTCAGGCTCTTCTAGGAGAGAGATGGTAACTTTGTTTCTAATTTGCATTAAACTTGTACTTATGAGAGAAAAGTTAGTTTGCCAAGATTCCAAAAGTTAGGTGTTTCACAGGTCTGATCTGTGAGACCTAGAGTTTTTCAATATAACTCACACGATACAATCCTACCCACTTTGCTTTTAGACCCAAAATTCTGATCTCTGCCTTCCATCATCTCTACCTGATTTTTCCTCTTGGTTTAAAGATAAGCAATCTTCACCAGGTAGGGGACACCAGGCTATGGAGTGGATCTCATCATCGTGGCCTCGAAGCCTGTGAATAACTTCTCCTTTCTTACTGATGTCAATTATAACCACTATGCCATCCTTGTAGCTAAAAAACAAGAGTTAGAAATATTACTGAACAATGAAGACAGAATAGTCTCTGCAGTAAACACTTTGGACCAGGGGTTCGTATGATGGCACTTCCAAGTTGGCAAGGTGCACTTGGAGTAGGGAAGAAGAGAATAATACATCATCCTTTCTTTTCCTTTTTAAATTCAAATTGTTTTGTTTTACTTATTTAGTGTTATTTTTGTGTGTGTGTGCTGGTACTGGGGTTTGAACTCAGGGCTTGGATGCTGTCCCTTAGCTTTTATGCTCAAAACTGGGGCTCTCTACCTCTTGAAGCACACTTCCATTTCTAACTTTCTGGTGATTAGTTGGAGATAAGACTCACACACACTTTGCTGCCTGGGCTGGCTTTGAACATTGATCTTCAGATCTCAGCCTCCTGAGCCACTGGCACCTGGCTACCAATGTGTTCATTTCATGCCTCCTGGTTTTGTTAAATTTTTCCTCTACTCTTGGCACTAACACTATTATTGCCTGGCCAAAACCGGACATGGTGGAGCATGCTTGTATATCGAGGAAGGCAAGAGTAGAAATGTTCAGACCTTAGGGCCATATAAATGCACAAAATCATTTGGTATATGACAGACAAGATATGTATGCTTGTTGTCAGCAGCCTGTGGCCTGTCTGCCTGTACTGATAATTTTTTTTTTTTGCCAGTCCTGGACCTTGGACTCAGGGCCTGAGCACTGTCACTGGCTTCTCTTTGCTCAAGGCACTGCCACTTGAGCCACAGCACCACTTCTGGCCGTTTTCTATATTTGTGGTGCTGGGGAATCAAACCCAGGGCTTCATGTATGGGAGTCAAGCACTCTTGCCACTAGGCCATATTCCCAGCCCTGTACTGATAATTTAGTATGGCCCAAGAATGAGGTTATAAATATTCCAATGGCCTCTGGCAGAGTAAAGGTTCCTTATCCCTTTCTAAGGGAATTGACAGATGTGTAGCAATTTCTCCATCTAGAGATCTAACTGTCCTACTGCATGAAATTTTCTGTTTTAGAAATGCTGCTACTTTTCTACCTACAAACTCTTTTTTTGTTTTTGTTCTTGCCAGTCCTGGGGCTTGGACTCTACCCTGGTTTCTTTTTGCTCAAGGCTAGCATTCTACCCTTGAGGCACAGCTACACTTCCAGCATTTTCTGTTAATTTGGTACTAAGGAATCAAACCCAGGGCTTCATGCATGCTAGTCAAACACTCTACCTCTAAGTCACATTCCCAGCCCACTAAATACAAACTTAACAAAAGCAGTAGCACTGTATATTCTAGAATGGTATTGCATATGCAACAACTGTCATTTTATTAATTCAAAAGAAACTGAGAAGTTAAAAACTGTTAAAAGTTCTTAAGACCCGTATCTCCAATTAACCACCAAAAACAGCTGGAAGTGCCTCAAGTTGGTAGAGTGATAGCTTATGAAAACAAATGACCCATTTCAATGAAACTTCTCTTTTCTAAAGATAAATGACTATTTCTGAATTTTGTTGTTTTATTCCCACTCTTTCTTTGTATGTATTAATAAATAAGACAGTGTACTTTAAAACCCTTATATAAAAATGGTATCATGCAGTCTATTTTGGTGAAGCTTGCCATTTTCATTATTTGTGAGCCAGGCATGCTGACACATACAGCCAATTCCTAGAGAGTCACCTGCACTTCTGTTATTAGTGCTGTACTCTATGACCATATTAGTTTATTCATGCTACTTCTGAAGGGCTTCCATTTTTATTTATTGACTTTTTGCTATTTCAAACAAAAAGGCTAATACTAATATTATTACACATGCTCAGGACAATTTCAGGTTTAATGTCTAATAACAGAACTGTAAAGATATGAGATATAAACCTTTGCTTTACTAGAAATAGAAAACTCAGGCTGGGAAGGTGACTTACTGGTACAGTGCTTGCATGACAAAGTAGGAAGTAGTGCTATGGCTCAAATGGTAGAACCCTGACATTGAGCAAAAGCAGCTCAGGGACAGTGCCCAGGCCCTGAGTTCAAGCGCCAGGACTGGCAAAAAAAAAAAAAAAAGGAAAAAGTAAGGAATAGAAAACTGTTCTATTAAGTGGTAGTACCTACTTACATCCCCTACATATCTGACAAGTCCAGAAACACTAGATAATTCTATAGGGAAAAGAACTATTACAGATTAAGAAATAAACAGAATAAGAAATAGAATGCCAAAAAAAAAAAGAAATAGAATGCCATTCTTTGAAGATGTAGACTTTGAAAACCACTAAGCTACATAACCTCCTTGTCATGAACCTGTTTTGAAATCTGTAAATGACCACTTTGAATCTTTTTAATCTAATCCTGTGTTTTATTTTTCACTTTCTACCTGAAAAGATTATATACTTTTTTTTTGGGGGGGGGGGGTATCTACTCCTCTCAAAGTCTGTTTGATTCAAACTTCTTTTTTCCTGGTGATTGGGTGCTATCCTTGAGCTTTTGTGCTCTACCACTTGTACTTCCACATTCAGCCTTTTGGTGATTAACTGGAGATAAGACTCTCATAGACTTTTCTGCATGGGCTGCATGAACTGAGATCCTCTAATCTCAGCCTCCTGAGTAACTAGGATTACAGGCAGGAGCCACCGAGTACCCAATGTGACTCAAACTTCTAACCCCTGGCTACTACATTCTGTGCACTCTAATTCCCCCTTATACCAACATTCTTATTTCATTAGCTAGTGCATAGACTTGTATCTTCATTATCACTCAAACTGTTCTATCTTCTCACCTTTCCCCACAATCAATATAGCAGATTTCATGAACTACCTTTATAGTCTCCCTTTAAAATACTGTTATTTAATTTGGGTGGGGATGGGTTCAAGTGGTAGAGGGCTGCCTATCAAGTGTATCTTTTTTAGTTCAAACCCCAGTACTACCAAAGAAGCAAAATGAAACAAAACTATTAAAACCCCAAACACCATTATCCTTATTGTCTTCTTTCCCTTCTTCACAAAACACCTTGTCTGAACATGGCACTTCAATTTCCCTCAGTTCATTTTCTTGTTCTGACAGTGTTCATGCTTTCTTCCCCAATCAAGTCCCAATCTAATTTTGATTTGACTATACCTCTGACTTTACACCTCCCTAAGAAAACCTGCTGCCACAAAATGTAAAACTCTATAGTTCTAAACAGATATATACAAATCCACTTTTAGTCATTCCTCTATTCTCAGCTGTTTCTACTTAATCATCTGCATTTAGCCCCCTTAATTTCTACCGTGTACTTTCATTTTGTTCTTGAAATAAGCTCTCCTTGTCTACCTTTAACATCAGCATAGACATATCTTTACTGAGTATCTTCCATTTCATACTCATTGAATCTACATACATCCTTGGCATCATGTCTAGGCATACCTTTGCAACAAAGTTATGTAATTTTTTACTAATATCTTCAAAACTTTGTAAAACAGTTGTCTGTGTATGTATACTTTTCTTTCTTTCTTTTCTTTCCTTTTTTTTTTTTTTTTTTTTAAAGAAACAGAGTCTTACTATGCAGCTCAGGGGTTGCTTTGAACTTGCAATCCTTAGCCCAGGCCCCATCAGTGTGTTGAATCAACTCTGGCCAGACTTTCTCTTCAAACATTCCAGAGGAATGCTATGTCAAGAGCTCAAACTAGAGGGAAGACATCACTGGGTGGCCAAACACAGAATAGTGAAGGAAAGGATGTTTTACTGAGGCAGCTCATATGAAAAACCACCTTGATGATGAACAAAAAAGACCAGCCCCATGGCCATCTCAATTTCTCAATCTAGAGGGAATGAATACACAGAATCAGAGACAAAACAGTGCCAACTGACAACTCTAGGAATTAAATTAATGTTATATTCAAGGGCAGTATAAAACAGAGATGGGGAGCTACCTTTTTTTTTCTGCCAAGGACATAAGGTATTTATAATGTCATTCTAGAGCCTAGATGTGTTGAATTTTGCTTTGAAGAAAGCTACTAGATTTATTGAATTTTGAGTCCTACCTGCAGTTGCCTTCAACCAAATGACTTCAGACCAAATGATTCAAAGGATGTCATGGCCTGAGGGCCAGATATTACCCCCTCTCCCTCATCCCTAATATAAAGTAAGAAACAAAAGAACAAGCAAAGTATAGCATAATGGAAAGGAAAGCAAAAAGAAGGAATGGGACCTGGAGATTGCAAGATGCCCATATATGTGAGAGGCACCTAACGCCTGTAGGTTTTTTTTTTTTAGGAATATTAATAGGAAATAAAAATGACAAAGTCATAAACAAAAATCAAAGTGTTAATATGGATAGCACAGTACTTACCCAATGGCCACTAAATCTTCATGGTGAGGAGAACAAGTAAGACAGAAAATTGTTCTGGGCTCTATAAAGAGATGCTGGCTGTCATTTCTGTTAAGCCAATAACAGAAAACCACTCCTTTTTCATCCCCAGACACTATTAAATCCTTCACTCGAGGAGACCAGTGCAATGCTGATATTGTATGCTTCAAAACAAAACAAATATGTATTTATTTTTCATATGTCAATGTAAATTTTTAACTTGTACCATAAACTTTCCTAACATTTGTGACACTACAGCTATGTAACAGAGTAACCAAATTATAGGAAAGTTTAAGACTACTTGGGACCAAAGATTATTTCTTGTT
Organism: Perognathus longimembris pacificus; assembly: GCF_023159225.1. Lineage (NCBI taxonomy): Eukaryota > Metazoa > Chordata > Mammalia > Rodentia > Heteromyidae > Perognathus > Perognathus longimembris. The sequence goes on along the minus strand of NC_063185.1, from coordinate 10,557,074 downwards.
TAGCTTTATTGTCTGTCACAGATGACTCTACTGTTTGAGCCATGCTTCCAGACTGGCATTTTGCTGGCTAATTGAAAATGAAGTATCACAGACTTTTCTGTCCATGTAAACTTCACAACTTGATCCTCTAATCTCAGTCTCCTGAGTAGCTAGGATTTCAGACATGAGCCACTAGACCCAGCTTCATTAAAGTATTTTTTGCCCCTTTAATTGGTCATTGAAGTTCTTAGGTCAGTGCCAAGTTCATAAAACAAGTCCTTCCTTTTTCTTTATTTCAAAAAGCAATTATATCAAGTAACCATCTATTTTAGAAATGAGTTCTATTCACTCATAGTTTATAGTAGGTACCTACGTGCCAATTTAAGTAAGCCAACTACTAAATATTTGTTAGTCTAGCTCTGGGCTAGACTGTCTTTACGGACACTTCTCTGCTCTTGTTGCATGAAAGTAGACATTAACAAGGCTGTATTTTAATAGTTATTTGGAAAAACAAGTAGCACAGTGGTTTGCTAGCCACCAGTTTAAAAAAAAATACACTTCCTTCCAGAAAAGTTCTGATGTATATTACAACAAAGGCTACGTAATTAGTGTATACAGTTACAAAAATGCCCTTGCTCAAATGAGCTAGAAAAACTATCCATATTAAAAAAGAAACTCAGCACATAGAAAAAAAGTATCTGAGAAATTAGCTGGGCCCAGGTGGCTCATGCCTTGTAATCCTAGATACTTAGGAAGCTGGGATTTAAGGAGGGAGGTTCAAAGGTTGAAAGCTAGCCCCAGGAGGAAAGTCTGTGAGACTATTATCTCCAATTAACCACCAAAAAAAGCTGGAAATGGAACCTTGGCTTAGTGGTTAGAGGCGCTAGCTTTGAACACAAACACTCAGGGACAGTGCCTAGGCCCTGAGTTCAAACCCCAGGACAGGCACAAAAACAACAAAACCCCAAAACGAATCCTAGAAATCAGTAAAACCCAGTACCTGATGAAGTGCATGCTCTGTCACAACTGATTTTGTTTCTACATCCCATATCTTCACGGTCCCATCATCTGAGCTGGTGGCACAGAGGTTGTATTGACCAGGGTGATGAGAAAATGTGAAGCCAGAGACCTTTTCCGTGTGTCCCACCAACTCTCCTATGACTTCAAGCAAAAAGCAGACATCAGGGTTAAATTGCTCTTAAAGAATCTAGACAGGGCAGAATCAGACTGTTGAAGGAGCAAGCAGCTAGGTTTTGGAGTTACTGGATCTACGTGTGTAACAACAAAACAACAACAAAATATCCACGGATTCTTTATTAGAAACTCCCAAGTACTGGTACTACTACTCCCTGTGCCACACGATTCCAGACAGCTCATCTTTTTTACCTTACAGAAACTGTGGGATCCTGTTTGGGGCCTGAAGCTGTAGGCAGCTCCCCCAATCTCAGGAAGTCTCCCAGGGGGTGGTCGAGTGGTGGGGGGGTGGGGTGCGCAGAGGCAAGCAGTTTTTAAATGTCCCGGTCCACACAAGGCCAGCTTCTCGCCAAGCCGGCGGTTCCACGTGCGGATGCGCAGAGGCGGGAACGCTGGCCACGGCCCGGCGGACCTCCCCTGCTTAGAGACCCGGGAAGAACCTGCTCTCCCTCCTCCGGTGATCCGTAGCCCGTGGGCTTGGGGTGCCTAGGATCCAGTGGGGGGGGGGGGCGGCACCGGAGGGCTCGGGCCCAAGAAGGAGTTGGGGGGCCCCCCCCTTATACCTCGAAAAGGGGGCGTCCCCGGGACGGCACCCGCACTGGGGCCCACGCGGACCAGGAAGATGGAGGTCCGCGCGGCGAAGCCGAAGAGGCCCCCGGGCACGGCGTCGCTGCAGCGAGTGCAGTACCAGTTGGGGGAGGGCGGCAGCGTCCGCGGCTCCAGCCCCATCACCGCCGGCGAACACGATGGAAGCGAGCAACCTCTTGGCAAAGGCCGGCAGAGGAGGCGGGACGGACGTCCAATCCCCGCCTTCCTCCTCAGGCGGCCGCTACGGCGCGCGCCGAGGCTCAGCTGTCACGGCGCGCGCGCGCGCGCGCGTTGCCTCACTCCCTCTTCCGGGCTGAGGCGCGTCGCGGCTGTGAGCATGCGCGGTGCGGTGCTAAATCTCGCGAGAGCTTGGTTACCAGTGTGTTCTGCTGCCCAGGCGTGAGGTTAGACTCACCTAGTTTTCATAGCAAAGCACGGCATGAAGGGATTAGGGTGGCACCTTGCTGAGTTTGAGTGTTGTGTTTTAAAATAGTGTGTGTGTGTGTGTGTGTTTTGGGTATGCGTGCCAGTCTTGAGGCTTGAACTCAGGGCCTGGGCTATGTCCCTGAAGTTTTTGATCAAGGTGGAGCTCTACTGCTTGAGCCACAGCTCAGCCTCCAGCGTGTGTGTGTGTGTGTGTGTGTGTGTGTGTGTGTGTGTGTGTGTGTGTGTGTGTGTGTGTGTGTGTGTGTGTGTGTTTAATTGGTGATAAGAGTCTCCTGGACTTTCCTGCCTGGGCTGGTTTTTGAACCACAGTTCTCAGATATCCGCCTAGGATTTACAGATGGGATCTACTGGTGCCTCTATTTGCTCGGTTGCCATCCAGAGAGGACTGAGTCCATGAGCCTCTTGTCTACAATTAAACACAAAACTGGAAGTGGCACAGTGGCTCCAAGTGATACAGAGCTAGCCTTGAGTGAAAAGCTCAGGGACAGCACTCGGGCCCTGAGTTCAAGCCTCACAACTGACAAAAACAAAACACACAAAAAAAGCCTTGTGATTATTGCTTTTAAATATCAGTTTCCCATTAAATAGCTCTGTCATAGGTGCATAAGCTGGGCTGTGTGTGTGTGTGTGTGTGTGTGTGTGTGTGTGTGTGTGTGTGTGTCCTAAGGCTTAAACTCGAGGCCTTGATCTCTTGCTTGTTTTTTTGCCATCAAGGCTGGTACTCTACTACTTGACCCACAGTTCCACTTTGAGTTTTCTTGTAAATTGGAGACAACAGTCAGAGACTTTTCTACCTAGAGTGGCTGATTCTAGCACTTGAGTATTTTGAATCATGCTGTAAGTAATGTGTGTGCAGATAGCTCTTATTATAAGTGGATTTCCATTTCTTCATGTATATATGCAGGATTTCTTTTGTGCAACTTCCACACTGATTTCAATTGTGGCAGCACTGATTTACTTAATTGCCAAATTGTATAGGGTATCTTTCCCCACATCCTTGCCAGTATTTTCATTTTCCTTGATAATAGGCATTCTGATTAGGCAGAACTGGAACTTCAACATAGTTTTCATTTGTAGTTCCTTGATTGCTAAATATGTTGAATATTTTTCAATTCAATTTCTATTCATTCACTTGCCTGTTTATTGGTGATTATTTGTTCTTTGGGTGTTTAATTTTTTGAGTCTATATATTCTAGATATTAGGATTTCTTCTGTTATTCTGAGGGCTACAGTTTAGACTTATTTTACTATTCTTACAAAAGATGCCTTGTAAGGTTTAAATTGTTTAATAGATGATTGGTTAAAAAGGGGGCAGAGGGGTGTGGCTCACATGGTAGACTGCCTAAAACAAGTACAAGGCTCTAAATTCCAACTTCACTGCCTAAAAGAGACATTTTATTATTTTAAAATAATAAAAGTAACCAGCTAAATGTTCTCAAAATACATCAGTCTAAATCTTTTACTATTCCTCAGTGTAAAACTATTGCAAATGTTAGCACAAACTAGCAATTTTAGTTTCTATTTCTTCCATGGTAATCTTTCTTTTTTTTGCCAGTCCTGGGCCTTGGACTCAGGGCCTGAGCACTGTCCCTGGCTTCTTTTTGCTCAAGGCTAGCACTCTGACACTTGAGTCACAGCGCCACTTCTGGCCGTTTTCTGTATATGTGGGCGCTGGGGAATCGAACCCAGGGCTTCAAGTATACGAGGCAAGCGCTCTTGCCACTAGGCCATATCCCCAGCCCCATGGTAATCTTTCAAGGTAGCAAAACTTTGTAAAAATATCTTTATAGCTTTGTATAAAGAGGAAGAATTTCCAAGTTTTTTTTTTTGTTTTGTTTGTTTTTGTTTTTGCTAGTCCTGGGGCTTGGACTCAGAGCCTGAGCACTGTCCTTGGCTTCTTTTTGCTCAAGGCTAGCACTCTGCCACTTGAGCCACAGCGCCACTTCTGGCTTTTTCTACATATGTGGTGCTGAGGAATCGAACCCAGGGCTTCATGTATAGGAGGCAAGCACTCTACCACTAGGCCACATCCCCAGCCCCATCTCCAAGTTTTTGGTTATGTCCTTACTGCTTGTGGCAACTATTTTCATTGGGTAGAAAGTGAACAGCTTCTATCTGTCATTGTGATAAACTTGCTAACATGTGGTTTCTTTTTTCCCATTTATAAGGTCATCCATCTAACACTGTTGAAGATAGGAAAAATCCATCAAGGACAAGACATACTATTTGGCAAACTGATCAGTGAAAATGACTATTACTCTGTAGTCCTTAGGAAAAGAAGCTGTGAATTTCCTTTTCTCCCCAGGGTTTGAACAATGAAAAGTCTTGTTTTTTCCCAAAAAGTAAGAAAGACAGCTGTATATTAAAAAAAAATAGAAAATAGTGAAAAGAATGTTTAGGATATATATTATGTTTAATTTTTAACCTTCCTCTCAAGAACCTTCCTTTCAAGAAACTTAACACACATTGGTTATAGATATTTATATCAAAGAGCCCACTGCAGGTGGCTCATGCCTATAATTTGCTACCCAGGAGGCTGAGATCTGAGGATCGAAGTTGGAGTCAGCTTGGAAAAGCAGTAATTGCATGGACAGTGCCTTCTGCTCTTAGATAAAATGTCTCTTTCTTAAGGATGTCTCTTCCCATTCTCAATGTGAAACTGTCCACTCATATCACCATCCCTCTACTTTACTGAAATTATCGTTGTGATTTCTGGTTTTCTCCTCCAGCATGAAAGGGGCTTAGAGGTGGCCATTCCCAGAGTATATTTCTCCAGTTCCCTACAATGGACCCTTGCATGGAGGTGAGCCTGCTCCCCTCGTGTAATCTCAATAAAGTCAGGACAGCTCATCAAGCTGTGGTCTGGTGGCAAGCAATCATTTCCTCTCATTCCTTTTTCCTTTCTGTGTAGCCTGAAACCTATCTGTTGCCATGGCAAAGGTGGCTGTGACATCATAAAAGTTTATTGTGAAGCTGGGGAGGACTTCACCACCATCTGAGGCACCCAAGACAGAGGGCTCCCACATCCAGGAGTACATTCAGACGCTCTGCAATCAAACCATCATTTAGGGTTCAGACTCAGCATTTGTTTCCATTTCCTTAAAAAAAAAAAAAAGAATCAAGACGTGCCTTTTTTTGATTTGTCATTGAATTATTGAAATGACCATCCCCTCCCCCCTTCAAAAAAAGAGAATGTCGGGGCTGGGGATATGGCAAGAGTGCTTACCTCGTATACGTGAAGCTCTGGGTTCAATTCCCCAGCACCACATATACAGAAAACAGCCAGAAGTGGCGCTGTGGCTCAAGTGGTAGAGTGCTAGCCTTGAGCAAAAAGAAGCCAGGGACAGTTCTCAGGCCCCGAGTTCAAGCCCCAGGACTGGCAAAAAAAAAAAAAAAAAAAAAAAAAAAAAGAATGTCATTAGTGGAATGTGAATATAAGGTATGGAAAAAACTAGCATAAAAGCTCTTAGGGCAATGAGTCAAACTGGCAGCTGCTATGAAAGGTGGTTCTTAAAACCTGGATGGGTGTGTCAGACCTGTAATCGTAGTATAATGTAAGCTAATGAATGTTATCTTTTCTTCTTGTGCCAGTCCAGGAACTTGAACTCAGGGCCTGGGCTTGAGCCACAGTTCCACATCCACAGTTCTACACATTGGTTATATGTACATCAAAGAGCCCACTGCAGGTGGCTCACGCCTATAATTTGCTACTCGGAAGGCTGAGATCTGAGGTTCAAAGTTGGAACCAGCCTGGAAAAGCAATAACTGCCTAGATGACACTTACCCCCTGATCTTAGATCAAATGTGTCTTCCTCCCATCCTCAATGTGAAGCTGTGCCCTCACCCCCACCACCATCCCTCTGGTTTATTGAAATTATCAGTTACTTTCATAAGGTATTAAAACTTTACTTATATAAGATACAAAAAAAATAAACAAATGAAACATCAGAATAACAAAACCAAAAGAGCAACAGTTATGTACCCAAGCTGTGAGTTCAAGCCTCAGGATCAACAACAAATAGAAAAGAAAAAACAACCACCCTTAAAGGAAAGGCAAAATTCAGGAATAAATAACCAAAAACTCTTTGAGATTTCATAGATGGAATTTGGGAGTTTCTGGGAAATTGTTAGACTTTGAGAAATCTAAATCGACACAGGATTATCCTGCTTATCTGCCTAACAATCCTGACTTTTTTTTTTTCCAGTGTATACATTAGAGCAGAAGAAAGTGACCCAAGAATTAGTTTAGTGGCTGCAAAACCCTATTTAAAGTGAGAGGGGAGTTATTCAAAAATTCAAGGCAAAACAGAAACATAATTTATATTCAGAAGAAATTATTATACCCCAGGTATAATTTATAGGCAACATTTCTGCCTGATTTTCCCATAGATTTTACATAATTCTGTAACCCATGTAGATTTAACTATTTTTATTTTGCTAAAAACCATAATACACAAATCATAATTGTCCAGGTTACTAGTGTGCAATGGGTTATGTTCAATGTGTACATTGTATAATGCTTAACTCAAGGGGCTAAACATCTTTACTTCCTCAAAGATTTGTCATTCCTTTGTGGTGCACACTTTCCAAAAGATCCTTCTTTTAGTTCTTTTAAATGTACAACACATCATATGTACAGTCAAGCTGGGCCCTCCAACCTAAGTTTTAAGTACATTTTAAAGAAAGGATACTTGCAAAACTTCTTTGTGTTGCACTGTAGTTTTCCCAAATAGGGTAGAATAACAAACCAAAATGCCTCAAATGAAATGACAAGTACACAATTACTACAGCACTAAGATGTAGCTTGCTGCAGTTGTATGCTCAACATTACTGTGTGTCTAATGGTAGTGTCCTACCCATCATATTTCAGAATCATGCAGCTTCCTTTAATTTTAAAACTGAAATATTTACTCTCAAAACTTAATTACAATGCCATAGCTACATACTGATTCCAAAAAATGTCACATGAGTTAGTGATAATGTCTAATAATTGTGAGATTTCATGAACTTTACCTAAGTATATGACCTGGCTTTTGAAAGAACTTTATTGCTCATAAAGAATTTTCTCACTGAAACTCATCAGTGTTTTATCAGAGTAAATTACAATGTGATATCTTGCTTCAATTTTGAGAATATATCTTAGGAAAACGCATTACCAACAGAGAATTGGGAGAAAGAAATAAGGCTACAAGATAATTATGAAACAGCATTGCAATTATATTCTTAGCTTCCCAGGACAATTATATACATAGCTATGGAAATTTTTCTTTATAGCAACACAAAAAGAGCTACAATTAGAATCTATGGGAAAATGGTCCTGTATAGTTTCAGGAACTGTGTAGTTTTTGTCATGCTAAAGCAAGCACTGTTTAATCAAGAGAAATCTACCAAGTATTGTGCCTTGTTCCTTTATTCATTAAATAATAACAATGCAGCTATAATTGGAATATAAGATTGTGTTGCTTCATTAAATCACTTCTTCTAACAGAGTCATTTCTTTCCAGAACATTATTCAACTAAGGAGGGGAAAGCATAAACATAAAATTGGAAGAGTGGGCATTTTCCATTTTTACCTATCTTTGTATTTTGGTGAATGTGCTTTACACTTTGCTTAAGCATGACCTAAAAAATACCTTTATTTCCCTTTAAAACTGCTAAATAATACAGTAGCCTTCAAAAGTAAAATATGTGTTAGACTGAACAGGCAAGGTTTATTCCATCCTAAGTAAATGCTCTACTTTGTGGTACTTATATTTTGTAAAGTGAAGGCACAATGTCTTTATAGAAGTGGTACACACTGTGGGTAGATAGAAGTATGCAAATATATATCATAAAGAAGGAACTGCTCTTCAGAAAATAAGGAGAGAATTTCTGCCTGGGAACTCTGGGAATAGGAATGGTTTTACAATGTTTCAGTAGATGTCATGAAAGATTTGCATTTGAAAATTATAATTGTGAAAGCAATGCCAATGATTACAAAAGCTGCACATGACATTTTAAATACATGTTTACAGGAAAATATTATGCTGCTCAGCAATAACTACTTTCCTTGATTTACAAGTTGTCATATATTGAAAAATTAAGTTCCAGTGAATGTTGCAAAATTCTCAGTTGGGCAAAATTGCACTTATAGAAATACTCTATACATTAATAAAAAAATAACTGTGAGTAAAAAACTTACTCTTAAAAGTAAAAAAGTACTGATACTGACACAATCCTCTAATGTAACAGTTAATGCTGATTATAAATCTCAATAAATTGCAATGAGTAAAATCAGTAACTATAAGATTTTGGGATGAGATTTAACCCCTAGGCCAGCCAATATTATAAATATGATGAATTAATCTAAAATAGGCATAGTTTAGGATAAGTTACGAGAGAGAGATATATCTATTATCTCCTTTCATTGGGAAATTTTGTCTTCATTCCTTATTCAATAAGATTGAATGATTTGACTTTTCACTTTGCTTTATTGCAAGCAAACATCTGTGGCTGATTTGTTATTGCAAGAAAGCTCTATCTTGACATGTAGCTAGGTTCTAATGTCTTAAAACTTGGAACAGTTGGATTTTCAGCTTACATTATCTGCATGTCCAACACACAAGGATAAAGTAGCTCATCAGTGAGCCAAGCACCAGTGGCTCATGCCTATAATCCTAGCTACTCAAGAGGCTGAGATCTGTGGATTGTGGTTTGAAACCAGCCCAAGGCATGAAGGTTCTTGAGAGTCTTTTCTTTGATTAATCACTGAAAAGCCAAAAAATGGAGCGATGGCTCAAGTGGTAAAGCTTTAACCTTGAGCTAAAAAGCTCAGGGGCAGCATCCCCAAGCCCTGAGTTCAGGACCCAGGTACTGGCACAAAAAATAAACTTTTCTAAAAAGAGAAAATAGCACATCAAATAAATGTTTAACATGATATTCTGTTGTTTATTTGGCCATTTCTTTAGAAATAAAGCTTATTTTCTTTTTATACTCTATCCAAAATATATTATCATTTCAATAGAAAAATGTCCCAAAATAGTATGTCAAAACACTACAATATAGCCTGAAAAGGTAACAAAGAAATAATCACTGACTGTTTCCCTTTGGCAGTAAAAATTAAGATTTTAAATCAAAAGCTAAATATTTGCAAAGGTCACTACATTGTTTAAGTTTCACAATAGATGACTTTCATCAGACATAGATTCTTCTACTCCAGTCCAAACTATGAAGCTGACTCATAAATAGTTGAGTTTCTTAAAGTTGGCAAATGCAACTAAACAAACAAACAAAAAAGGACTTTTACCAGGTGACCATGGCTCATGCCTGTAACCCTAAGCTACTCAGGAGACTGAGATCTAAGCACTGCAGTTCAAAGCCAGCCTGGGCAGAAAAGTCCATGAGAACTCCAACCACCAGAAAACCAAAATTGGCTCTGTGGCTTAAAGTGGTAGAGCACTAGCCTTGAGCAGGAAAGCTCAGGGACAGTGCCCAGCCCTGTGATCCAGTCCCACAACTGACAAAGAAAAAAAAAGAAGCGCCCTTCCTGCTATAGAACAGCAAAGAACTAAGAGACAGTTCTCAGAAGAAAATTAGTTTGTGGCCAGCCACAGCTCTTGTAGTTCTATGCACAAGGACACTTTCAGATGATCTGCATTTGCTGATGTAGACAAAAGGGAAAACATTCTCCAATTCCGTATTTCCTGGCCTACAGTGTGTCATGCAAGAAGACTGGGTGAAAGACATATCACACAAGGAATTCAACAGTTGGCAACGTCTAACACACCAATGTATAAGTACTCATTTACAATGTGGATTATATCTAATTTATAAAATTTTGACTTCATTTACTGTGATCTAATCTCGGTCATAGTCACCACTTCCCCCCCCCCCCCCCCCCAGAATATTAGAACGGGATTAAATGAACCAGGGCTACATTTTAATTCTGAGGAACATTTGGTTTTTGTTATTATTTACTCTTTTTATTGACATAATTCCATAGATCAAACTTCTATTACATAGATAGCTGAACATACACGTAGAGTATAGAAAATAAAACATCTCGGTATTGTCCTCGGCATTCAACAATGCAAAAAAAAACTAGTGACAAACATCTTCAGAAAACAAAAAAAATAATAAAATAGTCATCCAGTATTAAAATTCTCCTTTTGTAAAAAAGCATTAGATCAAAGGGAAGAGTGTGACATGTTATTAGTGCATAGATGAGTTAGGCATGAAGAAAATGAGTAACTTCGTGTTTACTAAAAAAAAGTATTTGAAGTCCTAGTTCCTAAAGCAAATCAAAGTTTCTGAATTGTGAAGGTCACAGCTTGACACAGGGCAATTTGCAAAAATAAAATAAAAGAAAGAAACCCCCAAGCCCAAAAACACCCCCCAAAAGCCAGTGCACTCCGGCTGGTCCGTGGTTTTGGTGATGCAAACGTTGGGGAATGATGTAAACTGAGGTTCCAAGCGAGGCACGGGCGCCCTCACCGCAGGATCCCCACGGGCCCTCCCTCCTGTTATTGCTGGCGTGGAAAGTGCTCGCGGCACGGCGGTGGTGATGCGGGAGAGCCCGGGCGCGGGGAGAGAGGGGAGGAGGGGGGCGCGCGCGGCGGGGGTCACACGGTGGTGGTGGTGGTGGAGGTGGTGGTGGTGGAGGTGGCGGGGGGCTTCCTCAGGATGGTCCTCGGCGGCGTGGGGGTGGCGTGGGGAGGAGGCACCGTGGCGGGGGTGGTGGGCGCGGGGTCCCCGTTCTCCAGCGGGAGGGCGGCGTGGGGGAGGAGGAGGAGGCGCGGCGCCGGCAGCAGGAGCACGGAGCGCGGCGGCGGCGGCGCGGGGCCCGGAGCGCGGCCCGGCTCGCCCCGCACGGGGACCCGGCCGCCGTGGTACAGCACGGTCTCGCTGAAGCGCACGCGCTCGCGCGTTGCGGCCCGTTCCGCGCGGGCCTCCGCGGCCTCCGCGGGGCCGCCACCGCGGGGGAGCAGGCCGCACGCGTCTCCGTTGGGCGTGAGGTTCGGCACCCCCCGCAGGCCGCCGGCGGTCCGCAGCAGGGAGCCGTTGGTCTTCACCGGGTGGGCGGTGGTGGGCCCCGTGCGCCCCACCGGGGTGAGCCGCGGGGGAGGCGGCGGCGGGCGCGGTCTCCGCAGGACGGTGAGGATGGCGCACGGGTGCGCGGGGGGCGCGCGGGGGGCGCGCGGGGGGCCGCCTGGAGGCTGCTGGCCCCCCCAGCGTCCCTGGGGCTTCTCGGCGCTGGAGGCGGTGGCGCCGCTGGAGCTGCTGTCGAGCGAGTCGGTTTTGGAGCTGTCGGTCACCTCGTCCTCCAGCCGCAGGTCCGAGGTCAGGGTGTCGATCTGGTCCACCACCTGCAGTGGAAAAGCAAAGGATCGTGCAGGACTTTTCATTTCAATCGATAAATAAACACACGGAATGGCTATCACTGTGTGTGTGTGTGTGTGTGTGTGTGTGTGTGTGTGTGTGTGTGTGTGTGTGTGTGTGTGTGTGTGTGTGTGGACTTGAACTCAAGGGCCTGGATGGAGGCTGTCTCTGAGCTTTGGTGCATAGTGCTGGTGCTCAGGCTCTGCTGCCGGGTCTTTGGATGGTTCCTTGGAGATAAGTTTTGTGGGCTTTGCTGCTGGAGCGGGCTTCAAAACGCCATCCTCAGATCTCAGCCTTCTTTGTTAGGCTTGCAGGTCTGAGCCACCAGCCCTTGGCTTATTTCTTGTATTTAAAGATACAAGTCGGGTGCTTGTGGCACAGGCCTATATAAATCCTAGGTACTCAGCAGCTCAGGGATAGTACCCAGACCCTGAGTTCAAGCCCCATATACATACGTTTTTAAATTATATATTGTGTATCAATGTAAAGCAGGCCCTAATCTCAGAGCACTAGGACCCTGAATATGTTTTCCTATTGTATTCTGATAAACAGGCTTTTAGGTTTTTAGACAGTATCTGTAAAATAAATGTCTAGAGGGTTATTTCTTGGGTTAAAATATGTGTGAAACCATTTTCTTCCTTACTTGATTTCCCCCCCCCCCCCCCCCCCCCCCCGTCCTGGGGCTTGAACTCAGGGCCTGGGCCCTGTCCTTGGGCCTCTCTGTGCTCAACGGTAGTGCTCTACCACCTGAGCCACAGCACCACTTCTAGCTTTTTTCTGAGTAGTTTATTGGAGATAAGAGTCTCACGGACTTTCCTGCCTGGGCAGGCTTTGAACCATGATCCTCAGATCTCAGCCTCCTGAGTGGCTAGGATTTCAGGTGTGAGCCACCAGCGCTCGGCTTCCTCACTTGATTTTTCAAGATGTCATTCCATTAAGACTTATTCAATTATTCATATCCATAAACGACCAAAGAGTTGGTGGCACATTCTGTAGTTTGAATTGCATTTGTAGAAATTAAAGTGGGAAGATATCTAATGAATGTGAGAGGTAGAACATTCGTGGCTCCTGGGTACAGTCTACTATCTTATCATATTAAATATCTGCATCAAAGGAAAAATGCTTGCCAGCGCTGAGAGATGTGAAGCTGAATTTCAGAAGTGAAAAATTACAATGGAAATATTGAACACTGTCATTATGGAAGAGGGAATTCAGTGGGAGAGCTGGGCCTTCACTAGACACACCAACAGGTAACAATGCAAGTCCAGCTGCTAAGCTCTCTGGATCACACTTGTGTTACAAGGGGGGAGGGAGGGGCAACTTGAGGAGGTGGCAGAGCTCCTAAAAAGGAAGCCTGAGTGGCCTGGTTGAAAGCAGATGGCGTCCTCTCAGAGCCTGAGAGTCCATTCATAAGAACAGCGCCTCCCCCCCCCCCCCAGGCCAGTGGAAATGATTTAAAGGACAGGGGGCTACCCAGTAAGGCTGCAGACTAGCTTCAGTTCCTGGGAGTGTCATGATAAAGCACCACATCTTTTAAAAGAATGTCAATGTGGGTGAAGCCTATTTAAATAAAACACTGTGGGGTTTTGTTTTGTAATGATTGTGTATTCTCGTGAAAGCAGGCAAGAGATTCAAGTGAGAAAATATGAACCCTCAAACATACTACCGCGAAACTATAGAATATTGAAGAATAATGATCAAGCATTTAGAGCATCAAAAAGGAATGTCTAATTCTTACAAAGTAATAAAGAAATTAGGCAAACAATCATTACACAGATTCTACATGCCTTAAGATATTTTAGAAATATGTTTTATAGTGAATGAAAACCACGAACATGGTTCTATACTTTCATTTTATGTTTATGTGAGAGAGATAAAACTTTCATCTGATAAAGACTGGGAGAGTATACTTTTTACAGTGTGGTATGAAAAACATTAATAAAGGTCAATTCGGTTAAAAGTAAACATTTGGGGGGCTGGGGATATAGCCTAGTGGCAAGAGTGCCTGCCTCGGATACACGAGGCCCTAGGTTCGATTCCCCAGCACCACATATACAGAAAACGGCCAGAAGCGGCGCTGTGGCTCAAGTGGCAGAGTGCTAGCCTTGAGCGGGAAGAAGCCAGGGACAGTGCTCAGGCCCTGAGTTCAAGGCCCAGGACTGGCCAAAAAAAAAAAAAAAAAAAAAAAAAGTAAACATTTGGCAGGGAGGATGTAAATGGAAGCATAGGCGAATATGAAAATTGGTAATTAGATAAATGAAAATGTAATGCAAACAATAAGAATATGTGGTTGAGGGCCAGGTGATATTTGAGGGTAAGCAGGAACATGAAATGGAAAGGCCAGATAAATGAGCAAATCAGTAATGAAGATAAACCTGCCATTATTAATGAACAAAAAGTTTGTAGTGAATCAGCTTAATATATGTAAAGAGGTTCCAGAATTTAGCTATAAAAATGAATATTGTTATAAAATGGTCAGAAAATAAAGCTATTCACATTATGAAATACAATGGTTAAATAAAAAGAGAAGATTGGTGATAGGTTGAAAGATTAAAAATAAAATCTAAGAAATAGCCGGGTACCTGTGGCTCATGCCTGTAATCCTGGCTACCCAGGAGGCTGAGATCTGACAATCGAGGTTCAAAGTCAACCCAGGCAGGAAAGTCTGTGAGACTCTTATCTCAGCAAACTACCAGAAAACCAAAAAAGGTGCTGTTTTTTTTTTTTTTTTTTTGCCAGTCCTGGGCCTTGGACTCAGGGCCTGAGCACTGTCCCTGGCTTCTCTTTGCTCAAGGCTAGCACTCTACCACTTGAGCCACAGCGCCACTTCTGGCCATGTTTTATATATGTGGTGCTGGGGAATCAAACCCTGGGCTTCATGTATACAAGGCAAGCACTCTTGCCACTAGGCCATAGTCCCAGCCCCAAAGGCGCTGTTTTATTTATTTTTTTTTACTATTGTTAAACATTTAACATCATTTCTATCAGCATATATTTGTTGTACCAGGGGTCACTGTGACATTTCCATACATGGATGTAATTTGCCACATTCAAACTTACCCCTTCCGTTACTCCTCCCTCATTTCCCCTTGTTAATGTAGTGGCCTATCACACAGGAGTCCAGGGTTCAATTCCCCAACGAGGAGGGCTTGTTAACCTTAGCCTGGCTGAGATCTAAGAATTGCAGTTGGAAGCCAGCCCAAGCAGAAAAGTCCATGAGATTCTTATCTTCCAAAAAAGCCCAAGTGGAGCTATGGCTCAAGTGATAGAGTGATCGAGTGCTAGCCTTGAGCACCAAAGGTCAGGGACAAAGTGAGCCCAGGCACCAAGTTCAAGCTCCAGGACTGGATGCGTGCGCACACGCGTGTGCACGCACACATGTCCAACAGGATTCACAGTTCTATGTTCATAATGCCTACAGAGAACTTTGACCATACTTACCCTCCTTCTCTATGGAACCTGCTCCCTCCCACTAGTACTGCCTGCAACAGCGATGTCTTATTTTCCTAAGGTTTTTAATTGTTCAAAAGCGGTTCACTATATTTCACAGTAAACATGTTTTATTCAGCTTATCCCCTCTATTTCTTTCCCTTTCTCTGTTCCCTCCATCACCCTATTGTTTTAAGCTTTCACTGAGTTTTTCTTATGCCATCTTCATATGTGGATACAATACTATTCAGTAGATTCAGTATTAGTCATTTCCCAGCACTCTCTTTCACTTGTCATTCTGTCATCGATCATTTTAATTTCTGTTTTCCTGGGATTTCTTTTTTTTGTTTGTTTGTTTTTTTGCCAGTCCTGGGGCTTGGACTCAGGGCCTGAGCACTGTCCCTGGCTTCCTTGTTGCTCAAGGCTAGCACTCTGCCACTTGAGCCACAGTGCCACTTCTGGCCATTTTCTATACATGTGGTGCTGGGGAATTGAACCCAGGGTTTCATGTATGGGAGGCAAGCACTCTTGCCACTAGGCCATATTCCCAGCCCTAGATTTTAAAATTTTTATTTATTTATTTTTGCCAGGCCTGGGCCTTAGACTCAGTGCCTGAGTACAGTCCCTCGTTTCTTTTTTTTTCTCAAGGCTAGCACTCTGCCACTTGAACCACAGTGCCACTTCTGGCCATTTTCTATGTATGTGAATCCAACACAGGGATTTCTTGTTTTAACAAGCGGTGTGCTCTACCTAAAGCTTCCTGAAGTGTGGGGAAAGAAAGAGACTCCATCATAATTTCCTTATCAGCCTAATCAATGTATACAGTCCGTGTAGTAGCATTTTGTGAAAATATATCAACATGATTCCATTATGCTAATCAAGAGGAGGCTGTAACTCAAAAGAATGGAATTGTATATAATGATATAGCTCTCAATCAATCTTCTTGCTTTTATATAAATGCAAATGGAAAGCCTCCTAGATTGTCTCTTATTTTTCCTGTCAATATTAAAATAACCAAAAAAATGTATTTTAAAAGCACGACTAGTAAGGTAGCAAAAGTAAAATTCTATAGCCAACTCATTATCTTCTGTTCGGTCTGTTGCAATGCATTTAGCATTCTTCAAGTGTGTATTTATTGGATATTTATAAAAATACACTATTAGAATCCTTTCAGCAGTTTCTCATTTCTCTTAAGATAAATGCAAGGGCTGAAACAAGACTGCAGTAATAGCATGATCGAGGTCCTGCGTTTGACGCCTGTTATTCATGGTCACAAGCTCTTGTCATTCCTCCTACTGCTCAGATGATGTCAAGCTCTCGCTGTGGGTTCTTGTAGGAGTCATCCTCTTCCTACGTCTACTTATGCCTCCCTGTTTGCTGGCACAACACGCACACACACAGGCATGCACACCTGCTTGTTAACTCTTGTCTCTTTCAGGAATTATCTCTGGGATCTTCACTTCAAAGCATCTTCCTGCATGCTTCGTCCCCATTACACTACTCCTGAGCTTTCTGACTTTGCCTCCCACCCTCCCTAGGAGAGAGTATTAATTACTTAATCAGTCCTTTAAGGTTTTTCTCCTTGGTGGGAGTTTAACCTTCCAAATGTCAGAGAATCCTGTACTTTTAGGGCCAGAATAGGAAAATATGCTGAACAAATCAATAACCATTTAATCAACAAACCAAAATAATGCTACAACAAAGTATCTTTGACATGAGATTGCCATTGCATGTCTACAAACTCTTGAGGTAATACATCTGGCTTTAAAAATTATAACATTACTACCTTTTCTCTCTCTTTTCATACACGTGCATATATATATACATATTGATTTAAAATTCATAATACTTTCAGAAGTAGCTCTATTGTAATAAAAATGTTGAAATGACATATCAACACAGACTTGTAAGTTTATGCTAGCATTTTATGATGGATGTGAAAAGAAAAATTTACATTTACATTATAATAATATTTCAACATGATTTTACTTTCTATATTTTAGATATTAAGGTAAATGTCCAGTGCACCATGTAAAGAAAGAATTTTGGTAAATTATTACATGTCCACTTTTGTGAATGTTTAGTTAATATAGGAAGAAGATAGGAAAAAGAGGAAGCATATAAAGACAAACAAAAAGAAATGGAGCTAAGGAGATACGAAAGCACCTAAGGATCTTTTGTACCATCCTAGTTAGTTTGGCCTTTACCAAAGGACATGAACCTCCAAGGACATGATCAAGGACATGAACCTCCATAAAAAGTTGACAGACAAGTGCTGGCAGAATTTAGGCTTGTGCTGTAAGTCAGTAAAACATTACCTAAAGCAAGTCAGTAAAAACTTTGCCATTACAAACAAACCCAGGGAGAATGATGAAAAATGAAGCTAACAGGGAGGCTGTATGAGATAATTTTGGCATTAGTGAGAACGTTTGAAGACTCTCAGAAGCCTGTCTTTAGCATATTTTTTGTCAACTCTAACTTAACTATGATGGGAATGTACTTAGTATGAATGAATGTGGAAACATTATCTTTGCCTTAAGTATGCAAGCACTATGATATTTCTTTCTGGGTTTGAATCCTCCTCCTTCCTTCCCTCCCTCCCTCCCTCCCTCCCTCTCTACCTCCTTCCTTCCCTCCCTCCCTCCCTCTCTCCCTTCCTCCCATGCAAATCCTGGACCTTGAACTCAGGGTCTGAGTACTTGTTCCTTAGCTTTTAACTACTTAAGGCTAGTGCTCTACCAATTGAGCCACAGCTCCAGTTCCAGCTTTTTGTTGGTTAAATGGAGATAAGAGTTACAGGGTCTTTTCTGCCCAGCTGGCTTCAAACTTTGGTTCTCACATCTCAGCCTCCTGAGTAGCTAGGATTACAGGTATGAGTCACAGGTGCCCCAATTGGCTGTAATATTCTTAATGGAGTAAGAATAGTCAAATTTTAAGAATGTGACTTTTATATTAAATTTAGGGAATCAGACTATATTAGATGAAAAATATAATTTTTAATTCGGAATTCTCATAGCATAAGCTTTCCAAGTATCTGTCTTCACTGTCACAGGGCTCAAAAATATTTTATTTACTTATTTATTTATTTTTTCCAGTCCTGGGGCTTGAACTCAGGGCCTGAGCACTGTCCCTGGCTTCTTTTTGCTCAAGGATAGCACTCTACCACTTGAGCCACAGTGCCACTTCCAGCTTTTTCTGTTAAGGTGGCACTGAGGAATCAAACCCAGGGCTTCATGCATGCCAAGCAAGTACTCTACCACTAAGTCACCTACCCAGCCCCTCTCCACATATTAAATACAAAAAGAAAAGCCCACCTCACATACAAAACATCAGACACACTACATATTTGGTTTATACTATCAATAACATTATTGATTATTTTCTATAATATCCCTTTTGAAAACTTTGGTAGCCACATAAATGGCATTGTCTATAATTTTACTCTCATTTGTTAAAGCTATTGAAGCCCTCTAGTGGTCAAAATTGTACATAGTTCTACTGTACCAAATGCAATTAGGCTGTCCCTGAGCTTGCTCCCTCTCTCTGTCTCTGTCTCTCTGTCTCTGTCTCTCTGTCTCTGTCTCTCTGTCTCTCTGTCTCTCTGTCTCTCTGTCTCTCTCTCTCTCTCTCTCTCTCTCTCTCTCTCTCTCTCTTTCTCTCTCTCTACCAGTTGAGCCACAGCTCCACTCTGGGCTTTTTGTTGGTCAGTTGAAGATGAGAGTCTCACAGATTTTCCTGTTCAGAATATCTCTGAACCCTGATCCTCCGATCTCAGCCTCCTATGTAGCTAAACTGCAGGCATAAGCCACCAGCACCTGGCAAGATAGTAACATTATTAAGAGAGGAATCTTAAAACACACCATAAAACACCAAATTATAAGTGTGGATAAAGTGTTTTGAAATTAAAAAAAAATTAGTAAGTAGAGGATTACTCACATGGACTTTAGTACACCTTATTTTCACAAGTGGGAAAAAGAATTAAAGGGTCTGAGAAAACATGGGCAACTTATAACATTTACCCCCTAGAGTTTGTTTTTGGAAGGCTAATGTTACACTTTTACCTAACATGTATGTAAGGAACTCCTGTAAAGTCACCTGAAAGTGGTTTGACTGCTTTTCAGACAGGTCTTGTGTTTTGCCCTGGCTGGCCTGGGTTTAAATAAATTTCTCCATGGTCTTCTGCATAGATAAGGTCACAGGTATATATGCTTGAGATAGGCTAGGTCAGTAACTTTTAACCCAGAATGTCCCCAAACAGTCATCTTCCTGATATCTGCCTTCTGAGTTGCCAGGATCACAGACAGGAGCCATTGTACCTGGCAAGAGGTAAATTTATTTAAAAAGATTGAGCCATTACATTTGGCAATTTAAAGTGCAAAATGCATTGGTGAACAATTGCCACTAGGCAATAGCTTACACTTCAAGGATGGCATCAGAGCAGGAGGGGAGTACAAGGAGGAAGGTCAAGCTAGTGTCTGACTTTCCCAAGGCAACATCAGATGACAGAAGTAGGAACAGCAGTGAGTTCCAAGTTCGGAGGGAAAAGGTGGCCCAAGGGCTGGGAATATGGCCTAGTGATAAAGTGCTCGCCTTGTATACATGAAGCCCTGGGTTCGATTCCTCAGCATTACATAAAATAGAAAAATCCAGAAGTGGTGCTGTGGCTCAAGTGGTAGAGTGGTAGTCTTGAGCAAAAAGATGCCAGGGACAGTGCTCAGGCCCTGAGTTCAAGCCCCAGAACTGGCAAAAAGGGGGAGGGGCCCAGCAGAGTTGCTATGAGGTGTGCAGACATATGCTTCCAGACTGTACCAAAGAAAACACTCACACTCCAAATGCACCTATCCAAAAGATGAGCTTAAAGCTGTGATGTCTGTGTCTACATATTCTGAGGAAAACACATGATTTCATTCAGTCCTTATTTATATTGCTGTTTTCCTTCAGTGTGGTAACAACTGACAGAAACTCTCAAGGATATGAGCAACCAGAGACTGTAAGATCTCTTGAACATTCTAGAAACATTTGATGTTTTTTGCTCAAGGCTAGCACTCTGCCACTTGAGCCACAGCGCCACTTCTGGCCATTTTCTGTATATGTGGTGTTGGGGAATTGAACCCAGGGCCTCACTTATACAAGGCAAGCACTCTTGACACTAGGCCATATCCCCAGCCCAAAAGCAGTCCTTTTTTTTTTTTTTTGCTAGTCGTGGGTCTTGGACTCAGGGCCTGAGCACTGTCCCTGGCTTCATTTTTGCTCAAGGCTAGCACTCTGCCACTTGAGCCACAGCTCCACTTCTGGCTGTTTTCTGTATATGTGGTGCTGGGGAATTTAACCCAGGGTTTCATGTATGGGAGGCAAGCACTCTTGCCACTAGGCCATATCCCCAGCTTCTAGAAACATCTGAAAAGGAGCATACAAACAAAAATAAAACACATTTCTTGACAATGTGCTTGACAGAAGAGGATCAGGCCACACATGAAAAAGTATTGCAAATCTACTTTCATTTCCTTTTATGTGGCATAATCACTAAGTAATAAAATCATCATTTAAAGTCAAGTATCAGTGGCTTACTCCTGTAATCATAGCTACTTTGGAGGCTGAGATCTGAGGATTGGGGTTCAAAGCAAAACCAGGCAGGAAAGTCTATGATACTCTTATCGCCAATTAATCACAAAAAAAGCCAGAAGTGGAGCTATGGCTCAAGTATAGCACTAGTCTTGAGCAAAAAACCCAGGAACAGCACCCAGACCTTGAATTTAAGCCCAAGGGCCAGTGCATATGCTTAAACACTTTAAAAAATCATCCTTTAAAATAAATTCAGAGGTCTGGGAATGTGACTTAGTGGTAGAGTGCTTACTTAGCATTCACGAAGCCCTGGGTTCGATTCCTCAGTACACATAAACAAAAGCCTGGAAGTGGGGCTATTGCTTAAGTGGTAGAGCGCTAGCCTTGAGCACAGGCTCAGAGACAGTGCCCAGGCCCTGAGTTCAAGCCCCAGGACTGGCGATAGATAGATAGATTCAGAAATACCAGTTATGTAGATTCTGAAAGCAAACATATTGTCCTAAGTAGCTAATTGTCAAAAGTCCCAGGGAGAATAAGCAGAAATGAGCTTCAGAAGAGGGAAGAGGGATAGTGAGCCCCCAGGACTGAGAGGTTGAGCTGTACAGGTATGTGGTTTGAACTGGAAAGTTTCTTTAGAAAAATATACCGGGGCTGGGAATATGGCCTAGTGGCAAGAGTGCTTGCCTCCTATACCTGAAGCCCTGGGTTCGATTCCTCACCACCACATATATAGAAAATGGCCAGAAGTGGCAATGTGGCTCAAGTGGCAGAGTGCTAGCCTTGAGCAAAACAAAACCAGGGACAGTGCTCAGGCCCTGAGTTCAAGCTCCAGGACTGGCAAAAAAAAAAAAAAAAAAAAAGAAAGAAAGAAAAACATATAAAAAACAAGCATGGGTTAAATATGTACCTATGCTTATGAATTTGCTGTTCGTTTCTTTCTCTATGCTTTAAAATATCCAGAATTAAACACACTAAAATACAAAAGCCTGAAAAACGTATTGCCCTATTTTACATTTTAGAAGTGGTGTTTCAGTGGTTTATGTGAAATAATTAAAATGCAGACTGTCAAAAAAAATGAAAATGCCCTGTCTTGCAGTGATCTATGAATTAAAAGAAATTAGTTACAAAATATGTTGCCACTAATATCTCATCTCAAGATTAACTCATGTGAGCAATACAGGGACAAAAACAAGAATTTCAAGAGCTTCCACTGCAGAGCCCTAGTGCCCCTTCTAGTAATGTGTGTCTCCCAGGTACAATCGTAATCTCTCTCTCTCTCTCTTTCTCTCTCTCTCTCTCTCCTCTCTCGGCTTGCATTCTACCACTTGAGCCACAGAGCCACTTCCAGCTTTTTCTAAAGTTTTTGTGGTGCTGAAGAATCGAACCCATGGCTTCATGCATGCTAGGCAAGCACTCTACCGCTAAGCCACATTCCCAGACCCTACAATCCCTTTTGCTTTCTCTACCCTTGAACTCGATACAAATAGATTAATATTTCATGTGCACTACTTGTCTAACTTTATTTTGCTGACTATTAGATGAATGAATCCTTTCTACACAGTTGTATGTTTAGATTTATTTTTCAATACACTTTATTTTAGAATATAGATTTACTAAAATATTGGAAAACTAGAACAGAGTGATGCCATATATCTATTTTCCCTATTATTATCATCCTATACTAGTGTGGTACATGTATCACAATTAATAAACAATATTTATATATTATTGCACTTGGCTTCTTTAGAAAAATTTTATTACTGTAAGTTGCACAAATGGGCTTCATTATGGTACTTGTGGCATGCATAAGATATACTTTGATTACATTCAGCCCATCTATATTACTCTTTCTTAGTCCACTGACCTCCTTCCCCCTCCTTTTTAACAATTTTTGGTGGGCTTTATTATGTTACTAGTATATTCATATACATATATTATACATACATACATATGTATACATATATTTTATACATACATACATACTTTTATAATACTCACTGTTCCATCACTCCCACCTAGTGGTTCCTTCCCTATATAGTTTCCCTATGTCATATATTAGTTGACATATTATTATCAACTAATCATTGTTATTCTTTTCACTAGCACATATTAATTGTACAAATGGGTTTTGGTTTACCATTTGTTTACAGGCATGTGATGTATTTTGATTATGTTCACCACCTCTATCACTCTAATCATTCTTCACTGTTTTTACTTTTGATTTTTTACACTTTTTTTTTTTTTTTTTTTTTGGCCAGTCCTGGGCCTTGGCCTCAGGGCCTGAGCACTGTCCCTGGCTTCTTCCCGCTCAAGGCTAGCACTCTGCCGCTTGAGCCACAGCGCCGCTTCTGGCCGTTTTCTGTATATGTGGTGCTGGGGAATCGAACCTAGGGCCTCGTGTATCCGAGGCAGGCACTCTTGCCACTAGGCTATATCCCCAGCCCCTTGATTTTTTACACTTTTAACAGGCTTCATTATGCTCTTCTCACTCATGCATAGAATCTACTTCATCACCCCTTCATCCTCTCTTTTGACTATCCCCTCTTATATACATGTCTTATTTTGAGTATTAGAGAAAACATGAGGTATTTATCTTTCTGAGTCTGGTTTAATTTGATGGTCTCCAATTACAGCCATATTCCTACAAATGTCATAATTTCATTCTTCCTGGTGGCCATGTACATATACCACATGTTCTCTATCATTCATTGGTTAATGGGCCCCTAAGCCAATTCCATCCTTTGGCTACTGTTGATAGTGCTGACAGTGCCAGTTTATCAGTTAGATTTCTTCACTTTTCCCCTCATGTCTTCCTTCTGCTCCAGGATGCATTCCAAGTCATCCAGTTACACATCACCATTCGCCTGTGGCTTCTCTCGCTTGTGACAGTTTTCAGACTTTGTTTTTCAAGAACTGGGTACTTTTGAGTATTATTGGCCAGGTATTTTGTGCAATGTCCAGTGGGGAGTTCTCTGATATTTTTCCTCATGCTTAAATTAATCAAATGTGCTACGAAAAGAAGACTGCATAGGTCAAACACATTCTTACCATGGAATATCAAGAGGGCTTACTGTCAATAGGACTTACCACTGTGATATTCAGCTAGATCATCTGGCTTCAGGTACAGCCTAGTCAACTTTCTTCAATATAAATGTATTCCTTCCCCCACCCCCCAGGCCTTCATCACTACACTTTGTTGTTACTGTTTTAATTTTTATTCTTGTTCTTGTTTTTGAGACAGGGGTTTGTCAGGTTCCCAGGGCTGGCCTGGAACTCACAATGCTCCTGCCTCACCTGGCAAATGCTGTGATCACAAGTGAATACCACCACTCTACATAGAACTCCATACTACACTATTTGGAAAGATGTACACTAAATTGGAAAACAATCATACGACTCCAAAACATCACAAAATTACTATACTATACAGACACCTACAGAGAGAAGATATTTACCATAGGCCCAATTATAGCATTCATATTGAATATCAATCCAGAAATCACAGACATGATTGTAAATATGTGTTCCAAGAGAATCATATACATTGACTGTTAAGAAGTGAAGATGCACTAAAAAAGCATAAAGGTAATTCAGGAACCATTGTTGTGCTAGTGTGTATGCTCGTACCTATAATCACAGCTTCTTATGAGTCAAAGTTAGGTTAATATAATAGCAAGGGCACAGAAAAATCTTTGATTTACTAATAGAAGATGAACAATCTTTTACAGAATTTCAAGTATAGCATGCGTTTTAAAGTAATTATCATTAAAATCACTGCCATAATTTTAACCCAAAAGAAAACAAGCATTCCTAAATATATGGGAAAATGTAACTGCAGAATATATCTTAGTCATTTCTCTAGGTTAATGTATACAATATTTATCTAGCAATGTTGAAAATAACATAGTATATTTTCCATATTGAAAATTTTAACATCTACTCTCACCTTTTCAATGAATGTAACCATGTGACAAATGGCCATCGTCTAGAATTAACTACATTCATTGTATGTGTAAATATAGTTCTCACTCTTTTATCTAAATTGAAGCAAGAGGCTGGATGACTCCTGAACTCTACATAGGATGTAGTAACAGAAATGAAAGTGATCCTCCGAAATAAATTCTGCTACCTTAATTCATCCCAAGGGAGAGCTATCTTGATCTTTATGCTATTAATGAATCATGTTGGCTGCTCTGACATACACAAAATCTGAATGATAAATTTAATCAGCAAGAAATGCCCTTTAAGTTTTCTAGAAAACCTAGTATTCCCTCATTCCATCACCTTAAAACCTATGAACTCACATATGAGCTTCCCTTGCCACACTGAGCTAACCCTTACTGAAAAGGAGCCAGCTGTCCTCACAGAAGAGGAGGTTACACAAAGGGGGAAAAATCAACTTACTAAACCTCTAAGAGTAGGGGAAAGGGGCTGGGAATATGGCCTAGTGGCAAGAGTGCTTGCCTCGTATACATGATGCCCTGGGTTCAATTCCCCAGCACCACATATGTAGAAAATGGCCAGAAGTGACGCTGTGGCTTAAGTGGTAGAGTGCTTTCCTTGAGCAAAAAGAAGCCAGGGACAGTGCTCAGGCCCTGAGTCCAAGGACCACCCCACCCCCAAAAAAACAAACCCAAAAAAGAGTAGTGGAGAAAACTGCTAAAATGCACCTCAGTTTTTATTTTACACAATGAAAATTAGGTCTCCCAGTACATTCCTGCAGGGGGCTGGACCCATTAAAAAATAGCTCTCAAAAGCTATTTGTTAAAATTTCAGAAATTTGTGAGGTGATTATTAATCAGAGCTATTATTAAAAGATATATAGGGGCTGGGGATATGGCCTAGTGGCAAGAGTGCTTGCCTCGTATACATGAGGCCCTGGGTTCGATTCCCCAGCACCACATATACAGAAAATGGCCAGAAGTGGCGCTGTGGCTCAAGTGGCAGAGTGCTAGCCTTGAGCAAGAAGAAGCCAGGGACAGTGCTCAGGCCCTGAGTCCAAGCCCCAGGACTGGCCAAAAAAAAAAAAAAAAAAAAAATATATATATATATATATATAAACAAATTGGTACTAAATCACACTAAATACAGTAATGAATATGAATATTCAAAGCATCTTTTTAATGCTTTTTGTCTTATCTATGCTGTTGAGGATATTTGCATGTATTGTCTATGCTGGAAAATTCGATATTATGTGTTCTTTTGCATCTCTTCCCAGTTCACGTTTAGTAATATCAGATTGGTGGTTTGAAATAAGACATAGAGAAAATATTTACACCATGAAAATAGGAAAATGCTATAGACCACTGCTTCTCTATTCCAAAGTATTAGCTAAATACTTGCCGGCACACAGTTAAACAATCGCCTTTGTAACACTCCCCAAACCACCTATCATTCAATGCAAACAACCAGTGATTATCTCCCAATCAGACAACCATCTCTTGGAGGAACACTTTCAGGTTGAATTTAACAGTTATGAATGCAAGAGAAGGTTGTGGTGCAAACTCATGCTAGAGGAAACTTGATTTAATCCTAATTATGCCACTCAAACTAAGGATATAATCATCTCTCCCAGGCTTGAATCTCTATTTAGTTAAAAAAAAAGTCATCACATTCCACATTAGTGAATTGTTTTGATGAGTAAATAAGACAATAAGCCCCCAACTATCTTAGATATTAAGTAAATATTAGCTGTTTTTCTATTGCATACCTAGATTCAGCAAAGCATCACCACTGTGAAAACAGAAACTGTGATCCCAAAAATCTCCTAATGACTACATGGCAGAGCATCTTTTTGTATATTCACATTTGGATATTAACATATCACAGTTCATAGGAGTTCTACATACAAGAAAACTAAATAAATATACTTACCAGTGTTCCTAAAACTTCTCATATTTTCCTTGATCTTCCAATTTCAGTTCATTGCTAACCCATACATCTCCACAATGCTAACAGTGTAAGGGCTAGGGGTGTAGCTCAGTGGTAGAGGGCTTGCTTAGCATTTGCAAGAACCTGGATTCGATTGCCAGCACCTTGGGGGGGAAAAAAAAGAAATTCCATCTAATAGTGTAATAAGTCCTCTCAGTTCTATCTCTGTAGCCCAGCTAAGTATATTTATTGCTACGTTATTACTCTGACAGTCAGTCCCTAAAGCAGAGCTTCAGTACCTGTTTTCCAAACAAAAATTATGTAAAATGATCATTTCATATCTCTTGTAAAGGCTGATTTTTGTAAAGAACTTTGAAGTTCTATTACAACGAAACACAAGACTAAGATACTTTTAAGGAAGGTCTGCAACATAATCTAGGCTATATAGAATTGAAAGGATTATAAATTTTTATAAAGGGATCAGAGGTTAACTTAAAGCAATAAGAGTTTTTAAATTGTATTTATGAGTAACTCTTCTAAAGACTGGAATTAGTAAAAAGAAATAAGTTGAAAAGTGATATAGTAAACTTCAAAAAAGTAAAGGCTGGTCAAAGGAAATATATCAAAACACAAACCCAAAATAAATAAGCTTACATTTACTAATACTTACATAATATAATTACTAATAATTCTAGTTATAAATAGTAATTTATTACCAGGGACTAAAATTTATCACTCAAATATAAAGTGAATGTGTTGAGGACATTTTTTTCTGGAATCTCTTTAAGATTAAGCAGAATAAAGTCAGGTACTTGTGACTCATGCTTGTAATCCCAGATACTCAGGAGGCTGAGATCTGAGGATTGTGGTTCAAAGCTAGCCAGGCAAGAAAGTCCTTGAGACTCTTATCTCTAACTACCAAAAATGCCAGAAGTGGAGCTGTATCTCAAATAGATTGCTAGGCTTGTGTGAAAAAGCTCAGCAACAGTAACTAGGCCCTGAGTTCAAGCCCCAGAACCAACACACACACACACACACACACACACACACACACACACACACACACAGAATTTCATCTATCTATAGTATTTTAACACTATAAAGGAAGAAGGAAGATTAGAAAGCATTATAAAGATAATCTGGCTGGGTGCTAGTGGTCACACCTATAATCCTAGCTACTCAGGAGTTTGAGAACTGAGGATCAAAGTTTGAAGCCAGTCTGGATAGGAAAGTCCTCAAGACTCTTACCTCTAATTGACTACCAAAAAAGCTGCACGTGGAGTTCTGGCCTATTCTTAAGCAAAAGAGTTAGGGACAGTGCCCAGGCCTTGAGTTCAAGCTCCAGGACTGGCACAAATTTTTTTTTTTAAAAGACTAATGTGTTGTACATAATTGATCAGTATAGTCCAATATATTCCAATTCCTCATTCTTTGCTTTTTCTATTATGGCCTTGTAATACTGGTTTTCTTTTCATTTTTTTCTCCTTCCTCCCTCCCTTCCTCCCTCCCTCCCTCCCTCCCTCCCTCCCTTCCTCCCTCCCTCCCTCCCTTCCCTCTTGGTTCATTTTTTCTTTTTTCTTTTGTGACACTGGGATTTGACCCCAAGGTCTCACAATCTACCATTTGAGACATTCCTCCAACCCTTATTGCTTTAGTTATTTTTCAGATAGGATATCACTTTGATGTTTATTTAGCATGTGCAGCCATTATTCCTGGCCTTAGGAAGTTCTAGTATAAAAGCAACAGCAGAAAATAAACACAAAATCTTATAAATAAGTGCCTGCAGTTTTGAACAAGTTATCAGAAAGATAGCCAAAAATAACCATAAGTAGGGTGAAGTAACTATATCTTCTGACATGTTCTTCATTGATCCCTGACAACTGTAGAGATTGATGTCATGTTTTCCCTATTTCTAGAATCTAGGACATTTTTGTATTTCAAGACCAATGAAAGAACTCCATTATACCTTTCAAATGCTGATGCATATTTGAAATCACACACATGTATACGTATATGTTATTGGATTTATCTTTCTGTTTAAAGGATTATGGATCTTGAATATTAATCCCTCCTCACATGATCAGTTTAATTGTGTTCCTTACACAAGGCGATAAGTCACCAAAGAGGAGGTAGTTGGCCTGTGCCTGAGGAAAATTTCTTAAGAAAGGTAACAACAAGATCAGAGAGACAAGTGGTGCATGGTCTCCCTGATATGCAGTTGTTAGATTTAAAATGCAACAAGGGGGCTGGGAATATGGCCTAGTGGCAAGAGTGCTTGCCTCGTATACATGAGGCCCTGGGTTCGATTCCCCAGCACCACATATACAGAAAATGGCCGGAAGTGGCGCTGTGGCTCAAGTGGCAGAGTACTAGCCTTGAGCGGGAAGAAGCCAGGGACAGTGCTCAGGCCCTGAGTCCAAGCCCCAGGACTGGCCAAAAAAAAAAAAAAAAAAAAAAGCAACAAGATATAACAAAGTAAACAGGACTCAAAATAACAATATACAGTGAGACCAAAAAGGGACAGTCTTGGGAGAAAAGTAGCAAATAGTACGACCCAAGCACCTCTTCATATGTGCATAAAATAATATACAGACTGAAAAGAACTCCAAAGATAAGGAACAAAGGACCTCTCACCGTTTTTAGAGGACTGTATATTCTTTACCTCACATATGATGTATACATGTGCACATCTGAGGGAAGCTGGAAGGAGGGCATAGAATGAGTGGGAAGCAGGTGAAAAAAAATATACAGCAGAGGGGCCCAACAGCTGTAATGGACACTGATGAAAGTGAGCTAAGCAACTCGATGGCAGTGATGAGAGGGAGGGAATGAGAGAAAAAGAAAAAGAGGGAACAGATGGTACTAAGCTAAAGAAGAGAAATATACATATCACCCAATCTGGAAGAAATTGTCTTATTAATGTTTGTAGAGTTCATAAGCTTTGTAGATTAGAATGACAATGTCCACCATTGAGAAGGTTAAAATGTGTACTGTGAAATTTATGTAGTTATTTAATCTCAGTAAAGGAAAAAAAAAAGTGATTTCAGCCAGTTACTGGTGGATCACACCTATCATTTTAGCTATCGAGATTGAGATCTGAGGATCACAGTTCAAAGCCAGCCTGGGCACACAACTCCAAGAGATTTATCTCTGATTAATCAACAAAAAGCCAAAAGTGGAGCTACGGCTGAACTGGTAGAGTGCTGCTTTCTTACTCAAGCTCTCTTGAAATAAAATCCAACCAGAAGAAAAGGAATCCCTGAGTATTTTCCACAGCCATGGGCAGATGAATGGATGTCTTTTCACTTCTCTGCAGGCATATACCATGTTCTCACACAGAAACTAGCTTTTTTTTTTTTTTTTTTTGCCAGTCCTGGGGCTTGAACTCAGGGCCTGAGCCCTATCCCTGAGCTTCTTTTTGCTCAAGGCTAGCACTCTACCACCTGAGCCACAGCGCCACTTCTGGGTTTTTTTTTTCTTTGTGCATGTGGTGCTGAGGAATCGAACCCAGGGTTTCAGGTATATGGGACAAGCACTCAACCACTAGGCCACATTCCCAGCCCCAGCTTTTTTTTTTTTTTTTTTTTCTGGCTTCTTCCCCATTACATCAGGACATGGGCAGTACTACCAGATGTGAGGTTTTTCTTTCTGTAGAAAGCTGGATACTTGAAAGGAAAGGAAGAGGAAAACATTTTCTTCCCTTGCCACATCTTTGAACGTCTTAGAAGATACATCATATAAAAAATGTCTTGGGCTGGGATGTAGCTCAGTGGCAAAGCACTTGCCTAGCAAGTGCAATGTCCTGGGTTCGATCCCCAGTACCAAAAAAGAAAAAGACAAAAAAAAATACAGTTAAAAAAAACCAAAAAAAAAGTCTTAATGATTATGCTCATCCTGTAGCATGGGGCATTTCTTGTGATTATAGATTTGTCTTCCTCATTAATAGGTTTGCTCCACTAGATCAGGAATTTTAACCGATGACTTTCCATCCCTTCAACCAACTGGTCCATTAGTCCTCACGATACATGTGCTGAATAAATAGGTATTACTTTCATGTTCAGAAGGCAGGTCATAGTCTACTCATAGCTCCTTTCCTGTAGCTGGTTACATAGTCTAGGCCTTACAATGGCCTCTTTTTCCAACTTTAAACAATGGGTTATTTCTCCCACTCATTGCCTCTGGGCTGCCTCTTGGCAATCAGCCAAGTTACTGACAATTAATTCAGAGACAACTGCCAAATGGAAATGGCCAAGTGAAAAGTGCCCAACCCAGAAGCTTGTTCAAGCCCAGACATTGTGGGTGACTGATAGGCCTTTGTTTAGTTTTGTTTTGTTTCTTTTTTTTGAAAGTAGTGAGGTCATTCATCTTTCCTATGTTTAAAAAAAATTATTTAGTTCATTTTTGCTTATGTGGTACAAGGGCCTCATGCATGCTAGGCAAGCACTCTACCACTAAGCCACATCCCAGTCCCCCTCACTATACTTTTAATAGGAATGAAAAAGTGGTAAACTAGCAGTACGTTCCATGTTTGACTTCACACCTAGGGCTCCACTCATTTAACACATACCACAATCCAAAATGTAAAGGAAATTCCTAACCCATGTGTAAGTAAGGCATTAAAAAACCCCCACCATATTTCCTAACATCATACTGTCTTCAGTCTTATTCCTCTTATAGTGAATTATAGATCTACTTGTGTCATCAGAAATATTGCCTTTGTGACAGTTATGTGTGCCTGTGCAAGTCTGCCTTTCCACTTGGAACTAAATTTAGCATCATCAATATAAAAATCCTTCTGGTTTTACTTAGAGCTCATAGAGTGGAATTGATTTAAAATGATAACAAGGCAAGGAAAAATAAAACTACGTTGTATAGAATTTTAACAAGCCTAGTCTAATCAGCCAAATTACAGAAAAAATGGCATGAATATACCAAGAAATTAATATATAATACTTTTCTAATTTGTTAGAACTGTTTCCATTTTTATTACCTCCTTGCTATCAAATTCAACTGCAGTTAAGACTTATTTTTCCCAAACAATTATAGGGGTAAAAAAACTGTAATAACTAAAAGACAAAAAATATTTAACATTAAAATTCACTAATTAGGGCTGGGAATATGGCCTAGTGGCAAGAATACTTTCCTCATATACATGAAGCTCTGGGTTCGATTCCCCAGCACCACATATATAGAAAACGGCCAGAAGTGGCGCTGTGGCTCAAGTGGCAGAGTGCAAGCCTTGAGCAAAAGAAGCCAGGGACAGTGCTCAGGCCCTGAGTTCATGGCCCAGGACTGGCCAAAAATAAATGAATAAATAAAATACACTAATTAAATCCAAACTAATCATTGACTATCTAATATCAGTTAAAAAGGAACTGTGATATATAATGTAGTCAAAACATGCAAAAAAAATCACTTAAAACAGGAAGTGTCATTCATTTGTTTATTCTGAGTTTATGGAAAGCACAGATGCTGAAGTAAATGACTAGATACTAGTGCCTGAAATAAAATCTGTTGTTTTCCAAGAGTAGCACAATGAAAATTGCAATGATTTCAGAATTCCTAGAAGTTAATTTGGCTTCAATTCTATAAAGATGTATTTCAGCTTCTCTAAAAGGATTGCAATACTTGTTACCAATCATATAATAAAAGAGGTTTGTGAACTCAAGGTCAATCTAGGCTTGCCTCGAACATCAACAATCCTAATAAACAGAGCAATATTAGCCAAAATCATCTCATTAAGTGCCCAAAACAACACAAGCTATACGGTTACAAAAGACAAAAGTGAGTAACACAATCAAACATACTAATGTAAGAGGCACAGTCAGGTTTTGGATGTAAGCATTCCACACCCAGAATCCACTTGAATTGTATTGAACTACTTCTCATTAAGACCCAGAAACCAGACCATTTCCGTGTGCAGAATCTCTATGGGAATGAACTGGAATAGACATGAGAGTTATATAAAATGACCAAGGAAAGGCATCTAGGCATGGTACATGTGATTTTTCCAACACATCTGCTTAGGTTAGCTCTTGATATTTTTGATCTTATGAACTTTCTACTTTTTTATGTCTTTTTTTCTTTACTCAAGTGTCTGATGTTTGCAATACTTTCTTTTCTTATTCTCTATCTTAAAATAACAGCAGAGACAGCAATTTTCAACGGTTGTATATGCTGTAAATAGGTGACAATAACAAAAAAATTCTGCTTTGAAGCACTATTTCATATAACCTTCATTTTCTATGAATAGATTATTTATACATTAGTCCCTAATTCCAAGAGATATAAAGTATGTTGCATTTGTGAGGTGAGTCCATTTTTACTGATCTTTCTCCTTACTGCATACTCTTTAAATTTCTGCAAATAAAATGGTACTTTGACACTCAGTCCTTTAAAGAACACAAAGGCAGTGCTGGGAATATGGCCTAGTGATAGAGTTCTTGCCTCATATACATGAAGCCCTGGGTTCGATTCCTCAGTACCACATATACAGAAAAAGCCAGAAGTGGCGCTGTGGCTCAAGTGGTAGACTGCTAGCCCTGAGCAAAAAGATGCCAGGGACAGTATTCAGACCCTGACTTCAAGCCCCAGTACTGGCAAAAAAAAAAAAAAAAAAAAAAAAAAAAAGAACAAAAAGGCAAAACACAAAAAGTACTACATATAGCTTGTGAGAAGTTGCTAAAATATGAAATGCTGACTTCTAAAACTTGAATACTGTTGAAGTGCAACCAAAAAATTTTTTCTCTATGTCAAAGTGTGATACAGAGGTGTTACAGATTCATATGAAAGGCAGTGAGTACATTTTGTGTTCTACTTGTTACCTCCTCCCTCATTCCCCTCTCCCCTTCCCCCTTCCCCTCTCCCAAAATTTTCAAAGTTCTCAAAATTGTCTTATTTCCTTTTTTGGCCAGTCCTGGGCCTTGGACTCAGGGCCTGAGCACTGTCCCTGGCTTTCTTTTTTGCTCAAGGCTAGCACTCTGCCACTTGAGCCACAGCGCCCCTTCTGGCCGTTTTCTGTATATGTGGTGCTGGGGAATTGAACCTAGGGCTTCATGTATGGGAGGCAAGCACTCTTACCACTAGGCCATATCCCCAGCCCCTCTTATTTCCTTTTCTTAGGGTATATAGTTTTCATCAGTATAATGATAAACTACTTTGAATGATGACTACTATTTAAATGGGTTTTATTTTCAGTCTTCAGGGACTAGAAGTGTGAGTGAAATCAGTAGCTACAGTGAGTGATGATTTCTCTCCTGCTCAATGCAGAAAATTCTTTATATACTTCAACCAAATTTATAGATGCTAGTAATTATAAGAATACATTGCTAATTCTTTATCCCCTATTTTCACTAGTCAGCTTTCTATCACCAGTGAGTTTGTTTTTAGTATTCAACTAAACTCAGTAAACAGATACAAATTTAGGTTAGAATCTTCTTATATAAAATAATAGCTAAATTAAGGGATTCTGTTATTGCTTGGTAAACCCACTAGCAATCCAAGAGGAGTAAAACACTTCAACCAAGGGTATGACATTGGGAATTATATGACATATACAGAAGGTCACTTCTAAACATACCACCAGCTTTCCAACTTTTAGTCTTAAACAATATGTACATCATCTTACTGCCTTCTAAGGAAAGAAAATTACTTGTTATAGACTGTTGAGATTTTATTCCAGTAGAAAAGTGGAGGCTTTCTCCCCCTCCCCTCGCTTTTGCTGTAAAAGTCAAGTCTGGTTCATTAAATCAACTGTGAAGTCTTTAGTTACTAGGCTTAAACAAGGGTTTAGAAGCTCAGGTTGAATAAGCGACTTTCTAAACTTTGTTTGGCAAATTAATCTTAGTACTAGAATCTGGAATTCTCTAGGTTTCTCTAGGTCTTACCCATCATTCATATCTATAGATGGACTTTTAATTCTTTTTTTTTTTTTTTTTTTGCCAGTCCTGGGGCTTGGACTCAGGGCCTGAGCACTGTCCCTGGATTCTTTTTGCTCAAGGCTAGCGCTCTGCCACTTGAGCCACAGCGCCACTTCTGGCCATTTTCTGTATATGTGGTGCTGGGGAATCGAACCCAGGGCCTCATGTATACAAGGCAAGCACTCTTGCCACTAGGCCATATACCCAGCCGGACTTTTAATTCTTTATTCTAATATAATAACCTATTTATCCTTACTTTTTTCTCAGTATATGTTCTGTTTTACATGACATTAACTTCCTTTTTTACGAACTGCCACAGTTGAATTTAGTTAAGATAAGCACAATAAAACTCCAAATAACATTTCCCTCTTGTGTTACAACATTAAATTGAATGTTTTATTCATAACACAGCTTCTATTTGAAAGTATAATTACTATAACCTCAAAGATAAAAATGACTTGAAAGGTATTCTCACATTTATTATTAACTGATATAGATAATTTGTTTAAAGGAAATACAACCAAAAAAATCAGTACTATTCTCAGGAATTTATCTCTATGTTCCCAAATGAATTTGGACCAAAGAATGTAACTAATTTAAAACTGTAGCTACTGTATCTGATATTACTAGGTATCCTTTATTTTTGGTTTTACATATAATACATTTGCTTTTCAAATCCAATAGTTGACTAATCATAGCATCGTTCAGATATTACAAAAAATGTGGAACAATAGGTATCTATTTAACATAAATTGAGTGACAGAGACTTTAAAAGCAAAGGTTAAGAGATCTGGTTGGTCACACTCTAAAGATGCTAAATTCAGAGTACAGCTGGAGGCCAGGCCTGTGAAGTTGCACTGCAAACCTGTGCTTCTGCTTTACATCTTTGATAACATGCTTGCCATCTACAGTTCCTGTGGTGTTTGAACTGTTTGACTTAGGTGTGAATAAAAAAAGGATAAGATCTTGGGCCTGGGAATGTGGCTGAGTGGTAGAGTGCTTGCCTAGCATGCATGAAGCCCTTGGTTCAATTCTTCAGCACCACATAAACAGAAAAGGCCAGGAGTGGCGCTGTGGCTCAAGTGGTAGAGTGCTAGCCTTGAGCAAAAAGAAGCCAGGGACAGTGCCCAGGCCCTGAGTTCAAGCCTTAGGACTGGTTAAAAAGAAAAGAAAAGAAAAGGGTAAAATCTTAAATCATCCAACATATTCAATTTTTGATTTGGTAGTTCATTAACTACCTTCTAAGCATTATTCTGGGTCAAGACTGAGAAGGCAGAAATGGAGAATAAAGTCCCCTGTGAGGGGCACAACTTTCTCAACTTATTGCAACTTCCCATATTGTTACTGATTTTCTTTATACTAACAAACTTAAAGAGTTACTAGAAGAAAGCAAAATTTTATATTTGAAGCTGTTCCATGTACTTAACTTCATCATTTGTCCATTCATGAATACATTCAGCAAGTATGAACACTAACCATGTGCTAAGAACTTTTGAGTTGTTGAGAATATGGTAATAACTTACATGAAATGCCTGTCTACACATTAATTTTGCACACATGGATTATATGTCAGTAAATACTTGTAATGCTGAAATGTAAAATTCCATTTAGAAATGACAATCTAATAATAGCATATATTATTACTTAGTATTAATTCTATGGTTAAAACATTTAACAAAATCGAGTCAACAAGAAGACCAGTGAATTTTTCTCTTCATGTGTCATGTTAAATTTGCACTAAATACTTCTCACAGAGATCAGATATTCATAGAACTATGCTAGAGTAGAAAGAGAAATGGCTACAATACATTCTCTATATTCATATTTCTCATGCCATTTACACACCTTGGCTCTCCATTTCCCTAAAGAAGTCTTCAAAACAATACAAAACAAATATAAAAATTAGGAAAAAAAAGCCCTGAGGGATTAAGAAAGAGAATACAGATTTTTCTCTTGTAACTTCACAGAATGAAAAGAACTAATGAGGTCACACCTTCAACACACATAATAAATGTGTACAAATGTTGCTGTGGTTTTCTGCAGTGACAGTACATGTCATAACCTTCACTAAGAGAAGGTCTCAGAACACTGGGGGCTTCTGAAACAAGCTGTTGAACCTGGATAGTTCCCTAGGAGTCAGGTTTTCTCTGCAACACATTCAGCTGAACAAGATGCAATGGTGGGTGACCTGAATTCCTCCAACCTCTATTATTGCCCAGCTTTCTTATTATAACCACTTTTTCCATCCTGACAAGGTAGATGTAGTTCTGATGCCTGTTTGGGAGTACCTGGCTTTACCCAGTGGAAACACCTATTACCAAGCCATTCCAGCCATAACTTGTAATTTTACTCAGCAAAAGAACTTTCCTGGGCCAGGCACTGGTGGCTCATGCCTGTAATCCTAGCTACTCAGGAGGCTGAGAGCTGAGGATTAAGATTCAAAGCCAGCCCAGGCAGGAAAGTCCATGAGATTCTTATCTCCAACGAACCATCAGAAAACCGTAAGTGGTACTGTGGCTCAAGTGGTAGAGCACTAGCCTTGAGCTGAAGAGCTCAGGGACAGCATCCCTGAGTTCAAGACCCACAACTTCCCCCCCCCCCCAAAAAAAAAATTCCTGCTAGCTACAAGCTGAACAATTTCTTTCCTTACTCCCCTCATGTATTTTAGGCACTCCCAGATATGACTAACAAAACTAAAGTGGAAGAGGTTTAAAAATTATCTGGCATCTGTTTGAACTGAATCACTAAACTGAATTCCAATTACTCGGGAAATTATTGTCCTTTTGGAAAGAATACATCCAAACTTCATGCATGTCACCACCTACTAGGAAACAGCAGAGGCAGATCTGAATTTGTCAGAGGGAAGAGCACCAGCCTGAATTCTTGACGAATGTACATTTACATTTTGGGCCTTGGCAGAATTAATCAGCATCCATAATCCATTTTGGTAAGTCCGCTTTTGCTTATTTTTCATACAACAAGACACACAAAAGCCCAGAATGCAAGAACCAAACGTGCAGTAGATGGCTAAAGAATCCTGACAGGATTTTCATGAAGCTTGCCTGTTATCTTGTTTCCCCGGTGATCAATGACAGAGATTGGTAAAATGTATCATGTGAGCAGGGCCACAGTCTGGTTATACAAGAAAAATATGTCTCTAATTAAGACATCAGATTTATCTGAGAACCCAACCTTCCTGCCAATAACCCTTGAGCTCCAAATATCCATCAATTGAATCTGTGTGTGTGTGAAATGCTGGGATAAGCCAGATTCTATTCAAGTGATAATCTGTGCACTGGCTACAGGGGAACTTACATCAGGGAGAATCAAAGGATATCTACTTATTGGTTAAGCATACTTAATTAAAGCTCAGTTCTTGGACTAAGCAGCAGCAAATACTGGAATCTCAGCCCAGATTTCTCAAGTGAGCCATGTGCTTGCATATAAACAATCGAAATGTTGTTTTGTCCCTTTTTAGTAGCCTTCTGAATGCTTGTGTTACTGGCCTTAAAGAAAAAAAAAATCCATCAAATTCCAGCTTTTACAATGCTGTTGGAATTTAATGAAGCAGTCCCAGGAAAGCCTACAGAACCTAAATGGTCACCTGCATGTAAATTATTTGGCACTGTCCTTATAGAAATTAAGTCATGATTTCTAGTAATATGCTTAAGACATTACTGAAAAAAATAATATCCCACAAAACAAGATAAAGTAAGATTTAACATTTTTTTTGTTTTGTTTTTGTTTTTTGGGCCAGTCCTGGGCCTTGGACTCAGGGCCTGAGCACTGTCCCTGGCTTCTTCACGCTCAAGGCTAGCACTCTGCCACTTGAGCCACAGCGCCGCTTCTGGCCGTTTTCTGTATATGTGGTGCTGGGGAATCGAACCTAGGGCCTCGTGTATCCGAGGCAGGCACTCTTGCCACTAGGCTATATCCCCAGCCCCAAGATTTAACATTTAAAGAAGAAAAATAGTTTATATGTTTCCAAGTTTAAACTAATTTCTACTTAAGTACAACCATACAAGCAATCATGAATTCCAACTGTAAAACCTAATGTTTCTTATTTATAAAATACGGATCAAGTTTTTTTTTTTTTTTTTTTTTTTTTTTTTGCCAGTCCTGGTCCTTGGACTCAGGGCCTGAGCACCTTCCCTGGCTTCTTCCCGCTCAAGGCTAGCACTCTGCCACCTGAGCCACAGCGCCCCTTCTGGCCGTGGTGCTGGGGAATTGAACTGAGAGCTTCATGTGTAGGAGGCAAGCACTCTTGCCACTAGGCCATATTCCCAGCACCGGATCAAGTTTAAATTGTGACTATTCCATTAGGTGACTATTCAGAAATTCATCACCCAAAGCCGGGCAACAGCAACCCTAGGTTCAAGGCCATCCTGGGCAGCAAGTTTACAAGACTCCTTCTCATCCTTTAGTTAGGTGCAGTGACACATACTTTCATCCCAAACTACACGGGAAGCTGAGATCGGGAGGATTATAGTTCTCAGATTAATTTTGGACCAGTTATTTTCAGCATTTAATCTTGGACCAGTTATTTTCATAGTGCAAGGGAATTTACTCAACCCACAAACTGTGGGAGAATATAAGTATAGCTGAAGTACTCTGGGTACATGTACGAAAATAGATCGATAAAGCCTATGGAAATTTCTTTAGAAGGGAGAGATAGATAGATAGATAGATAGATAGATAGAGAGAGAGAGAGAGAGAGAGAGAAGGGAGAGTGATAGAAAATGAATTTGATCTGGGTAAATTGTAAATTTAAGTTAAATTAAAAAAATTTTTTTTTTTGCCAGTCCTGGGGTTTGAACACAGGGCCTGGGCATTGTCCCTGAGCTTCTTTTTGTTCAAGGCTAGCACTACCACTTGAACCACAGCGCCACTTTTGGCCTTTTCTGTTTATGTGGTGCAGAAGAATCGAACCCAGGGCTTCATGCATGCTAGGCAAGCACTCTACCGTTAAGCCACCTTCCCAGTCCCTTTAATTTAATTTTAAATTAATTTAAATTTAAATTGTAAAATGTAAAACAAAACTGCCCTGCACAACTAATAGATTCTAATAAAAATTTAAGAATTAGGAAAAAGCATATAAATTTAAGTTAGTCAACATAGTGGAAAAAGTGTCTAAAAATACACATGATAAGTCAGTGTGACAAGAACATATATGTCTGACATATAAATGATCAACACATGAGGAATTCTTAAATCAGCTAGTGTAAAAAACACAGAAGTAGATGTGAGTTGCAGATCTACTACAACTAGCATGCCATGGTTTTTTCATTTTTTACTTTCTATCCAATTTCCAAATGTTTCAACTATTAAGATAATCCCACGCATCATTGCAAGTTGTAATGGTGAGAAAGGACAAAATTAAAACACTTTGAGCAAGAATCTACAGTATTTAGAGGCATATAGCTTCAACAGTTCTAAGTGTTTTGAACTAAAGCAAGATTACTCAAAGTTGTTCAAACAAGGCATGAATTATCTAGTGAAAGTGTCTATTTTACTGCCCTCTATGCTACTCTGAACACAAATGTGATTGATAAACTGTAAGTGTGGAGATGGGGGGCTTGGTATTATATAGAAATTCCTATAATTCTGAAAATTGTTTCAAGATACTTTGACTCTTTGTGTCATGCATGAAACCAACAGAAATAATTCTATAGGTAATTCATAAAATGGACAAATACATTATTTGACTATGCCTTCACCCACAGTTATTGAGCTTATTAAATTAACTAAGTAAAATATCCAGTTTGCAGTTCACTTTACAATATAGGGACAAATTATAATATTTACAGAATTCAAAGAAAACTATCATAAGTCAATTGGAGTTGTATGCATTATACAGGTGTTTATATAGTGATTCGTGAATGAAGAGAGATATATAGGCCATGCATCCATACTTTCTGAATAAAATTCTCTGCAAACCAGGGAATTACTGTAAAAAGGATAACTCACACATGCACAGTGTATGTGTGTGTTATGCTGACATCCTATTGATTTAAATTTCAAATAATAAAAACTCATGTTTATCAAGCAGAGTGGAATTATTTGTATGCAATATTTTAAAGTATGGTTATTTTTTTTTTACACAGTTTGAACAACTGAGCTTTCCTTCCCTGTGGGGCAAGGGCAAATAGTTGTTTTATTTGTGGGAGAATTTTTGAGAGAATGGAGACAACAGCTGAGTTACTTACTGAAGCAGGAAGGCCAGGAGCTAGAGTTCAGGTAAAGAAAGTTTCATCCCCTCCACTTTGTGGGCTGGGAAATGGCCCAAAGTCTAGAATCTTGCTTGTTCCATGCCATTGTCTATCACACAGCATATTTGAGAAGAATACATAAAGCAACTCATGAGGATATCTTCAAAGAAACTGATCACATAAACAGTCCACAACACATACAGCTATGAGCTATGAAGTCGTAAGGCAGAATTATTAGTCTTGGTTTTAAATATTTGCAGAATGTTTCATACTAGGCTCCTCATAGCACACTAGGAATACAGATGTGTCTGTTCTAGAATGCAAACAAATTATTCTGTGCCCAGAAAGACTGAGTATCAAATTAGATGTTGTATGTGCAGTAAAGAGTAATATAAATGCTATGTAACAAATTTCAAACAGCGTTCATATAATGCTTTTTATTTTTATTATGTTTAAGTAGTTGTACAAAGGAGTTCCATTCAACAAAGCAGTTTGTGAATGCAATATATCTTTTATTGTTTTGTTTTGTGACCAGTCCTGGGCCTTAAACTCAGGGCCTGAGCACTGTCCCTGGCTTCTTTTTGCTCAAGGCTAGCACTCTACCACTTGAGCCACAGCGCCACTTCTGGCCATTTTCTAAATATGTGGTGCTGGGGAATCGAACCCAGGGCTTCATGTATACGAGGCGAGCACTCTTGCCACTAAGCCATATTCCCAGCCCCTGTATGCAATATATCTTGATCAATGCACCCATGTCATGATTCTCTCTCATCCCTCCCAACCCTTTCCCTCAGTGTTCTTAATTTTGTAGGATATGCATTGAATTTTATGACTGCATTATTCCCTCTTCCTCTCTGCATGGATCTAAAATGCTTTTTAAAATTCAAGAACAAGAGCAGGAAAAAAATTTAGCAATTAACGTTTCAGTCTATTAATCAACTGTGATGTACTTTCACCTTCATAGATCAATTTATTATCTTGTGTTTAATGAGAATTATGCAATGGCAACACAACCTCAAAGATTCCCACTCACTACGGTTTATAGTTTTTGATGTCCTCTTGTACAATCTGCCTATGCACACTCTACATCAGAGCTCCAGAAATAAAGGCACTATGTCTATTTGATTCAGCTAGGTTTGCAAGAAGATACTTCCTCTATGCTAGCCTTCACGTTGCGGCTCCCTGCCCCTCTCCCATGCCCCTCATCTGTAGAAAATATGTTCCAAGAGCCCTGGTGGATTCATAATAGAACAAACTCCAAACTCCATAATTTAATGCTCCCTGAGGTTAAAACCTATGCAGCTTGATGCATCATAGTGAAAGTAACATCCTTACTTTCCTTCTCCATAATTCCATTAATGATATTTACAATCTTTCTGTGGATTTTAGCTCTCTCAGTGTATAACTGCTTTTCTTACTAAAACAAGAATTTTCAGCTAATAACTTAAAAGAAAAATAAAACCCTCAGCTTTTCTTAGGTATACACAAAATGCCAATATCATGACTCCTGTGTTTTAGAGCAATTATGAAGCGCACTAAAGATTACTTGAACACAATTACTGCAACAGCAGTCTAATAAGTCACATTGCTACAAAGCAACCTCTGGGCAGACCGTAGATACAACCCAAATCCCCTGGACTAAGGAAAGATTCATATCTAAGATGGGCCAAGCAAGGTGGCAAAAATATCTCATTATGTTATGTCAAATAGCATACAATTTAAAAAACCATTGACTCGTTCATTTCTGGACTTTTCTGTTATATATTTAATGAGTTAATAATAGGACCATACTGTGTAGGAAAAAAGGAAAAGGTAGGGCCTAACTGGAAGCAACAGAAAGCAGGACTGGAAGAGGCTGATCTTGTCCCTGGCTCCTTCCTCTTTCTCTGCTTCTTTGGTGAACTCTCTCTGCAGTGACATTCTGCCTCACCACAGTGGGGCCACCCAGTGACCATGTTCTGAAAAAACACAAGCTCCATAAGTTATTTCTTCTCCCATAGGTCATTTCTCTTAGGTATTTTGTCACAGCCTTGCAAAGTGTCTAACATATTTTCCATGTGAGATTTTTCAATTTTGTTGGACCCAAGGTCACTGAAACCATGAAAAGTGAAATCTCAGATAAGGAAAGATGAGTGTATTTACATTTCACTTCCCTCTTCGTTTTTGTTTTTGTAGTTTATTACATTGTTTACTCTGATAATGCTCACGAAAATTCCTCCAGGAGACAAATGTGACTCAGGCCCGCCGGGCTTGCCAGATCTAGGTAATTTTTAGAATTCTCAGGTAGAATGACAGATTGCATTTTCCAAGCATGGTCTTGTGTCATTCTCTATTTCTCCCTCTGTGTCTCTCTAAATCTCTCTGTCTGTCTTTCTGCATCTGTCTGTCTGTCTGTCTCTCTCTCTCTCACACACACACACAGACATCTTCTTCCATATTCCTAAAATATGATTTAGGAAAATCTCCAGTGACATGTGAGATGTATTTTAGTAAACCAGGGTGGACCTTTATAGCTGTGTCTGTCAACACAGATGCAGTCCTGGTGCACATATTCCCATGTTATGATAAGAGCCCATTTTCCTCTGCTTGGTTCACCCTGACCACAGCTTTTTTGCTGTCGCCATTCATCTACCACGAGGTAAGAAAGCACAGGATATATAAAAACAGCCTGTATGAATGTGGACACAGACTCCACATGTGGCCATTTCAGTGTAGACATTTTATCCACTAGCCACAGAGGTGTGGACATTCTAATCAATTGACACAGAGGTGTGGAGCGTGTAATCCATACAGCAGGGTGGACATTACCAAGCCACAGCAGTAGCAGGTCTCCACGGCCATATCTGTGAGACAATGATTCTATAGGTAATTTCAATTCCTAACATTTGAGTTTTTCAAAACTCAAAGAAACAATAGGTAATTAGTGCTCTTTTCAATCCACTGAGCTTCAGATGATTTGTCATGGTAATAGATAACCAATATAGATCTGGCAGGCAGCTAAGACTTTGGAATATCAATTGATAATTACCCTTCAAGCAATCTCAGATTCTGCAGGCTCTTTGAGAAATTTTTATTGGCAGAAAATAATGACTCTATAACTGTATTTCTCTGATGGGACTTAAAACACTTCTTGGTATTATCATTGCTATTTTGTTCTTAAACTTTTGTTTTTGTTTTGTTTCTTTGTCGGTCATAGGGTTTGAACTCAGGGCTTAGGCACTGTCCCTGACCTTTTTGTGCTCAAGGCTAGTGCTCTACCATCTGAGCCACAGTGTCAATTCCGGTTTTCTGGTGGTTAATTGGAGGTAAGAATCTCACAGACTTTCTTGCCCAGGATGGCTTTGAACCACAGTCCTCAGATCTCAGCCTCTAGAGTCACCAGGATTACAGGTGTGACCCACCAGCACCCAGCTGTCATTTTTGTTTTTAATAAAATCTTTTTTTTTTTTGTGCCAGTCCTGGGCCTTGGACTCAGGGCCTGAGCACTGTCCCTGGCTTCTTCCCGCTCAAGGCTAGCACTCTGCCACTTGAGCCACAGCGCCGCTTCTGGCCGTTTTCCGTATATGTGGTGCTGGGGAATCGAACCTAGGGCCTCCTGTATCCGAGGCAGGCACTCTTGCCACTAGGCCATATCCCCAGCCCTTTAATAAAATCTTGTTTAAAAGAAGATACATGGTACTGTAATTCTCATACCTTTATACCTCATACTGTCCCATAGTGAGAGCTTGATTTAATTATTGAGGTTTAAATTTCTCTATTTAAAT
The DNA here is from genome assembly GCF_023159225.1 of Perognathus longimembris pacificus. Classification (NCBI taxonomy): domain Eukaryota; kingdom Metazoa; phylum Chordata; class Mammalia; order Rodentia; family Heteromyidae; genus Perognathus; species Perognathus longimembris. The sequence continues at coordinate 10,512,755 of NC_063185.1, read as the reverse complement.
CTCAGTTCCATTAAAGTAATTTGATTCAGACATTTGTTCCCCTGAAGCAGTCTTCTATTATTTGGGTTATTCTTTGTTGTTGTTGTTGTTGTTTGCCAATACTGGCATTTGAACTCAGGGCCTCATTTTCTCACTTGGTGTTCTCACTCAGCTGGCTCTCTATCACTTGAGCCTTGCTTCTGGTTCTGGGTTTTGGGGTTTTTGTTTTCTGCTGGTTAATTGGAGTTAAGAATCACATAGATGTTTCTGCTCCGGCTAACTTTGAACTGAGGGCCTCAAATCTCAACCTCCTGTGGCTATTGGCTAGGACTACAGGCAGGAGCCACCAGTGCCAGGCTGAAACAGTTTTATTTACTCTGTGTTCATCTTTGAAGAATCTGGCTTTCAACCCCCTGTCAACCATATGGTTCATTTTAAGTCCTCACTGCTAAGTTACCACCAACAAACATGTCCACAAAGCCTTCCTACAACATGCCAATTACAAGAGCACTCTATCTGATAAATAACACATCTCTGATGCCTACATAAGTTAATATCTGCTCAAGGCTAGCATTTATTTACCTTCTTATCTCTACTTCAGTTTTCCCACCTATGAAAGGCAGATAACTATAATCCATTCCTAAAATTGCTAAAAACAGCACTTTCTAAGTTGAAGCATGGGGATTATGTATTATTATTAATCTGTTTACAGCTTATCTTCACCATTGTATCCACTCTCTTTCAGAGGTTATTCCTCTTATAATATGTTCAGCCAATCACTTAATACTATGTGTATTATATGCAGCTAGAAGAACATGACATTAAGCTTACAGATAATTTATTTGAAGGACAAAAAGGATATATTATAGATAGTAAATACAAGGCCCAAAATGTTCAATGCCCAAGACTAGCAAAAAAACTTAAAAAATAAAAAAGAGGAGGAAGATTTTAAAATTCAAGGCTGGACTACAATCTGAAACACACTCATTCAAGGGGAAAAATACCTAATCTTCTAATGTCCTATGCAGAATTTATTAATTGTGACAAAATGCATGCAAACTTCAGAAGCCAAGTCATGACAGTTTCCCAAGAACAATAAGCAGTTTTAGCAATTAGTAGTAGAGTGAGTATTCTTTTCCTCACGAAAATGAGAGCCTTTTCTCCGAGCTACTGAAGGAAAAATAGTAAAGTAATTTTGTCAATCTCTTGGCACCCCAAAAGATAGAGATTTGTGATAATTTTACTGTCAAGGTCAAGTAAAGATTTGTATTTGAGAATAGCATAACGGAAAGCTTCAGAAACCTGAAAGTGATGAGGTACAGAACATTAAAAGCTGATAATGTAATGCTTGCTTTGTGACAAACTAAATCCCCATTTGAATACTTCTATTAGTATCAGAAAGATATGGAAGAATTTAAAAACAATTTTATGGTTATGTGAACATCGGAGCATATGAAAGACTCACAGGGGAAAAATAACAGAGATGATTCAACTCAAAAACCAAAGATACATAATTTGTCTCCAAGAAAATGGCAATCTAAAGAGTGAAAGGCATATAATTCAGTAGTTTTCATATTTCAACTCATTTGTAGCAATACTATATAAGATAGTATTCCAACACATCATATCTAAACCTTAAAGTTCTATAAAAGAACAAGAGTTTCTAATAAAATATGTATTTAGATATGAGATTAATCCTTTTGACTTGAGAAAAAGCTCTATGGATACCTATGTTAATATTGCATCATGTGTTATAGTGAATAAATAAATGTCTACAAAGAGAAATATGGCTAATTTACTCAGTGCAATAGTAAATTATTTATAAAGAATGATAGTGGCAAAACATTTCTAAGGTAGAACATATAATGAGGTTACAAGACAGTAATAGCACATATATAATAGGATAACAGAGCCATAGTTGAACAAGTGTAGGAAAGGCAATAAGAACTAGAGGGAATGCATGCAAAGTTCTTTGGATTTCAGAAGCTGATATTGTTTTTTTTTTTCACACTTTTGTTTTTTCCCCCCAAATACCTTCTTATATAATGAGCACTTTAAAATTAATTATGTCCTTTTACCTTCCTCTCTCTTTGCTTCATCTTTTTATTCCATTTCTTTTTCTCATTTTTATTAATTCAGAGTTTGATCTCTGAAATCCAAAAGAACTGAATTTTGATCATTTTCAGCCAGTTTCTAACAGTGCAACCTTATAAAAGTAACATCATTGATTTCTAAACTGATGGGCATTAGCATAACAATAGGATTTCCATTTCTAATTGAGTTAATGAAAACAGACTCTGGCTGGGAATATGCCCTAGTGGTAAAGTCCTCCTCTTGTATACATGAAGCCCTGGGTTTCATTCCTCAGCACCACATATATAGAAAAAGCCAGAAGTGGCGCTGTGGCTCAAGAGGCAGAGTGCTAGCCTTGAGCAAAAAGAAGCCAGGGACAGTGCCCAGGCCCTGAGTTCAAGCCCCAGGACTGGCAAGAAAAACAAAAAACAAAAAAAGAAAACAGACTCTCATATGCCTTACCAACATATGGCTGACCTGTTGTATTTTTTTTTTTTTTGCCTTCTTTTGGAAATGATCAGTAACAGGCAAAGGGTACATCAAACATTGCCTAACTGCAGCAAACATTTGTCAGTCCTTTCCTGTTGCCTTGACTTGCACAGAAAGATTTCCAGAAATTCCAGGAAGCAGTCCTTGTGATGAAATGGTATGTCCCCAAACAATCAGAAACATGTCCACATTTCAATAACAAGAAAACTTTGCAACTAGGATTTATCTTGACGAAAACATTGTCAGCCTTACCTATTTCCTCAGAATGGAACTAACATGGCTGCCAATCAAGTAGCAGGATGATGGGGCATCAAGGCTCTCCTTGGCCCCTCTCCAGTTTATATTTCAGAGTTCATAGTTTTTAACTGACCGGGACATCACACAGCAGTGATGTCTCAATATGAACACCAAAAGGTCTTTTGTAAAGGAACATTTGGGAGAAAATTTAAAATATCTACTTGCTTGGATTTGTTTGTTAAAAATTCCAGGCATATCCTTGGGACACATTTTGCTTTTATTTTACCTCATGTGAACTTGGGGAGACCATGGAACGTTTCAATTCTTTTTAAACCATTTCCTACAACCCATCCAGGCATTACAAAATATTCTCTCTAGAATCTGGAACCAACCCAGATGCCCCTCAGTAGACGAATGGATCAGGAAAATGTGGTACACTTACACAATGGAATATTATGCCTCTATCAGAAAGAATGACATTGCCCCATTTGTAAGGAAATGGAAGGACTTGGAAAAAATTATACTAAGTGAAGTGAGCCAGACCCAAAGAAACATGGACTCTATGGTCTTCCTTATTGGGAATAATTAGTACAGGTTTAGGCAACTCATAGCAGAGGATCACAAGAGTCCAATAGCTATACCCCTTTGAACAAATAAGATGATGCTAAGTGAAATGAAATCCATGTTATAGAAACGATTGTTATATCACAGTTGTAACTACTTTCAACATGCCATATGTAACTGTAGCCTCTATTATTGTTGATGTTCTTGTATCACCTTCCTGTGGTTGTACCTACACTATCTCTGTAATCTTATCTGAGTATATTGGAAACCGTGTATACTGGTATTAGAACTAGGAAATTGAAAGGGAATACCAAAATTGAGAGACACAGGGTAAAAAAAGACAAACAACTACAAAAGCAATACTTGCAAAACTGTTTGGTGTAAGTGAACTGAACACCTCATGGGGGGAAAGGGAAAGGGGGAGGAGGGAGGGGGTATGAGGGACGAGGTAACAAACAGTACAAGTAATATATCCAATGCCTAACGTAGGAAACTAACCTCTCTGTACATCAGTTTGATAATAAAAATTTGAAAAAAAACAAAAACAAAACAACAAAACATTCTCTCTATATAGGAAAAATAATCACCTAAAAACAATGCTTGTATTAATCCAGGTTATCCAGAGAGACAAAACCATTAAGATTTTTACCCAGCATAGTATAAGGTTCTGGCTGTTCTGGACTCAGGTCTAGTCAGAGTCCTAAAGCATGAGAACTAGGAGAATAATAGTGTCAAGTTCCAGGATGGTGTCAATTGTATCAAGATAATAATGTCAGGATCAGGAGGCTTACAGTGCTGTTTCCATTAGAACCTGAAGCTGATGGAGACTCCAGCCTAACAATCAGGCCGGGTTCCCACTCACTCACCTGTGCTCAGCCTCTGCTCTGTTCTAGACTTCTACCTAGTGGATGAATGCCTTCTACACGGGCATAGGAAGGTGATTCATGAAGCCTGATAATTCACATGTGACATCTTATCCACAGAGCCCTCACAGACACACTCGGAGCAATGTTTGGCTATTTGGACCTTTCTTGGCCCAGATAACTGAAATGGACACATTCAACTTACCATCACAGTGCTACATTTAGGGGCTACTGGATTTTCACTAATGAAATTCTGTGTCAAGTGAGGAACTTCTTTAGGATGCAGTTAACAGATAAGAGGTGCACAATCGGTAACTAAGTATCACATAGTTTGATTTTCATTTATTCACTGATGAAAGTGGAACAAGAGATAATGCAGATGGTTGTTTCTTTCCCAAGGCACACACGCGCATGCGCGCACGCACACACACACACACACACACACACACACACACACACAAAAGCAAAAAAAAAATAGACTAGTAGGATTACATCATACTAAAAGGCTCGGTGGAAAAAGGCAACAATCATAAATATGTTATTCTAAAACGAAAACATGGGCAAAACACAAATATTACATGCTTAAATCCCAATCAAGTTTACATTCCAAGCTTCCCTTCTCCTAAAAAAGCATGTGAACTTTCATCCCTTTCTGATAAACATACATCAAAAATGCAGAAAATAGAAGACAATGAGATGCTGCTGCTAAGTGGATGGTTTATAGATTTGAAACAAAAGCAAAAAGGTTTTAAACATGTGGAAGCCACTTGACTGGCTCAGTCAGTAGAGCATGAGGCCCTTAAAATATGCTGCAATTATACAAGCGCTCTGATTTTGCTTGGGTAATCTGAAGCAAAATCGTAAGCTTGAAAATGGAAAACAGTAAATAAAGCAGAAAGTGGAAAAACAAGAATATGTGAATCAATCAAAAATAGCTACAGAAAGTAAAAACAGCAATAGTAAACAATGAGCCTAATGCTTATAGCAAAAACAAAAAAAAAAGAAACTGCTAGTAGCCATGTACATGCTGAACATGAATCCCGGGATCTACGTGTGTGATGCACGTCCCAGTAACCATGTGGATATGGCATGCAAATCTAGTATGATTTGATGTACATTTCTATGAAAAAAAGCCCATAGTATAATATTCATATTTTATGTAAGAAAACAGATTATCTCTGTCTGCATGACATGGCTAATAAGTGAATTTAGACTCATTAGACTCATTGTTGTTGTTGGTTGTGGGACTTGAATTCAGGGCCCGGGCTCTGTCCCTGAGCTCTTTTGCTCAAGGCTAGTGTGCTACCACTTTGAGCCATAGCTCCACTTCCAGTTTCTGGGTAGTTCATTGGAGATGAGGGTCTCATGCCTGGGTTGGCTTCGAACTCTGATCTTCAGATCTCAGGCTCCTGAGTAGGTGGGATTACAGGTGTGAGCCACCAGCACCTGACCAAAGCCTATGTCTTAATGTATTATATTGCTGTAGCAGTTGTTAAAGTAGCTCAACCACTGTAAACACACACACACACACACACACACACACACACACACACACACACAGATAGAGACAGAGAGAGAGAGAGAGAGAGAGAGAGAGAGAGAGTTCTGGAAGCCTGCTCTGTGGCTGCTGTTACCAACAGTACCTCAGAAAATAGAGACAAGCCAGTAGCTCTATCCAAGCCCTAAGTCATAATGGCAACCACTTGGGTCTTCTAAGAACTTGCTCTTGAAGTCACAAACACCAAGTTCACAATTGTCTGAATGCTATGTTGGTAGGACTATGGGAAGAGCCTGAGGCCTTGGGACCACATGCAGGAAGAAGACTTTGCTAAGCCCCAAGACTCCTGCTATGATTCTCAGCACCTGTGTGAAAATGTCTGAGATCTTTCAGATAAACCAGCTGATTACCTTAGTTCAAATGACCCAGGCTCAGCTCACATGGGAACGAAATTGTCCACCCTCATTCATGATCGATAAATGTATGGTACATAATAAAACTGTTGGTACACCCATCAATTTTCGGAACAATGTTTTCTAGAGTAGTAGATCACCAGCTCTATCTCTCCCAAGGATGACTTTAAATGACTTAAATTCATCTAAGTGAGTTCTGATCCTCCTAATTCTATACTCGGTCTTTCATCCTTCTCTTCGCAAAGCATTCAGAACAGTTATGCCTTTTATGAGTGTGAATTAATTGCACACGATGTGCAGTTATCTCTACTGTATGCAGAATTAGGTTCCTCTAGGTGTGTGCTAGAACTAGTATAGCATTGTTATATAGTAGCTCTAGTTTTAGTTTTTCAAGGAACCTCCAAACATACTTCCATAATGATGACAATAATTTACATTACAATCAACAGAAGAGGGAGCCTTTTGCCTACATCCTTTGAGCATTTGTTGGTTGTCTGTGTGTGTGTGTGTATACACGTGCGTGCATTCTTAAATGCCATTCTAAGATGGAATTTTAGCATAGATTTGATTTGCACTTCCTTTGTTGCTAGCTGTTGAGCATGTCTTCATGTTTTTATTGATCATTTATGCTACTTTTTTTTTGAAACTGTTTCCATCATTTCTGTATTCACAACCTTCTAGCGATTCTATCTCACTGACATTAATAATGAGGTCCATAAGGCCTTTATTAGTCCCACATGACATGGTCCTCTCTAATATTCTAAACTTGTATTTTACTAGTCTTTTTTCTGCCACTCCTCTGAGGCCATGTTGGTTTCACAGAAGATCCTAGAACACATAAGCACACTGCCACAGCATTTGCAAATGAATTTGATTTCTCTACTCCTTTTGTCCAGAAAAAAATCAAATTCCTTGTTTCTGACATGGCACACACCTTCTATCCATTCTTTGCTAAAGACCACCTTCCAAGAGAAGACTTCAAGGTCATTATGGATAACATCCTAACATTCCTAGCATATTCCATGGCCCTACATTATTCCATTCCCCCCAAACACTGAATGTTGCTATCTATAGTCTTCTTTTTGCTTGTCTTCGGTCTCATGCCATTTTGTGCAACTGTATTGGCATTATTCTGAAAGACTATGTATTTTTATTTGCCAGTCCTGAGGCTTGAATTCAAGGCCTGGGCATTGTCCCTAAGCTTCTTTTGCTTAGAGTGGTAGCACTCTACCACTTGAGCCACAGTGCCACTTCCAGTTTTTTCTGTTTATGTGGTACTGAGGAATTGAACCCAGGGTTTCATGCATGCTGGCAGTCACTCTACCATGAAGCCACATTCCCAGGTCCTATCCTAGTGTATTTTAAAGGACTGTGCTTTGAATTTGTTTCCTGATGGCATAGCTCTAGTCAAGTAAATAAAACATAAAAATGAGGACATAAAATAATATTTCCAAAAGGATTCAAGTCAAGTCAATCAACTTCAGTCGCTTCTGTGCCCTAAAACTCCCCCCCCACCCATCCACCCACAGACTATTCTGGCTGGCATAGAAAAGTGTCTGATGTCAACATTTCTTCCTACCCATTTTTAACTCTGACTCAGTGAGAGCCCAGATCAGCCTTCCCTTTGGGTTGTATCTACCTCACAGAAACTGCTAACAATAGAACTGTTTTGATTTAGGATGGAGACCCAGCAGGATGCTCAAAATGCCACAGGACGCACTGGTGCTGCCTGGAAAGGCCTGTTGGCAGGTATGACGTGAGACATATGGAAATGGCTAAATCCGGAAAATGTGGCAGATCCTGAAGCCAGCAGCGTCCCTTGCCTTGGAGGGTGAATATTAGTCTAGGGCCCAACACATTCCTGTCTCTCAGGTGCCTGCCGTCATGGTAACCAGCAAGGCTGGGTCCAGGATTCTCATTCAGCTGATTTACATTTGACTTTTTTTGATTCATTCCCGAGACAATGACATTTTGACAGAAGTGAAAACAAATTTAAAGCACCTACAAAGCCGTATTGCTCAGCAAAATTAATATTATGTCAATACTAATGTCATAAAAGGATGATTGTAAAGCATATCATAGTCATTGCTAATGTTTTTATTTCTTTCCTGAGAGATGATATAAAATGTTTTGGCTTCCACATACAACAATTTGTGTCTGAAATTGTGATGTGGGGAACAATCTTGGGAAGCAGCTGTCCTGAGAAAACTCAGAAAAATGAGAATTGTTCTCCAAAATTTCTCAATATGGAGAGAGACATTCTGAGTATTGAGACCTTTTACATCAATATTTCTTGAATAAGATATCCTTAAAGGAAGAAATGTTATAGATACAACGTGGAAATCAGTATAATAAGGAAATACTTTTCAACTGAGAAAAGTATATAGGTCTCAACTATACAACCTCTACATGTGAAGGCAGTGAACCTTAATCCACACAAGGAGACAGTTCTTCTATTTCTGTAAAATACTGCTTAAAACAGATGATAGGACACATGGTATCTTTATTATTAACATCACAATCACATACATGTAGACATGTCAAACCTTGTTATCCTTAATATGCGATGGAGCTCTTTTTTTCTTGGGATGAGTGATCAGATGGGACTACCTTAGCTGCTCAAGACATTTCTAGGGAGAGGTGCCAGGCTCAGCTAGGTGACACAAAGTTCCCCTGGGCAGCGTCACTAGTAGTTTCTGTCCTCTGTGGTATTAACCATGTTTCAGTTTCTCAGTGATTTACAAATGTTTTTACATCACTTTAGAAAGCAACGCCTGTTGGATAAAGGAGGGAATATCTAACATACTCTAGTTTAAAAGGAAAAGAAGATCGATTAGTACATGAGTACTAATAAATCTCTACAGGATTTATTGCATATATAAACTTTATGCAGTTAAAGAAAATTCATTGAGCTGAGAATGTGGCTTAGCAGTAGAGTGCTTGCCTGGCATGCATGAAGCCCTGGGTTCAATTCCTCAGTATCACATACACAGAAAAAACTGGAAATGGTGCTGTGGCTCAAGTTGGTAGAGTGCTACCCTTGCGCAAGAGAAACTCAGGGACAGTGCCCAAGCCCTGAGTTCAGGCTTCAGGAATGGCAAGAAAAAGAAAATCATTAATACTCCTTTATCACAACCAGGAGGAGAGACAGAATCCAACCAGAATAACAGTGTGTGGACCCCAAGCCCCAAGCCTACAGAATGCCTGAGAACTGGGATAGGAGTGGTCTGGCTAGGGGATGACAAGCAAAGGAGAATGAGCTCTGAAATAAGTTAGAAAGACACGCGGGAAGCGAGTACCACCTCCAAGTCTGCATTTATCAGAATGTCATTGAAAGATGCACCTTAGTTGGCACAGGTGTTTGTGGAGGATTTGGGGAGGAATGTATGCTTGATACCCTAGGCAGGTGATGTGCACACCAACAACAGGAGGCCTCTCCTTTTATGATCCACATTCCAAAGTCCATCTTCTTATTACAGGAATGAAAAGACATGATTCTAATACCAGATTGCCCTGTTCTTTTTTTTTTTTTTGATGTTTGCTTCTGCTGTTAGAAACCAACCACCTGTAATATACATTTCTCCTTCCCTTCAAAATGTCATATGCTTCATGCAAGGCTGATTCTGAGAGTTAAAAAAAATAGTCATATTGCATCCTATGACCAAGATGTGGATACAGATATAATTGCATGGGACATGGTTCTTTTCTAAAATGAAAAGAAATATAAAATAAACTCTCACAGAGAGGTTCTGTTACACAGAACTTTTCATTTTGGCATTTCAGGTAAGGAGCTACTTACTGTCAAGCTAATGTGAATTTCTACTGTCACAACCTTTCTATTTATCATATCTGTCTTATAAACAAACATATATTAACAAGCTGTTATGTAGTACACTGGATGATATTACTTAGTATTTAAATGCACTTTCTAGGATCACAAAAAGTTATCAGCCAATCCTGACTACTTTGTTCATAATACCATCTCTTCAGAGGCAGGTGCAAATCATTCTCTCACTTTTCCAGTTGAGAATTTAACACAAATTCAGTCTAAATTAGTGACAAAAATCAGGACAGGTTTTTTTTTGTTTGTTTGTTATGTTTTGGTCATGGAGCTTGAACTCTGGGCCCGGGTGCTGTCTCTGAGCTCTTCAGCCACTAGTATCCATCCCTATTGTAATTTCTAAGCCACAGCAGCCTCCTATGTTACATATCTGAAAGAGATTGCATCTTATTACAGCAGACTAACATGAAGAATGCAGATTGTCACATGTTTTCTCTTGTGTTATTACAACAGTTGAAAATTGTCATCCTAACTACTCAGTATGCTGAGCTCTGAGGATTGGGGTTCAAAGCCAGTCCAGGGAGGAAAGTCCATGGGACTTTTTATCTCTAATTAACCACCAAAAAGCCTAAAGTGGAGCTGTGGCTCCAGTGGTAGAATGCCACTTTTGAGTGAAAAACCTAAGGGATTGCACTAAGGGACAGGCCCTACTTTCAAGCTCCAGTATTGGAACAAAAAAGGAAGGTGGGAAGAAGGAAGGAAGTGAAGAGAAAGGAAGAGAGGGAGGAAGGAAGGAATGAATAAAGAAGAGAAAAAAATGAAAGAAAAAGAAAAATCCAACAGCTCTCAGTGCACAGGGTTTTATGTAACAGGAAGCTAAATTCTAAGCAGTCCAGGAATGGTGCAACAAGTACAAGAAATCTGGAATAACTGTTCCACATTTCCTACAGTAAGGTGCTATCCTTAGTCCTACTCAACCTAGTGCATGACTTTCATTGTCCCAGTCTAAAGGTGATGCTTCTGTCAATGTTATAGTTCTTTTCTAGCAGTTGAAAAGGGAGAAAAAGAGGTAAGAGACAGGGTATATTCAAGTGATTTCATTCTGTTTAAAGCCCTTTGCAGAATCTGTACCTATAATTTTATGGAGATGGCACTATTCTAAAAGCAAGAGAGGCTGAGAGTGTGGTTATTTAACAGGCACATTGTACCTCGAAACCAAAATGGTATTTGATCCAAAGGGAGAGGGAGTACAGGACAATTAGGCAACCAATAGTGTCTGTCCTGCTTTGAAGTCCAGTTGTCTCAGTGTACAGACCTAACAAGATATAGTTTTGAGGGTCTCTGAAAAGGAGAAGCAGTTTATATTGATTCCTTCCTCAGACAACAATTGTAACCTCAAAGATATTGGAGCTAAAGCTTCCATATGTAACACCTCAAGCTGACACTTTGAAACAATGAATGGACATGCCTTTTCTTATCATTACCTAGTTAATTGTTATGAAAGAAAATTAATTAATTTATGACCTGGGACTTGAACTCAGGACCTCGGCACTGTCCCTGGCTTCTTTTTGCTCAAGGCTAGCATTCTACCACTTGAACCACAGCGCCACTTCTGGCTTTTTCCATATATGTGGTGCTGAGGAATGGAACCCAGGGCTTCATGCATATGAGGCAAGCACTCTACCACTAGGCCACATTCCAGCCCAAGAAAATTTATTATTTTTTTAAACAAATATGAAGTAAATCAGCCCAAAGCAATGAACTAGACTCTTTCTGCTTTGTATTTATTCATGAGGTCTGCATCAAGATGTCCAACATTGAATTATTTCTACCCTCATGCTACAAAGAACTGGGCACATCGGGCCTGAGAGGCTGGTCAGGTGAGTTATCTATTCTGAATGCAATCACATTTGCTTCTTGTAACTACAAGGCATAGCACACTGAGTGAGAAACGCTACGCATAAATTAGGAGTGATTCGTACAAAAAAAAAAAAACAAACCCTTGTTTTATCATTTAAGTAGCTAGACATGTTCATTAAAAATAGAACTACTTTTTCTTTTTCTGGTTATGGAGCTTGAACTCAGGGCCTGGACCCTGATCCTGAGCTTTCTTTGCTCTAGGCTAGTGCTCTACCACTTGAGCCACAGCACCACTTCTGATTTTTAGGTGGTTCATTGGAGATAAAAGTCTCATGGCCTTTCCTGCTTGAACTGGCTTTGAACTTCAAGCCTCAGATTTCAGCCTGCTGGGTAGCTAGGATGACAGGTGTGAGCCACCAGCGCCTGGCTAGAAATACATACTAACACTCAGGTGTCTGTCATACAAAATGCCATAAAGAGTATAATCACTAAATTTAAACTGATATATGTAGGACATTATGTTATGTACCAGAAAAAGTACAAGGATGAGAAACCTTATGTTTCTAGCTTCTTTGGGACTTCTGGATATGGTTTCCAGGAAAAACGAAAATAGTCTTATCCTTTAGCACAAATCACTCAAATGGGCTCCTGTCCTTTGTCCATGCACTTTTTCCTCTGTGACCACACCATCATTTTCTCTCTGAGACTCTGCCCTCAGATTCGATGTCCATTATCTGTGTCAGCCTTGTGAAGAATGAGTCACTGCCCTCTTTTAAAGTGGGAAATAGTTTGTAAAGACTGGATTAAAAAAGTTTCTTTTTAAAATATCATCTCAGCACATGACAGACTTCAAAACAGGCAGCCTCAAGAGAGATGAGTAAGATCAGCTATAGTGCCACAATTTCTTCAGTAACTTGCCAGCTCCATGGGTAAGAAACACCTAGTAGGAAATCAATCTTACAAATCCCTCTGTCTTGGCTCCACTAGAATTCACTAGAAGAGTCTAAGCAGCACAATTACTTTACAAATGGTGTTTTCCCAAAGAAATGTGATTGACTTGAGTGACAATGTTCTCAGTTTATGAGTTTTCTGAATTTTATTACTTTCTTCTTTTAACATGCTGTAGGGGGTTATGGAAGGAATTCTGTATTTCCCTGGAATGACTATACCTACTCCTACTTTTAAGCGGGCGTTGACATAGCATTAGCAAATGTATTCTTCCTATCCCTATAGGAGAACATATAAAACTAGGGAGACTCAGGGCTGGGAATGTGGCTTTAGTGGTAGAGTGCTTGCCTAGCATGCATGAAGCCCTGGGTTCAAATCCTCAGCACCACATAAACAGAAAAAACTGGAAGTGGCACTGTGGTTCAAGTGGTAGTAGTATAGGTGTGGGCCCCCAGAACCTGGCCAAGATATTTTTTTCATTCCTTTTCAATGGAATGGAAAAAAGCAACACATTACAAGTAAAAGTTCGCAGAATCTATTCACACACATACACACACACACACACACACACACACACACACACACACACACACACACCAGCAGCATCATTGGCTAGCAAAGTATTCAGTAAATTACAGAGCTCAAGCAACCTAAGAGAGCTACTGTTGGGTGATAGAATTCATTGGTCTTTACAAGTATTAGTGATTCAGGAAGTGGATATTAAATTCTCGTGTGTTTTGGAGCATACTGTCTGTGATTAATGAAACAACCACCATTTCCCATGTTGTACCATATTATTCTGTATATTAAAAAATGTAAGTTTCCCCTAGGTTATACAACTCAGTCTGTTATGAATAAGGTTTTTGTACCAAATATAAATCACCATGAAAAATGTTACAGTATGAATGGTGAGTCCATTTTAAAGTCAATTTTAAACAATATTAATCACTGTGACATAATATACTTCCAGGGAGTGAATAGGGTTAGGAAACAGTGTTCCAGAAAAATCACTGTGGTTTAACTTCCTCTGATACTGAGGAACTGAAATAGCAGGCATCAAATGGTCTCAAAAGTTATAGTGAACTGAACAAATAAAAGTCACATGTGGGGCTGGGAATATGGCCTAGTGGTAGAGTGCTTACCTCATATGCATGAGGCCCTAGGTTCGATTTCGCAGCACCACACATACAGAAAAAGCCAGAAGTGGCGCTGTGGCTCAAGTGGTAGAGTGCTAGCCTTGAGCACAAAGAAGGCAGGGACAGTGCTCAGGCATTGAGTTCAAGTCCTAGGGCTGGCAAAAAAAGTCACAGGTTTATAAAAATGAAATCTAAACACTAGTGTCTGATTACTGGCCTTTTGATGATTAGCTGGAGTCTCATAGACTTTCCTACCCAGGCTGGCTATGAACCTCAATGATCGTATTTTAGCCTCCTGAGTAGTTAGGATCATAGAAGTGAGCCACCAATGCTTGACAATGAGGAGATTTTTGTCCCTTTATATAGTGACACTCTGCTACACATCATTAAAGAAACGCAAAGTGAATTAGAATTTAGACAAACAAGCATTCCACAGTTTGGGAGTAGTAAAGATATATACTCTTCTAAGGGAAGTAAACTGATGATGTTAAACCCATTTGATTCCTGGATTAATAGACATAGATACTAGTTCTTTTCTTAATTTTTTTTGTAGAGCTAAGACTTCTTGCTGATCCTAGAGTTCAAACAGGGTCTAGGCTTAGCCTTATTGCTAAAGGCTGGAGCTCTACTACTTGATCCACAGTTCCACTTCCTGCTTTTTGGTGGCTAATTGGAGATAAGAGTCTCATGGACATTTCTGCCTGGGTTGGCTTCAAACCCCAATTCTCTGATTTCAGTTTCCTGAGGAGCTAGGATTATAGGCGTGAGACACCAGTACCCAGCTATGAGCTAAGGCATTTAAAGACTGGAACTTTTGAAAGTAGCTAACAAAAAGCTAGCAAAAAACATTTTTAAGGGCAATTAATCACTTGTTTTTGTGTCTTTATATGAGTTGTTGCCACTCTCCTACCCAAGAGTCTGTACACGTACACTTGTTCAAAGGTGTGATTAGAATCACCAGTGCTAGAAGGTGATTGATTTTTTTTTAACTTGGCATTTCTGTCACATGTCATGCAGTTTAGAATCTTAAGGTCAGTGTTGATACTGACAAAGGGGAAAACTATATACCCATGTGTCTGTTAGCCTTTGAGCTGGTACTAGAGAAGAGAAACTGCTAGAAATCACCAAGTTTGTGCTACCCAGCCAAGTATAGCATATGTTATCTGTAGCCGAAAATCTATTTATAGTGTGCCAAACTGTATAAATAGTAGCTGAGTCATGGAACATAGGTATATAATTTTACTCATTTCAAATATTCTACAAGTAAAACCTCATTAAAAGCATGAGGAAGAAAAACAAAGCTTATGAACACAAATCCTGCCCTACAGTATTAATATTTCATGCCTGAAAGTGGGGTCATGGGATTTCTTAATTAATCCATTACTCCATTTCTTAATTTATTTCCGTTCTTAAAAATTATTTCTTCTACCACAAGAAGCAACATTTGTCACAAGTTTACAGCCACCTTGCCAATATACTTTAAACTGAACATTAATTAGATATTTCTTTTTTCCCCCCCTATGGTTGGTCATAGGGCTTTAACTCAGAGCCTGGGCACTGTCCCATAGAGCTCTTTAGCTCAAGGCTGGCATTCTACCACTTAAGCCACAGCACCACTTCCAGTTTTCCTGTGGTTAATTGGAGATAAAAGTCTTACAGACTTTACTGCCTGGGCTGGCTTTGAACTGCAATCCTCAGATCTCAGCCTCCTGAGTAGCTAGGCTTATGGGCATGAGCCACCAATGCCCAGCTAGATATTTCTTTGTTTTTCACTTCAGATAATGTTATTTTCTGGCACTCGTTTGAACCCCACGTAGTGCTGACTTTGGGTTTCTAGGTACTACAGGAAACCTTAACTTAGAGCAGTTATTCCTGATGATCTAATTTTTAATATAATGAAAGCATTTTATTCATGTTACATGAAAAAAGAAACAAGACTTCAAAAACATTATTATACCGTGTGTGTGTGTATCTGTGTGTGTATTTGTATATGTGTGTGTGCCTGTGCGCACGTGTCTATTCTGAGGCTTGAACTCAGGGTCTGGGCGCTGTCCTTGAGCTTTTTTTGCTCAAGGCTAATGCTCTACTACTTGAGCCACAGCTCCTCCTCCAGGTTTTGATGGTTAATTGGTGAGAAGACTCTCCCAGACTTTCCTGCTGGAGCTGGCTCAGAACTGTGATCCCCAGATCTCAGCCTCCTGAGTAGCTGTTCCTTTCTTTCTGAGCCATATTGTAAAGCTCTGTGATAGCCTCATGAAAGTTGCTTTACTATAGCAATTACTCATTTCAAAGTGTGAGCTGCAAATTCTAAATTACTAATAATTAAATTTTGCCTCCATGTAATGCTTTTTAAGTGTATCCACAGAAATGACTTACCATGAATACAATAAATGCATAGTAATTCCAAAATTAAATGGTTTATTAGCTTCATTCTGAATTTAAGAAGCAAGGACCACAGATATACTGACATTGGGAGTAAACATTTATTAAAACTTTGTGGAAGCAAATGCAGCAGTGATACTCAGTGGACATTACGTTGCAAATGAACCATACAACTTGTGGGTGTGGATAGAGGGAAAAACTGGAAGAGAGTGAGGGAAAGGGTGACACTGTCCAAAAAGCCATGTACTGGACCTGACTTATGTAACTGTAGCCCCTCTGTACATCACTTTTTTTTGTTTGTTTGTTCGGTTTTTTTTTTTTTTTTTTTGGCCAGTCCTGGGGCTTGGACTCGGGGCCTAAGCACTGTCCCTGGCTTCTTTTTGCTCAAGGCTAGCACTCTGCCACTTGAGCCACAGTGCCACCTCTGTCCATTTTCTGTTTATGTGGTGCTGGGGAATTGAACCCAGGTCTTCATGTATACGAAGCAAGCACTCTTGCCACTAGGCCATATCCCCAGCCCCTTGTACATCACTTTATAATAACAATATATTTTTTAACTGAGGAAGGCATTTGGACAATCTGGATTGAAAAGTTTTGAACTTTTGAATCCCTGATTTCTAAGAAAATGTAAGAAAAAATAAAAAAATGAGGACAAGTAATAAATCTACTAGTTAAATGCCTGGATTGTGACCAAGGATATATGATATCTGACACTGCCATTTCATATTTCCATGTACAAACCAAGTGGCTTTGGGCAAATTAGTCAGCCTCTGGCCTCAGTTCTCTCATCTGTGAAAATGGGAAACAAGAGTAATTTCCTCTCCTGTTTTGAGGGCAGATGGTTTAATGCCAGAAACACAGCTAGAGCTAGATGCCAATGGTTTAAGCCAGTAATCCTAGCTACCCAAGAGGCTGAGATATGAAGATCCAGGTTCTAAGCCAATTCTGAGCATAAAGGCTGTGTAACTCTTATCTCCAATTAACTAGTAGACACACTGAAGGAGGAGTTGTGGATCAAGAGGCAGAATGCCCTGCAAAGGCACCAGGCCCTGAGTTCAAGCCCTAGTATGGAAAACAAAAAGAAGAAAGAAAAAGAAACACAGCTATAATGAAAGTAGGTTGTATCTATTAGCTAAGTTTACTGTCAAATATATTCTTTCTAGGAATATTAATAACTATAAAATTAGAAATAAGTAGAAAACCCAACATTAAGGGATAGAACAACTTATAGCCAACTTTGTCATGGTCATGGCCTACTATTATTCAAGAAAGTAGAAAATACCTTTGTATATAGTTAATAATTTGACATGACTTCACCTATGTTCAATATGTGTACAAAAAACAAAAAAAATAGTACAATGGTTAGCACAGCTGTTTCTGAATAGTATTAAGAATAATATCTACTCTCTAAAATGTTCTGGATGTTCTATAATATTCACAAATTACTTCTGAAATCAGAAAAGTTTTGAAAAGCAGGACCTTTATTGCATATTTATATTGGATTGCAGCTTCTGATGTCTGTATGACACCAGAATTCCCTCAGAACTGAACTTTCAGCCTCTTGGAATTTTATCCCTTAAATCTCAAAAAATACCCAATACATCTCTCTATAGAAGGTTTTGTAGTTTGTTTGTAAAAAAACAAAATATGTCTAGCTCAAAATCACATTGCAATCTCTTTTTCTACATTCAGATTTAAACACCTGAAATCCTCAGAGCAGCAAAGGTAGAAAAAACATAATTTAGTAACAATGCAACCTATTACTTTGGTTTTATTATCTATCTGCACCATTGCCTGAAGCCCAGATCTATTACTTTAAGACTGTTTGAATTTTATCAGGTAGTTTTCTGAGTGTTGAATAACTTCATTCATGGGAAAGAGAGAGACAGAGAGTGAGGGATGGTTATTGGCTATCTCAATGTTCTCAGAATCCTTTTCCTCTCTCTTAGTAACATTCTAAACTATCACTCCTGTAATCCTAGCTACTCAGGAGGCTGAGACCTGATGAGGGCATGTGAAAGCCTGCTTGGGCAGGAAAGTCAATGAGACTCTTATCTCTAATTAACCACCAAAACCCCAGAAGTGGAGCTGTGGCTCAAGTGGTAGAGTGCTAGCCTTGAGCACAAAAGCTCAGGGACAGCATTTGAGTTCAAGCCCTAAAACTGGCACACAAAAAAGGAAAACTTTCTAAGTATTTTGCCACTCAATCAATAAGCCTGTTTTAGAAATTAGACCGTTGTATGAGTAGCCTGGGGGAGTTATTCCTACTATTAAATGAATTGTTATATCCCTTCCAGTCATAACTTGAGAATTTGGAACACATTCCAAGAGATTACACTCTATACTTTGTTCTAGTGGAGTTTTATATGCATGGACTCATTAACAAAAACACCATTAAATAACCTATACAATAAATTATATGTATAAGAAGGAATGTTTAAGAGTAAAATTGTTTTATTTCCATCAACCCTAGTACAGACTGTTTCTTTGAGGTTTTCAAATTTTTCAAAATTAAGCTTAATATGTTTTGTTTTATGACATTAGAGGAAAAAAAGTCATGGGTACTCTCCAGTCCACAGTCCCACTGCAGACACTCCACCCACCCAAGGAATGCAATTGCTGAGAAATTCTAGTCAGTGGCAGAAAAATCTTCACCATATCCAGGCCTCCCTGAGAGTCACATCTACTCATAAACCTTCCCTCAAATAGTGAAATATATATATATATGTACATATATATAATTATGTGCATTTGAGTTTGTTCAATTCATAATAGTATGGTGACTTAACATTAAAAATGAAGTGCTGAAGCCCCACTTTGGGGCACCTACCCAAAAGACTACAAGCAAGACTGCGCTAACGCCACCAGCACAACTATGTTCATCGCAGCACAATTTGCCATTGCTAAAATATGGAACCAACCCTGATACCCCTCAGTAGATGAGTGGATCAGGAAAATGTGGTACATATACACAATGGAATTCTATGCCTCTATCAGAAAGAATGACATTGCCCCATTGGTAAGGAAATGGAAGGACTTGGAAAAAAATCATAGTAAGTGAAGTAAGCCAGACTCAAAGAAACATAGACTCTATGGTTTCCCTCATTGGGAATAATTAGTACACGTCTAGGATAATCCTGGCAGAAGATCACAAAAGTTAAATAGCTAGTACATATGAACACATAAGATGATGCTAAGCAAACTGAACGCCAAGTTATGGAAATAACTGGTTTATCATTGTCGTTATTTTCAACATACCATGTGAATTATGCCATTTTATTTCATCTTTCTTCCCCAGGGTTTTGCCCCTAATGCCACTTTGACAATAAATTTTTTAAAGTGAAGTGCTGAAAATTCAAGATTTAGAAAAAAATCCTGAACCAAGGAAAACAAAGCAGTAATGAATTTTGGTTTTGGATAAAAGCTGCTTATCAAAGATTCTGGTCTCTCTTAAACAAACAAGACCTGCTATTCCATATTAATGCCAACATTTGATACAAAAGTTTACTAGTGATATCTTCAACCATTAAAGTTGGTGAGATTATTTGATAACTATTTAAAAAGCAGTAGCTGTTCTTTTTTTCTACATTTCTTTTTTTTTGGCCAGTCCTGGGCCTTGGACTCAGGGCCTGAGCACTATCCCTGGCTTCTTCCCGCTCAAGGCTAGCACTCTGCCACTTGAGCCACAGCGCCGCTTCTGGCCGTTTTCTGTTTATGTGGTGCTGGGGAATCGAACCTAGGGCCTCGTGTATCCGAGGCAGGCACTCTTGCCACTAGGCTATATCCCCAGCCCTTTTCTACACTTCTTAGTCAGAAGGAATCATCAACACCATTGTATTTGTTACGAGCCATTTTGTCATCAAAACTCTAGGCTTTCATCACTATTACTTTTTCTGAGAAAAATGTGTAGAAAAACAAGGATTAATCTAGATCCATTATTTTAACCATGAATCTGAATAAACTAGAAGTTTCTCAAAGTCTGTACCTTATCTTTCAAGTTTCTTCTTTCTTCACCAGAGGACTCTCATCCAATGAAGTATATGGCAAGTATAAATTGGTGAATAAATTCATATGAATTGTTTTCATTCTTTCTCTATTGAGAATGGTCATCAAACACAGTAAGGTTGTTTAAATTTCACTAGTGTTTTAAGGAAGAATAAACGTATCTCAAAGTTTTGAGCTCACTGAGACTATAACAACCATGTTTTCATCTTAGTAGCATAATAAAGAGTGATTTGGCACTTGGGACAAGATAAGTGCTAAACCATATGGTGAATTATATTTACGGGTTTTCACTGTAGCACAGGAAACTGAATGACTCATGATGAAGTTTTGAACTGCTTTTTGTATTGTGAATAAATTTGATATTACTGAAAATTCAAGTTCTTGAGGTTTTACTCAACTATGGAGGGCAGAATAAAACACTTAGTCTTTCTAGAAATCCTGTATTTCTTCTTAATATATGATCCAATAATAGCTGCTTATAGCTACATAGGTAATCACAAAAGGTCACTCCTAATAACAAATCTTCCTATTGGACACATTGATTTCATTTTTACTTGTTAGTAAAGTGTTTCAGAAAGCTACTAGTATGTGCAAATCTACTTTATTATCTGAATTCAGATAGCTGCAAATGTCCTGACATCCTCTACAAGGAAAAGTAACACTAAAATAATCCCAAACATCCAATGTCATTGGTGCAGGGTTTATGCAAAGATAAAGTACAGAATATTTAAAAATTGCATTTTAATTTAGAATAAAAATCCCCTGCATATCACATGGTATGTAGCACACACATGTATGTGCATGTGTAGATTCTGGGCTTGAACTCAGGGCCTGGGCACTGTCCTTGACCTTTTTATGCTCAAGACTACCACTCTACCACTTGAACCATATATCTACTTACAGCTTTTTTGGAGGGAGTAGTTAATTGGAGAAGAGTCTTAGGGACTTTTCTGCCAAGGCTGGCTTCAAACTTTGATCCTCAGATCTCAGCCTCTGAATAGCACCCAGCCATAATCACTGGTTAATTTTTATTTTCATTCTAAGTTAATAACAGCTTGCTGACAATTGATATAAAATATATATCATGGTCCAAAAACCATATTAGTAGCAATATGGGAATCAAAATCCTAAATATAAGTAACATTACATACGCTATGCCACTGTAAACTGCCAGAGAGTATGAATTGTAATAAATTCCCTCTTTTTCCCCCAGTAAAGATCTTCGAAGAAATGGCTACTCAGGAAGATTAACGGGCTTTGATTTGCAACTTTGTGCTTCCGTCGAAGAACCAGAAGGGGTTAAAATGTTTTCCCATGCCTGGCTCTGCTCAGCCTTCATGGCCCATAGAAGTGTGGAACTACAGAATCATACCGTGTGTCTTTCTTTGACTTGCCACTTATTCTGTCCCAAATAATGAGTGAAGTGAAAAAAAAAACAAAAACAAAAAACACAAGGAGGATGTTCAGGCCTAAGCTGAGAGAAGTACTCTTAGATCCTTTAATTCAGCCTGGAGATGACAATAAACACATAGGGCTGCTGTAATATCCCATTATCGCCCTCCTAAGAAACCTCATAGCCATAAAACATAGTCCTGTCAAAAAGAACAGGCCCCATGTTTTTGAGGCCACTGTAACTGAGGACAGCTCTGGTGACCTCCGCAGTAATTGCGCTGTTTGCTGAGCAACAATTCAAGGGACTGGACACACCAACTCCCGGGCAAGGAAAGGACCATGTCAACAGCCTTCCAATTCGATAACCAACGTGGAGTTCGGCTCGGAGAGGTGATGATGGGACAACGACTCCTCCACATTTGCACGGGAAATCACAGCACAGTACTTTCCAGAGACATCATCCCGACAACTCGAAACCACCTCTCCCCCTGGCTTCAAAACCACAATCACAATGTTCGCATTTGCTTTTAGACGAGCAACGGCCCATTCCTCCCTTCTCCTTCCACGGGACCACCGCCACCTTCTTCCATGCGTGGTCGGTGGACGCCCGCCGCCCTGGGAAGCCACCAGCTCCTGGCGCCCTCGAGCCACCGCCCGGTTCTCTTGAGACCCCACCCCTCACCTGCCCCGCCGCCGAGCCCGGGAAGCGGGGGGGGCTCCCCCGCGTTGGGTCCCGCAGCCCAGCCCTGGCGCCCCGGCTTCTCCTAAGCCCCATGCACCAGCCCTGGGAGGAGCGGGCTGGGGAAGGAGGGGACGCAGTGGGGAGGGGGGGAGGGGGGAGGGAGGAGGAGGGAAGAGAAAGGCGAACCCAGTCCCCAAGAGCCAGGATGCAAGTGGCAGGACCCCCCCCCCCCCCCTACTCCCAGTGCACACAAGCCGCAGACACGCGCACATGTATGCACACACGTATGCACACACTCAGGCGCGCACGCACGTGTGCTTACACTCGCCCGCGCACCCCGACCCCAGAGGTTCGATACCTAGTGGGGACACAATGTGTATGTGTATGGGGGGGGGGGGGGAGGCGGGGGAGTAGGAGAGACACCCGGGGAAGGCCCTCGGTGACCCGGGCCGCTTCGGAAGAGCGGGGCAATGAATGCCTGGGGGATTCGGAAAGGAAGTCCCGGACCCCGCTTGGCCGCTGCGGGGCGGTGCGCCGAATGGGAAGCGGGGAGGGAAGCCAGAGCCGGGGTTCCCTCGCTGCTCTCCCTGGCCGGCCCAGGGCCCAGGCGTGGGACCCAGGCGCCTCCCGGGCGGGTTTCGGGGAGAAGCCAGTCAACAAGCCAGACTTGCCGAGGACTGGAAAGCTGGGGGGTTGGGGGAGTGGGGAGGTGGGGGAGGCGGCGAGAACGGCGCACCGCTCGCCCTGTTCCCCGGAGCGCGTCTCCCTCGGCGGGCACACCCCGTCAGCCTCCCCACCTACCCTACCCCGGGTCCCCACTCCCAGGCATATAGTTTACCTTCGTCTCGCCACCTCCAATCCCCCCCCCCCCCCCCCAGTGTCCACCGACCACGACACTAGTTGATTTCTTCTGGATCAAAAACAAGGAAACGCACCAACTCTCTCTCTCTCTTTTTTTTTAGGAGTAGCCAAGTCGCGCACAGTCCGACTTTGGGGGGGCCCAGGAGTTTGGATACCTGGGGGTCCAAAGCGAAAACGCGCCGCCTCCCCCGACTCCCCCCCCCCGCCCCCCCGCTTCCCCCGATCCAGAGCGAGCAGGGGCGCCGAGCTCCCGCCGCCTGCGCTCACCTCCTTGAGTTCTTTGGCCACGTCCTTCAGGTCGCCCAGGACCAGTTCCAGGTCCTCCACGATCATCTTGATCTGCTCCTTCACCTTGGTTTTGGGGGCTACGGGAGGTCCCTTGGTCGGAGCGGACGAGGTCTGGGGGCCCGCGGACGTGGCTGACATTCTTTGGGGAGGGTGGGGGGAAACCCACGCGAGGCACAGGTCAGGACCAGCGGGCGGGCAGAGGCTGCGGCGCGCCCCCGGCTCCGGCGCTACTGCGGCCGCCGGCGCCCAGGGCTCCCCGCATCTTGGGCGCTCGCGGGGCCGCGGCGAGAGGCGGCCTTCCGCGCTCGGCCCGGCCGCCGCGCCGTGGCGCTGCCATCTACTCCGAGACGCCCGCGCTCAGCTCGCCCGGGCACCGCTGCGCTCCGCCCGCCCGCCCGCCCGCCCGGAGCCCCCCGCCTAGCGCTCCGCCGGGGGCCCCCCCCCACTCCCCCCACCTCACCCCCGCGCGAGCGCGCGCCTCGGCCCCGCCGCCCGCTGCCTGCCGCTTGCAGTCCGCGCGCCCTGGCCCCGCCGTCCGCAGCGCGCGAGTGCTCTCTCCCCCGGAGGTGGACAAAGGTGCGGGACGGGAGGCGACACGGATAGTCCGAGAGGGACAGATTTCCCCCCCACTCCCTACCCCCCCACCCTGGCACGTTCCACATGGGCCCCTCCCCGGAACACCCAGGTCCCACATAAAGGAGATGAGGCTGCCTCTTGCCCGCCCCGTCGTGGTTCCTGGATTGATTGACTTGTCACCTCTGCCCGCCGGGGTGTCTGGTCAGATCTAACCGGGGATTCTGTCTGCTCCCAGAAACCACAGCGTGAGCCGGAGGTCTCTGGGTGTTAATTTGGTCGTGGATAAGTTCTCAGGATCACTTTATTGAACAGATTGATCTCCAGTCATTAACGCAGTGTTTGAAAGGACCTCTACGGGCGAGGGGTGGGTGGGTTCGGAGGGGGGCACCCTTTATCCTGGAAGGGTTCTACAAAGAGGTAGGCTCTCCTTCTGCAAAGCAAGCACACAGGAGATGACACCAAAGATGGTCTCGGCTGTACTTTTGCGTGCCAGCCCTCCCTCTACCCCCCTTTTAACCGTTCTTCCTCTTTGGCTGGATGATCTGTGTTGGTGTGTTCACGACTTGGAGAAGGCACTGATTTTATGTGGCCCTCCTGGGGGAGCTAAATGAAAGTTTGTCTCCAACTTCTTTGCCTCTGTTTTAAAGTCTCTTGCAACTAAATAAACAGGAAATAGGTTTATGATAGTTGTGTCAAAGTGACCCAAGCAGGGAAATCAATGAGAAGACAGCAGCTTCTTTTTGAAGGTGGCTACCACTCTCACTAGCTAAGATTTTCTTATCTTTTTTTTTTTTTTTACTGGTGTGTGTGTGTGTGTGTGTGTGTGTGTGTGTGTGTGTGTGTGTGTGTCCTGAGTCTGGAACTCAGTATCTAAGTGCTGTCCGGGAGCTTTTGTGCTCAAGGCTAGCGTTGTACCACTTGAGCCACAATTCCACTTCCTCCACTTCCACCTTTTTGGTCAGTAATGAGAGATGAGAGTCTCCCGGACTTCTTTGCCCTAAGCTGACTTCGAACCGTGATCCTCAGATCTCAGCCTCCTGAGTAGTTAGGAGTATAGCCAGGAGCCACTGGTGCCCGGCTACTAGCTAGAGTTTTACCTCCTTCAGTGGCAAACTCATGGGCTTATATTAGCTACTAACCTGGCAGGCTGGCTCTGTGATATTTACCGAGTTTACATTCCCTCAGAATATTCTTTTAAAATGCTTCCCAAGTGAAGAGAATCATGACAGCTCTACTCTTCACAGTCATTCAAGCTCCTAAAATTACTCTCTTTGGTTTAACAATTCTCCTTGAAAAAGTTGTTTGGAAAATTGTATTTGGAATACAGAGGGACAAAGCATAAACATTAGAAGTCAGAAATGTTGTCAAAAGAATATAGCATATCACTGGGAAATGCACTGAAAAAATAGAGAAAAGAAAGATGGGAAGCAGATAATGCTAAACAGAAATAAAATCAGAAAAAAATTAAAAGAACTATTTTGCAGTAATCAGTAATGTGCTTGAGGTCTCTGAGTTAGGCAAAATAGGTTTTCTTTAACTTCCCATATCTACTCCTTTAGGGCTCCTTAAGTTTGAAATTTTAACTCCTGATAGTGATTTTAAAAGTCTGGAAAATTCCAAGTATAGTAATTTTAGATGAGGATACTAGAGATGAGGAAAGGAAGTGATGTTTTCTTCCCCAGTGACAAAACAATTCTCTCAAAATGTAAATGTCTATGCAACTCCAGATCTCTGTCCCTGAAGAAATCTGTTCTCCTAGGATACCCATTGCAACTTTTGAACCAAACTAAGCCTGACTGAAAATCAAATCACAGCTATTACTCTGGTCTCATCTGGAATAATGAAGACTGATACTGAGCCAGTATCAGTAAAAGAAAGCAACTGACAGGCTGGGAATGTGGCTTAGTGGTAGAGTGCTTCCCTAACATTCATGAAGCCCTGGGTTCGATTCCTCAGCACCACACAAACAGAAAAAGCCAGAAGTGGTACTGTGGCTCAAGTGGTAGAGTGCTAGCTTTGAGCAAAAAGAAGCTAGGGACAGTGCTCAGGCGCTGAGTTCAAGCCCCAGGACTGGCCAAAAATAAAAATAAAAGAAAGAAAAAAGAAAACAACTGACAGTTTGATAACATTTGTTACAAATAGAACATATATATGTATATTCAATTACATATATACAAATACATGCATATACATTCAAAATTGTAGTGTAAATGTGTGGCATATAACATTTTAATATCTGCAATCAATTAAGTTGATCAGATCTTGATCTCTGCTGTATTAATAATGTTCTGTTCTAATTCTATCCAATTATTCTAAAACATTTCTCTATGTACAAGATCTTTTTATTTTTCAATAAGTATTCCAATTAAATTTTTTTTTTTTTTTTTGCCAGCCCTGGGCCTTGGACTCAGGGCCTGAGCACTGTCCCTGGCTTCTGTTTGCTCAAGGCTAGCACTCTGTCACTTGAGCCGCAGCGCCCCTTCTGGCCGTTTTCCATATATGTGGTGCTGGGGAATTGAAGCAAGGACTTCATGTATACGAGGCAAGCGCTCTTGCCACTAGGCCATATCCCCAGCCCCCCAAATTAAAATTATTTTTAACTTAGTCTGTATGTTACATACTGTGATGGAGAGAACAGTAATTTAAATGTAAAGTCTTTATTTCTCGTTATATGGTCATCTCCTAACAATGTTTCAGAAAAAAAATTGTAAAAAAATTAATCCTATGACACTGACTTTTCCATATACTTAGCACTAGCTAAACTAATAGTTGAGGAGATTATTGCTGTGATGGTTCTAAGTCTATAGCTCAGCTTTATTAATGCCAACTACATCAGCCTCCACCCCCCTCCCCGCAGACTCTACCACCCCCGGGTAGTAGAGCTGTTCCTCTTTAAAACTACTGTGTTAAAGGTATGTCTCTCTAAAACAAAAGTTGGCAGGAATGTGGGGGGAAAGAACCCTATTGCACTGCTGGTGAGAATGTAAACTAATACAACCATTCTGGACCAGGACCAGTGGTCTTGAGTTTCTTTTAAAAAACTAAACATGGATCTTCCCTAAAATCCAGCCTTACTACCAGAACATCACAAACCAGGATACTGAAAAGACAATTGCACATCATGTCCATTGCTGCACTATTCAGAATAGCCAAGATAGGGAAACAGCTCAGATGCCCCACAATAGATGAGTGGATCCCAAAAAGGTGGCACCTATACACAATGGAATTTTACACAGCCACTAGAAAGAACAACATTATGTCATTTGCAGGGAAATGGATGGACCTAGAACAAATCATGCTAAATGAGGTAAGCCAAGCTCAGAAAGACAAATGACGCATGTTTTCTCTCCTATGCAGAAGCTAGATCTATAAAATACACTGGGGCATGATAAATTATACAGGATTCTAGGCATTCACATACAGTGAGACTAAAGAAGGATATTCTTAGGGGAGGAACTCAAAGTCACAATTCTTAGGGGAGGAACCCAAAGTCTCAATGCCTCTCTGTTTATCTAAAATAACATTTATTGAAATGAATTCCAGGAAATGGAAACAGGTTTATTTTTATATGTTGTCTTGTTTGTGCATTTATCTGTCTTTGGGAGGGTAAGGGGAAGTACAGAAGTGGAGGGACAAAGTGAACAAATGCAGCAACGGGACTCAGTAGACACTATGTTGAAAATGAACTATACAATTTATGGGCAGGGATAGGAGGGAAAAGCTGGGAGAGGAAAAAAAAAAGGAAAGAGTGAAATTGTCCAAAAAGAAATATACTATTTGCCTGACTTATGAAATGAAAAGCCCTCTGAACATCACCCTTATAATAACAATAAAAAGGAAGAAAAGGTATTTCTTTTGGCCAGAGGAAAAGTCTTCATTGTTTATTTTGAATTTTAAAGAGCTAATAAAAGTTGTGGACCTTCTTTGCTTCATCTTGCCTCCTTCCATTTTTCCTCTCTCCTTCCCTTCTTCCTAGTTTTCTTTCTGTTCTCTCTCTGTCTCTCTCTATGTCTCTCTTTCTATGTCTATGTCTCTGTCTCTCTGTCTCTCTTTCTGTCTCTGTCTGTCTCTGTCTCTGTCTGTCTGTCTCTGTCTCTGTCTCTTTCTCTCTGTCTCTCTCTCTGTCTCTCTCTCTCTCTCTCTATCTCTCTCTCTCTCTCAATCTCGTCAGTCTTGGGGCCTGAACTGTGGGCCTGGGCGCTGTCCCTGAGCTCTTCAGCTCAAGGCTAGTGTTCTACCACTTGAGCCACAGTGCCATTTCCAGTTTTCTGGTGGTTCATTGGAGATGAGAGTCTCATGGACTTTCTTGCCCAGCTGGTTTTGAACCCCGATCTTCAGATCTCAGCCTCCT
Source organism: Perognathus longimembris pacificus (assembly GCF_023159225.1). Lineage (NCBI taxonomy): Eukaryota > Metazoa > Chordata > Mammalia > Rodentia > Heteromyidae > Perognathus > Perognathus longimembris. The sequence goes on along the minus strand of NC_063185.1, from coordinate 10,484,377 downwards.
GAGTAGCTAGGATTACAGGAGTGAGCCATAGACCTCTGGCTTGCTTTCTTCTTTTAATCTTTCCTTTTATCCAACATCCTCAAAGGATTTTCACAAAGGACTTTGGTAAATATATTCTAAAAGTTTCTATTATTACAGATTATATTTATGGACCATATTTGGATTATGGAGTATTATGGATCATATTTTCTTTCTCAAAAGACAAATTCTGGGGCTGGGGTTATGGCCTAGTGGCAAGAGTGCCTGCCTCAGATACACGAGGCCCTAGGTTTGATTCCCCAGCACCACATATACAGAAAATGGCCAGAAGCGATGCTGTGGCTCAAGTGGCAGAGTGCTAGCCTTGAGCGGGAAGAAGCCAGGGACAGTGCTCAGGCCCTGAGTCCAAGGCCCAGGACTGGCAAAAAAAAAAAAAAAAAAAAAAAAGACAAATTCTGGGGGCTGGGAATATGGCCTAGTGGTAGAGTGCTTGCCTCCCATACATGAAGCCCTGGGTTTGATTCCCCATCACCACATATATAGAAAAAGCCTGAAGTGGCACTGTGGCTCAAGTGGTAGAGTGCTAGCCTTGAGAAAAAAGGAGCTAGGGACAGTGCTCAGGCTCTGAGTCCAAGCCCCAGGACTGGCAAAAAAAACACAAAACAAATAAAAAAAAAGACTAATTCTATAAGGCTGGATTATTCTATATAGGAAATATATACATATATATATGAGAGAGAGAACATTACTGATTCAGTAGCATTTTTGTTGAGTATTTTTCCATATAATAAATTTTGTTCTACTATTTTCATTTATGAAGTCTTTGTGCAAATCTTTACCACTTCCAGAGTATGTTCTAATGTCACATTACCATCTCCTTTGATTATCAGGATAATCCAGTGAACTTGCTGCTGTCCTTGAGTGCCTCAAAATAGTGCATTCATTGCTTCAGATTAGAAATGTGAAGGACAGACTGTGTTTATTTTCAGCTTCCTGACCTCCTATGTATGTTTGTTGCAGGACTTTGGAAATAGGAAGGAAATATTGGGAAATTGATAACTGTTTGAATGACAAAGAGATCGTTTCCCTGTCTTAATGTTATACTGAGAATTTCTCAAGAAATGTCAAAGACTATGGCTATTTCAAATTTCTGAAGCACAGCACTGAACCTTCCAGGGTTTAGGGAGTAGCTCTTGTGCCCAGTGAAGGATGACAAAGAATGTTTCTCTCATGAGGCCATAGCAGTATTTTATGAAAGAAAAATTAGCTTCTCTGCTGGTGCCTTTCTGGAGATGCAAAGGAACTCTAAATACAATGCTCACAAGAGAGCAAGGAGGAGGCTTTGTTTTCCGTGTACTCGTACCATGTACTTCACAGGTTGGCAGCTGAGTCACATTGCTGACATTTCTGAGCTGTTCAGTAGCACAGCTCATGAAGGGAGGTGAGGCCTGCACAAAGTGGCGCATCTCCAATGCAATGGCTCAGGAGAATCATCAGTTTCTCCTAGACAGGCTAGAGGCCTGGTGACTTGCAACCAAGTGATAAACAGTGAAAATGGCACTGCTTACCAACCTTACTAACATGATTTGAAATAGTGTATGGGTTTAATCTGTGCCGGACATAGATTTATATTGACTTAGAAGTTACTGCACTTATTACCAATAACTAGAATTGACCATTGAATTGATTCTATTGGTGGTGTAAATTATCTCATACATTTTTAACCTAAAAAGGATTGGAATTTAGTGTTTCCCTAAATCCATGGATAAATTGAGTTTATAAGATGAATTTAATTTTGCCAGTTTGGTTTTGATGTTATATATAATTTAATTTTTAAATGATAATCAATGAATTAATAATAGGGACAAAAATAAAACAGGGTTCCAAACTTACCTCCACTGAAATTATTCCACACTCGGTGGCAGAGATGAAAGGATCAATCAAGGAAGCCATAGGGGTGGCACCAAAGCGAGGGTTGAATTAATTAAATTAGACCCCACTGTTTGCAGTGATTGAACACAACCTTTGTCACAGTTGCAAGGTTTTCTACTGGCCTCGTTGTAGCCATTCTAGTAATACCTTCACAGTGATGTCTTTGTGGACGCTCCTGTGTGTGTGTGTGTGTGTGTGTGTGTGTGTGTGTGTGTGTGTGCACGCATGTGTGCAGATGCATGTCCTGAGGCTTTAACTCAGGGCCTGGGTGCTGTTCTGAGCTTTTTTTTGCTGAAGGTTAGCACTCTACCACTTGAGTCATAGCTCCACTTCCAGCATTTGGGTGGTTAATTAGCGATGAGTCTCACAGACTTTTCTGCTGGTCTGACTTTGAACTGTGGTCCTCAGATCTCATCCTCCTGAGTAGCCAGGATGACAGATATGAATCACTAAGCACTTGGCAGTGAACCACTTTACTTCTGTCTCGACAGTATGTACTGATTTTTTAAATTTATGTTATGTTTTCTGATTATATGCTCAGAACTTGAAAAGCCTTTGATATGTTTGTTGTGGCCTGGAGAAAATTCATGTCTGACACATATTCTAACTCCCTACGTATGAATCCAGTGTATTATTACAGAAACTCATGACCACCAATTATATACTAAGTATCTAAGTCATAAGTAGATTAAAGATTTCAATGGCCAGTTTGCTATTGAGTACTTTCTTCATTATGGCTAATAAAGGAGATTAAATCTTGAGGGCTTGTGAAAGAAAAATGTCATGGTAGGACCATGATAGTGTAAAATATCAGAATGGATCACAAAGAAAAGATTACATGAGTAACTGGTGTTTCCACCATTGGAATTTAGACTATTTCTTCCACTCAAATGATTGGCTACTCAGGGGAAGGGATGGAACAAGGGTAAGCTAGTGTCTATTGTACTTATGTACATTGCTCAGTGTTTTATATATGTCAGATTATTTTTATCTTCACAAGCATTGTCAGGAAGAAATGAGGAAACTCAGGCAAATATGTAACTGTGCCTGGTTACACAGGAGAAAGTAGCAGAGCTCTAAAACTGATCCCAACTCTGAGAGACTACAAAGCCAGCAATCTTAGGTACTCCTTGAGTCAAGAAAAGGCACTCTTGTTACCTGTCACATAACTGCAACTGGAATATGTTCTGCTTTTTCTTGGTCTCATTTTTAAAATATCTATAATAAAGACATTTCATTCAACTAGCTCTAAGAAATTTCCCACCTGTCATATGCTACATATATCACTTACTTAATGATTTTTCATCAAGTGTTCAGAAAAATGTGGAGTGTACCAATAGATATCTGAATAATTGAATTCAAATCTCTTTTTGTGTTTCAAATAAAGGCAAATATACAATTATTTGAAATTTTGCCTTTCCTCTGGGTACCTCTCATCACAAATATTGGAGATATGCATGGCACTGGTGGCTCATGCCTGTAATCCTAGCTACTCAGGAAGTTGAGATCTGAGGATTGTGGTTCAAAGCCAGCCCAGGCAGGAAAATCTGTGAGACTCATTTTTTTTTTTTTTGCCAGTCCTGGGGCTTGAATTCAGGGCCTGAGCACTGTCCCTGGCTTCTTTTTGCTCAAGGCTAGCACTCTGCCACTTGAGCCACAGCACCACTTCTGGCCGTTTTCTATATATGTGGTGCTGGGGAATCGAACCCAGGTCTTCATGTATACAAGTCAAGCACTCTTGCCACTAGACCATATTCCCAGCCCTCTGTGAGACTCTTATCTCCAATTAAACACCAGAAAACTGAAAGTGGCCCTGTGGCTCAAGTGGTAGGGCACTAACCGTGAGCTGAAGAGCTCAGGGACAGCACCCAGGCCCACAGTTCAAGTCCCTGACTGACAGGAAAACAAACAAACAAAAACCCCAACACTGGAGATGCAAATTTATTGTTATTTCAACAGTTAGGACACATCTTCCTGACCCTAGTAAAATTTCCTTTCTCTTAGAGAGACAGTGTATGCACTGAAACTCCTGAACTTATATACTAGGTCATGCTTGCCTCATAATAATAATAGTAATCATTTCACAGTTCTTTAACAATGAAAAGAACTAAAGATTTGGAATGTTTTCTCTGATGGTTAAAACTGATTACCTGGATTATAAAGTTAAATGGTAGAAAAAAAAGACAAGATTTTTTTTTTTTTTGCCAGTCCTGGGGCTTGAACTCAGGGCCTGAGCACTGTCCCTGGCTACTTTTTGCTCAAGGCTAGCACTCTACCACTTGATCCACAGTACCACTTCTGGCCTTTTCTGTTTATATGGTGCTGAGGAATCAAACCCAGGGCTTCATGTACGCGAGGCAAGCACTCTACCACTAGGCCATATTCCCAGCCCACAAGATCTTTTATAATCACATGTTATCATATTCCCAAGGCTACACATGTTGCTTGATAATGTAAAAGCAAACACTGGGCCATTTTACACTGTTTCTAGGAGCCTTTCATGGTCTGCAAGCCAGAAGTGATTTATTCTCACCACATTTCTCATTGTCTATGGTTACAATCTACATTGCTCAGTAATGAAGATATATTTTCCCATACACCATGCCAGGAATATCTTTTGCGCAAGCATAGACTTAATGCTAGCATCACATGTTCATTTGAAAGAAATACCGTTTTCTATCATTTTACAATAATAATGCCAAGGAAGCATTTCCACTAAAATTATCTCTGCTGAATAATTTTTGCGTCCTATTGGTCACAGGCTGGCTTATACAGAAATCAGTCTGCAATTATAGTAGGTACTTGTGACTCTGCTAATTCTTTTTCTTCATTTTTCCCTCTCTGTTTCACATTTTCCTGCCACCCACTGTCTTACCAACTAGCTTCGCAGCAGCTTTACTGATGGTGGCAATTAGGAGGTTGGAGTAAGGGAGAAATTCAAGTATTTGTTCTCTCGGCAGAGGAGAAGGAAGAGGGAGAGGAGACACGGCGGGAACTCTTGGGCTGTGCACACAAGTCCTCAACTCACATACAACAGCCTCTCTCTCTAGGACCCGATGGTCCTGGTGATAGTCTTGCTGCCTTTAAGTAGTCCAGCTTCTAGATTTGGTATTTCCCCATTTCTTGTTTCCACACAGTCAGTCTCACTCTTATCTGTTAATCATCTCTGATTTGCTGTTTAACTCCCCAGTTCTGTCTACCTGCACAAGTAATTCCCTGCATTTTATTCCTCCTGCCAGAAGATCTTCTATAACTTGCTCTACGGACCCACATTTTCCCACATAAATTAACCTCCACTAACTTACTTGACTTTATTCCTGAAGATCACTTTACAGTTAACCTTGTGCAAGGCATTGTGTGAGAGTAAGGATGTATATAGAAAAAAATACATATATATATGTGTATATATATATATATATATATATATATATATATACACACACACACACCTTTCTTACTCTTTAGGAAAATTATACTCCACTATGAAAGATACATGCTGCATAACAATAGGGAATGTGAAAATAATACTACAAAATTATCTTGTATGATGAGATCTGTGAGGAGGGGGGGCAGATCAAATCATCATGGCTGGCAGGAAGGTTCTCCCTAAGAATGTGCCATTTCAAGTGCAATAAAAGAATGATGTAGACTCTGCAATATGACATGCATCTGAGGTCAAAGATCTTATTTTAGAAATATACCTAACTAAATTCTCATTTTCAAATTATGAGGTTCTTCAATGTTTACCTCAAGCATACAGAGCTATGAGGCAAAAACTACAGAAAAATCTCTTCCTTTATTATGTATATTCGTTTATAATCTTTGAGCAATGTACCTATTGCATACATTTCATATCCAAAACTATCATTTCAAAAGGTTCCTAAATACATGAAATTTTCTTAGATAGGTCTGGATGAATGTTTTAATTTAAATAAATATCTAAAGGGAGAGGCATGAGAACTCACTGTGGCCCCGTAGAGTCTATAGCTACAGCCTGCTTTCCTAAGTAGAATAAAGATGATCCAAAACATGTTACCTATTTAAACAAAAGGTTGACTGTGCTCAGAGACAAGTGACCTTAGTTGCTTACTCCATGATACAGGATCAAAGATTTATCTGTCCGCCATTGAATCCTAAATTCACAACCTCTGCAGCTAAGTGCTAAAATTCATCATCGTATGTCACCCTTTTATTTAACTCAGACTAATCATCTTAAATTGAAACTATTGTCATTTATTTTATTATTTACATAATAAATAATTATTATGTGTGTTACATATGACCATAATATTTTCTAAACATGTTAGTTTCTAGGTCTTATCTGACAATGAGATTATTATAATGCATGTGATACACATATTGACCTTTAGAAAATGTTGTCTAAAAATAAAAACAAGTGAATATATTTTTCATATTCTGTATAGTAGTAGGCATAATGTTGGGAAGGGACCCCAATAATAGCAAAGTACCTCATGAGCTTGGGAAATCAAGGAAGGCTCCCTGGAGGTATTAACAGCTAAATTGTTTTTTAAAAGTTCATTGCTATAGAAACATATAAGTCATTAAACTTGATCATTTCTTTTGAGTAACAAAATGTGATCCTATATTCTTTTTCAAAACAAGCAAAAACAGCATAGTAATAAATTTATGAGCTCTAGCTTATAAATATTATAAGTAACTGTAATTTATATTAACTTCTGTGCCTTCATCAACAGATGGAAGGAATTCTGTGAGGCTCATCTTGAGCACTTTTTCTCTGTAGTAATTCATGAGGTATGTTTTGCCCTAAGGCCTTCTTACTCTTCATGAAACACTTGTAATTGAAGCCATAATTAATAAAGTTGCTCAGGGTTCTTAAGTAAAGTAGATATTTGCCAGACATCAAAGATTATAACATACACTAGTTGTTTGCCAGAATAAACGATTGGTATAATTTTCCTTATACTAATTAGACAATCAAAGCAAGAAAATTGCCCTGGGCAATCTCCATAAACATCCTTTGCTTGCCCAGGGTGTTCTTTGACACTGAGTTTTATAAACTCTGCCTCTGCCTCCCCGATGCTCTGCTGGCCTTTCCTTTGTCTCCATTGTTTTCTAGCAGGATCTCCTACCTACAATGGCTGTGAATTCTAATTCCTTCACTCTTTCCCTGGGCATGCTGTTCTCTATTTTATGGTGGAGGATAACATCATTCATCATGATATGTCTCGATTTTCTACTCTATTCGGGCTGATATTAAAAATTATGAACCAGTGGCTTATAAACAGTAATCTATTTCTCATATTTCTAGAGGCTGAGATATTCTGGACTGAAATGCTGTTAGATTCAGTGTCTGCTTCAAGGGCCCCTTCCTGTTTCATAAATATCACCCTCTAGCCATTTCCTTACACAGTGGAAGGAGCCATAGTCCCTCTTAGACCTCTTTAATCAGAGCACTTATTCATGAGTCTCAGAGTGCATAAGCTCACCAACCTGAAGTCAAGCCCCAGTACCATCACATAGGAGGAAAAAATAAATAAAACCAACAAATTTATAACATATTTTAATTAATTTACAATTGACTAAAAATTCCGTACAGCCTAGTGTAAAATAAATTTGCTTTTACAAAAAGGTCATATTTTAAATAAAATTATTAAGACTAGTTTGAAGAATGTTACTGTTTTATAATTTTATGCTCTTTAATGTCTAACAATAGTTTCTTGTACCTAGTCTGCCACATTATAACTGTTGTACAGTATTGTTTTGATATATGTAAGAAAATTTCTACCTCGAACAGATAAGGAAAAATGGTTTTTAATAACCTTTTTAGATATTTGAAAGTAGTAGTTTAGATATTACACTAAAGCTTTACAAGTTATACATATTGTAGATTGGTTGTACCATTCTTCTTTTTTCCTTCAGTACTGAGGATTAAATTTATATTTGTAAAGCAGATACTCTCCCACTTGGGTCATACTATGATTCCTTTCTGCCTTGTTGTGTGTGTGTGTGTGTGTGTGTGTGTGCGCGCGCAAGCACGTGCGTGTCAATCCGGGGCTTGAACTCAAGATCTGGGCACTGTCCCTGAGCTTTTGTGCTCAAGGCTAGTGCTCTACCACTTGAACTACAGCTCCACTCCTGGCTTTTTGATGGATAATTGGAGATAAGAGTGTCATGAATTTTCCTATCCAGTCTGGCTTTGAACTATGGTCCTCAGATCTCAGCCTCCAGAGTAGCTGAGAGTACAGGTGGAGCCACCAGCACCAGGTGGTTCCTGGTATCATCTTCTACATAAAATCCCACTTCAAGTAATTGGTGATTTTCGTCTGTCCATAGTTAAGAGTAAATCAGTAGGGCCATGTGTGGGGCTCACACCCGGTACTGGGAAGTAGAGTTGAAGGCAGAGGAATTAGTGAGTTGACATTGCAACAACATAAACTGAGTGTGGGAGTGAGTGCCTGTCACTCTACCCACAGAGGAGGCATAAGTAGGAGGAGGATGCTGGACAAAAACACAATAAGATCCTATATAAAACATAAATTGAACAAACAGGGCCGGGGCCTGCTCCCAGTGGCAGAATCAGCAAGAGCCATGTCCTGGGTTTAAACCTTAGGATTGCCAAAAATAATAGTCGTAATAAAACAGGATGCAGTAAAGAATGGCTGGTTACTCTGAGAAACATTTGGAGTTTTTCATCCATGGCCTCTCCTCTCAAGGGTTAGTTTGTGGACCAGCTGAAATTCATAACCATTACAAACACAGAATTTCAGACCATATTCTGGGTCTAATGATCTAGAATATGCATTCAAAACAACTTCCGTTTACCCTTGGGCACATTCAGGTTTGAGAAGCACTGGTTTTGCCCATTTCAACATAGTGATAAGAGTATGTCAGGCTTTCCGTTATTACATGGTTTAATGGTATCTATGTCAATTTCTTCCTTGTAGCCTTATAGTTTCTCTAAGAAATAACACTTTCTTCTTGTTGGGGGGCAGGTAGTATTTCCTAGTTTCCAAAGTTATGGGGTTCAAAGCAGTAAAAAATCTTCAAGGCTTATATTTCTCTGTTTGTGACCAACTCCCCTATATTTTGGATTTGGTACCTTGAGCACTTGGGTTATTCAGGTCAAACTGCTTTGCCTTGCACGTCACTCTGAAGGCTTTTGAATTTAATATCTTCATTTCATTGTATCATTTATGATTCTCATTCTATTATGTGATTTGTTCTCCAATTATTTTTCATCAATATGATAAAGCCGTTGCAGAACCTTTCATTACTCTCATTTAGTTGTATTTTTGGAGAGACGAGACATAAACACCGATTGTTGACAGGAAAGGTGATTGAAACCGTAGCTTAGTGGATGTTGCAGTGGAAGGCTGTGAATAGAAGAGGTGCCTGGGGGTTTAAGAGCATGGTTGGCTGGATAGCAGAGAAAAAGGCAGAAACTGAAAGAGAACGCCGAAAACAAATTGCTGTTTTTGGTTTGCTTTGGTTCTAGTGGCGGATTCCATTCCTGCATCAGGCAGAATCCTTCCTACCTTAAGAAGGAAGAGAATCTAGATTATTATATGTCCTCTCACTCCATTCCCTCTAATGTTTACAACAGAAGACTTCTTCAGTGTCAGGGATATCCTAAGGGCTCCTTGTTTCTATTCTAAGGAGGAATTTAAATCTTCTTTAGTTGGAGGGTTCTATGACAGCCATATCAGAACCATAATTAGTCCAGAAAAACTGCTAGTGGGAGAGGCTCAGAGGCAGTAGAAGTGATTTCTGTGTGGTAAACAGGACTTAGAAAACCTTGTCCCCGCAGTTGCTCTTAGAAAAGAACTCCAGTGTAATTCCATCAAAGGCCTCTAGAACTGCAAAATTCAATTTACACCTATTGTGCAAACCAAAATATACACCGAACACTGTGGAATAAGTGTGTGAAACCCAGCAACAGTCTGAATATTTTTGGTATTAACTTTTTTTTTTTTTTTTTTTTGGCCAGTCCTGGGGCTTGGACTCAAGGCCTGAGCACTGTCCCTGGCTTCTTTTTGCTCAAGGCTAGCACTCTGCCACTTGAGCCACAGCGCCACTTCTGGCCATTTTCTGTATATGTGGTGCTGGGGAATCAAACCCAGGGCCTCATGTATATGAAGCAGGCACTCTTGCCACTAGGCCATATCCCCAGCCCTGGTATTAACTTTTTTTTTTTTTTTTTTGGCCAGTCCTGGGCCTTGGACTCAGGGCCTGAGCACTGTCCCTGGCTTCTTCCCGCTCAAGGCTAGCACTCTGCCACTTGAGCCACAGCGCCGCTTCTGGCCGTTTTCTGTATATGTGGTGCTGGGGAATCGAACCTAGGGCCTCGTGTATCCGAGGCAGGCACTCCTGCCACTAGGCTACATCCCCAGCCCTGGTATTAACTTTTTAATGCTCTAAACAAAAGCTGAATATTGGTATTCGATTTTGCTGGTAGAGAACATATGTTTTATCTACCTAATGTTTAATGATTATTCTGGCACTGGGTCTATAGTTAAATACTTTTGGGGAAGCAATGCAGGTTTCTCTAGAAGAACTGCAATGCATGTGAGGATGCTAAAGAGTCTGCTATTTCATTGGAGAGAAAAATGTGCAGTTTTAATATAGTGTCATCAAATCTTATTTTGCTTTTTGTTTTTGCCAGTCCTGGGGCTTGAACTCAGGGTCTGAGCACTGTCTCTAGCTTCTTTTTTGCTCAAGGCTAGCACTCTACCACTTGAGCCACAGCACCACTTCTGGCCTCTTCTATATATGTGGTGCTGAGGAATTGGACCCAGGGCTTTATATATGTGAGGCAAGCACTCTACCGCTAGGCCATATTCCCAGTCCAGAACTCAGTTTTGACAGAATATTTCTTAGTATTCTGTTGAATGATTGGTCCTCTGAGGGCCACTTGGAGGCCATAGACTCTGAGAGGGAGGGGGGACAAGACAGGTATCTGGTTCAATTATGCTATACTGTGTCAAGTTATGCTCCAATAGACATGCTGGCACCAAACATTAATCTTTTAGAACATCTGTTCCTTTAATATGGGACATAAATCTCAGCCATCTAAATATAATTCTTGCTTTTACCACATAAAATATTTTTGTACCCCCATGTAGCATAAAATTACTGGTGCTATTTTAATTGTCATTTGATATCATCTCAGTAGCAGCTGGCTATGTTTTGACTGTAACAGAATTGACAGAAGTTGTGTGTATGTATATGTAATATAAATTGCAATGAGCCAAGGTTCTTATTTATGTTTTAAAAAGGTGCCAGGTCAAAGTAGCTGGGCATAAAATTAACCCACAAAAATCAGTAGCTTTTCCGTATGCCAACGAGGGGAAGAGCAAGGCTGAAACCAGAAAAGAATTAATAAACAATTCTTATCTTGGAACAAGTAGAAAATTGACACCTATTTTATTAAACCTATCAAATATTACCTAAAATAGTAAAATATATCTTTAGTATTAAAAATATAAAGTGTTTTCCATTAGTAAGGATGACAAAATGTTTATATAGGAAAAAACCTTTTATGTTATGCAGCCTTTCCCATCAAAAGATTATTAAGATAATATTCCTGAAGAGATTAATCCTTATGCACTAGAGCTTATAACATATGCGTGATGCCAGGTGGATGAATAAATGTTTGTATTTCCCTGAAAATGTGTATTTTCTTTTAAGTGATTTACAATATACTTTCCTACTGTTTTCAACCCAAGCATCTCCATTACCCACTTCAGGCAGCTCTTTCAATGAAGAAAAGGAAGCTTCACCTTTAATTTTCATAGGTGCTATTAACCCAAGTATCATCATCACCTAAGTGGACCTTGTGTGAATTATCTTTAAATAATTTCCTTCAAAAGTACTATTTAACTTGGCCAGGCCTGGGCACTGGTGGCTCTTGCCTGGAATCCTAGCTACTCAGGAGATTGAGATCTGAGGATTGTGGTTTGAAGCCAGCCTGGGCAGGAAAGCCCATGAGACTTTCATACCCAATTATACACCAAAGAGCTAGAAATAGAGCTATAGCTTAAATGGTAGAGTGCTAACCTTGAGTAAAATAGCTCATGAAGAGTGCTCAGGTCATGAGTTCAAGTCCTGGGACTGGCACACAGACATTGTGTGTGCATGCTTGTGCACACATGCACACACATGCAATTCTCCTTTTCCTTCTCCTCCTCCTTTCTATTTGTTCTTTTCCTTCTTCTTCCTTTTCTTTTTTTTTGGTGTGCCACTAAATTGGAGATAAGAGTCATGGATCTTCTTTCCCAGCTGGCTTCAAACTGCAATCCTCAAATCTCAGCCGTCTGAGTAGCTAAGAATGACAGGCGTGAGCCACCGGCACAAAGTACTTCTTAGCTAAATGTCCCATACTCATTCCTGGGGCCATTATCAGAGGGCCTTCCTGAAATGATGTTTCTTATTCACCTTGCAGAACATTTCCTTTCACACTGTCTCATAGCACCTCTGCTTTATTGGATCACACCTTCCAAAACAATAGAAGCTTTCTCCCTAGTCAAGAAGAGGTCACATGACAGCTTTGCGATTACCACCATTCTTCCCTGAAGCACCACATTAAGCAGCCAACATGAGAAAGACCATGTGTACCACTTGTCATTTGAGACTGGTTGCAAACTGTCTGGAAATCCCTGCTGGGTACCTATCCTCTTCTTCAGCCTGGCCACCTAGTGGCTATCAGTACCTATACAGTCAGCTTGGTGGCCTAGTCCTTGATCAGCCTAATGCTCTGCACTAACCATTCAGTCATAATGAGGAATTAATGCATTCTGCTGGTCACCTAGTTACAACAAGAATCTACACATTCTAGTGCCCATCTAACCACTGTCAGAAACGGAAGGCACTTGCCATCAAGTCAGTGGCCTATTGTAGCCAGTTTCTCCATCGGGTACTATCAAGACCTAATGTACTCTGAGGACCACTAAAGCACTGCAGACCTATTGCATTCTGCTTAGCTCTTGCTAAGCACTTTTGTGGTTTACTATGAGTGATTAACAGTATTCTTTGGTGCTTACTATCATTCATCCTGGCATTCATTATAAATTGCCGAAGGGAATTTATAGTATGAGGTATTAGTTACTCAAATAACAGTTCTTATACATTTTCTTATGCCCATAAATCCCATCCTTGTCATTCATTCTTTTATTCAAAATGTTAAAACTAATTCTTAATTTTTGTGTCCAATGCAAATATATGTAATATATGCAGGATATAATATAGAGAGAGTAAATTGACACAAATATTCTTAGTTCATCTACAAAAACTAACAGGTAAGACTTTTCTTTGTTCTGTGATTGGTATAGTCAAATGCAGCTCATAATTTGTAATTTGAAATTATATATTTAATTAAATAGTACTAGTGTAGTAATAATATATGTCTATATAAAATTTCTTTATATTGTAAATATCAATATTGTTTTATATTTAATCAACCAATATCATATATTGGTAATGTTACATTTAGTTTTGTTCAGCTTGTTTTGTGTCTTGTCTTAGTAAATACATATGCTCCAAGGTCTAACCCCACATTAGACTATTCTTTTCCAGTCTTCCTTCCTCACTTGAGTCTCTTGATGTGTTTAGTGACACACTTGATGTACATAGTTTAAATAAAGGAAAATTTAATCCCTTCCTTACATTGTATTATTGTATCTTGCAAACTATTTTCAGTTATAGTCCAAATTTATACCTGTCACACGTTATTGAAAACATCTGGAATAGAACAGAAAATACTTAGATTCCTTTTTTCAAAAATGTCTCAAAGTACAGGCAGTAATATATTGTGCAGTACTTTTAGCCAAATCAATACTAAGAAGTGTGATAAAGATGAAAATATACTAATGCCATTTAAAGATGTAGGTGTAGAATTGGACATTTGATTTCATATGATGAATGTATCAATTGTAGAAGATACCTTCTTTTAGGGTATCCAAAATACTTTTTTTCTTTTGACAATAGAGCATTGTTTACATTACAAATATAAATGACAGTTTTCATAAATGTACCATGCATCTTAAATGACCATGGCAGGAATAATGTTGCTCTTGAGCAAAAAGAGCAAATTTGAAGTGATATTGGATGTCTTTAACCTGGAATTCTTTTGATTCTGTTTATTAGCATAAACATTTTCATGTAATAATTTTCAGAATCTTAGACTCCTTTCTAAATAAATCAAATAGCCATATGACTGAATATTTATCTCAGAGAATGGATTGTTATTTTCAGTTCTTAATAGACATGATAAAAAATTTAAAGACAAGTCAAAGTTAGCTTTAGGGAAATGAAATAAATAAAGTTTTAATCGAATGTGGATTTTCATGTGTTGAAATATTCAACAGTGAGCAAATTAGCTGAAAGGTGTGGCCCATTCCTGAAAAGGAAGACCTTAAATGGCTTACTGAATTGTGACTTTAGTCAAGCTGCAAATTAAGTATAATTGGTAGTTTCTTTAGGAGAGATTAATATATCACCTGAATTTCCAGGCTCCATGGCACAGATAAGAAACAAACGTTAGAGATGGGTGGTGGGATGGGATAGATGGAGGGTAGGGGAGGATGATGGAAGGGTGCTACTGATCAAGATGCATTGGGCACATAAATGGACCTGGTAAACTGAAATCCCCTTGTACAATGAAGATAATGAAGATCATTAAAAGGGTTTAAAGAAGTAAAATAAAATTCATGGGGATAAGTATGTAGTTCGAACAGGAGGCAAAACTGACTTAATATTTAAGATGTGTTGATAAAGTAATGGGAAGTGAGAACATCTTTCAGTTGTATTGGAAGGAAGATACTATCAAATTCATATGTTCCAAAGCATGTACATGCTACTGAGGTAATAGAAACTTACACTCTCCCTTTTAAAATACTGTGTTTTTGTCTTTATTATCTGTTTGGAGCTAAGTGCTTTAATTTTAACAAGCAGAGTTTACTTTTAATAAATAGTTTCTTTTGTCAGAAATTATGAATTCAAGTATATTTTTATTTTACAAATCACATTTTCTATGATGAGAATTTTAATTTGCACAAAAGAGAGCTGTAAAACTAATTTAAAAACACATTTGATTGCATATATGTTCGGAATAAAGTTGTACAGTTTGAATTTGCACAAAAGAGTAGCATGAAATTAATTTAAAAACACATTTGGTTGGATATATATTTGGAATAAACTTGTTTGTTTTTTGCTGGTCCTGAGGCTTGAACTCAGGGCCTGAGCACTGTCCCTTGCTTCTTTTTGCTCAAGACTAGCACTCTACCTCTTAAGCCACAGCGCCACTTCTGAATTTTTCCATATATGTGGTGCTGAGGAATCAAACCCAGGGCTTCATGTATAGGAGGCAAGCACTCTACCACTAGGCCATATTCCCAGCCCCTCAGAATAAGCTTGTTTAAAATTACTTAATTAAAACAGTTTGCCATTCTTGAAAATGGCACAATGACATTGTTTTAACCACTTTTGATTTCAGAGATCAGGAAGAGAAAGTAGATCAGAGTTATTCTTAAAGCCTTGATCTTCTTTGATCCTTTTCATAACAGTTCTATCTGGCCTATTATCTCCAAACTACTTGTCACTACAGTATTAAGATATTCAGAAAGATGTTAGAACTAGAGCACAGAGAAATTCACTTTTCAGTTCAGTAAAATAACATCCATTCAACATTTGTTACATACAGCCCCTTTTGGTTCTCTGACTGTGAAGTCTGTATAAAGATAATGTTATTTCTTACAACAAAATAGTAATGAGTTAAATGCTCAAAAATAGCCAAAAGACTGACACTTAGCTAAACATGAGGAGATACTGGCAGCTTAAGACTCAATTAGTCTCACATTTTCCTTGGGGATTATGCATGGTTCCTTACAGAACATTTCACCACAGAGTAATCAAATTCACAAGACACCGTTTCTCTCTCTTATTCTACATACATTGACTATTCTGGCCTACCTAGTCTACCTTAGCACTCACAAACAAAATCCCTGTGTTTCTTGTATGGTTTCTTTGAAAGATACGTGGCACACATTCACTTTTCTTGTCTAAGTCTTTCAGGAACTTCAAGAAGTAGCTTTTATATGCACCAACATTTTGCCCAGTACTAAAGGTTCATTTCCCTTCTGTATTCCAAAAGCAATTATCTTTGTCCTTGATTATGCTGTATATACTTACATACTTATCCTATACATTTATCTAGTTTATGTAGTTGATGACATTATAAACTCCCTTAAAGCCAAATCTTTCTTATCTTTATAGTTTACGTCTCCCTTTGCCTCAAACAGTTCTTGGCAATCGTGTAGTACTGTCACAATGAATTATCTTCACAGTCCAGGCTGATGACGCAGATAATGAACAGTGAGTTACTCAGAGTGAGCGGAGAAGATCCTGCTGCTCTTGGCTTTTAATAGCGCCCTGGGGAAGCACTTGGAGACTTCTCACAGCAAAGTTTCTTGCGCATCAAAAGACTACTATGGAAAGGAAAAATCCAAGAGCTAAGGATTTTGACCTAGAAAAATAGCAATGACATCGAAAATTTAAGCAAGAAAATACAGGCAAGACCAAGAAGTAGGAAATCATCACACCTTCTCAACCAAAGCTCACTTTCAAAGATGCTTTCCACTAGAAAGTTGTGACATACAGCTTATTTCTGAGAACAAATATCAGAAACAAATGTAAACATCTGGATCAAAAGCTATCTGCTTTATATTGTAGACAGTTATTATTCTTCCCCGGAAAAGCAACTTCAGAGCTCATTGTGTTTATGGAATTGCCCTTACAGCCTCTGGAGTCTTGACGAGATTCCCAAGTGTTGTTTCCCACTGTAGAAGCTAAAGTTGCAAAAAATCATCTTTGCAATCTCTCTTGCAACTGGGGTTTAGGCAAATCACCTAGGCTTTGCAAATCAGAGAAATTGACTCAGATGTGTAAGTTTTTGGAAATGATTGGGTAAAGAAACGCTGATCAAAAGGAAAATGATAGCCACCAAACACCATCCCCCCCAAAACAAAAAGACCTCGAAATTTCAAAAAGCAAAACTTCTGTTAGAAGTGCATCTTATCGATGAGATGGATGGGAAGAAGAGTTATGATGTCATAAAGGAGTTTCTTGCAACTTTGCAAGATGCAGAATGAGGATAGTTTTAAAAGATAATGTCTAACAAGGAGCCAGGAGAAGAGACTAGATATGGACCTTCACAACAAGCATTTTTTGATAAATAAGATAAATACAATTTGAATATATAGAAATCAATTCCCTCAGTCTATCTTTGTTCACATATGTTTATTTTTATGTGCACACAGGACATGCGAGTTAATAAATATTTCTTTTTTTTTTTTTTTGGCCAGTCCTGGGCCTTGGACTCAGGGCCTCAGCACTGTGCCTGGCTTCTTTTTTGCTCAAGGCTAGCGCTCTGCCACTTGAGCCATAGCGCCACTTCTGGCTCTTTTCTATATATGTGGTTCTGGGGAATTGAACCCAGAGCTTCATGTATATGAGGCAAGCACTCTTGCCACTAGGCCATATTCCCAGCCCAATGAATATTTCAAGTTAAAAAATAAAGCTGGCATGACAGGCTGTTTTTAGACCAAGAGCCTCCTTTCCTTCCCAACTCTCCTTGTCTGGTTTAGGAACAGAAGATAACTCTATTGTGGAAAAGACTCTCAGGCTCAATAGCTACACATAGTAGTCTCTTTTAAAATAAGAAATGTAAATTTTTTTTATTTGCCTGTCCTGGGGCTTGGACTCAGGGCCTAAGCTGCTGTCCCTGGCTTTGCTCAAGGCTAGCACTCTACCTCAGCACCACTTCTGGCTTTTTCTGTGTAGGTGGTGCTGAGGAACCACAAACCCAGGCCTTCATGCATGGTAGGCAAGCCCTGTACTGCTAAGCCACATTCCCAGCCCCGGGAATTGTTTTTTGGTTTTTCTTTTTAAGAAAGAAAATAATTACAGAGCTTCTTCAGGGCAAAGGATATAGCTCACAAGATAAACAGAAAGCCCACAGATTGGGAGAAGATCTTTACCGGCCATTCAACGGACAAAGGCCTCATATCTAAAGTATATGCAGAACTAAAAAAATTACCTTCATCCAAAACAAAACCGCATAGAACCAATAGCCCTCTCATCAAGTGGGCTAAAGACTTAAAAGAGACTTCTCTGATGAAGAAACGAGAATGGCCAAGAGACATATGAAAAAGTGCTCTACATCACTGGCCATAAAAGAAATGCAAATCAAAACAACATTGCGATTCCATCTCACCCCAGTAAGAATGTCCTATATCAAGAAAACTAACAATAAAAACTGTTGGAGGGGATGTGGCCAAAAGGGAACCCTACTTCATTGTTGGTGGGAATGTAAATTGGTTCAGCCACTCTGGCAAGCAGTATGGAGATTCCTCAGAAGGCTAAACATAGAACTCCCCTATGACCCAGCAGCTCCACTTTTGGGTATCTATCCAACAGACCACAAACATAATCACACTAAAGCCACCAGCACAACAATGTTCATCACAGCACAATTTGTCACAGCTAGAATCTGGAACTAACCCAGATGCCCCTCAGTAGATGAGTGGATCAGGAAAATGTGGTACATATACACAATGGAATTTTATGCCTCTATCAGAAAGAATGACATTGCCCCATTTGTAAGGAAATGAAAGGACTTGGAAAAAGTTATACTAAGTGAAGTGAGCCAGACCCATAGAAACATGGACTATATGGCCTCCCTTATAGGGAATAATTAGTACTGGTTTTGACAAGTCACAGCAGAGGATCACAGGAGCCCAATAGCTATACCCTTATGAACACATAATGCTAAGTGAAATGAACTCCATGTTATAGAAATGATTGTTATATCACAGTTGTAAATACTTTCAACGTGCCATATGTAACTGTAGCCTCTATTTTTTTTTATTAATTGAACATAAATTTTTTTACAAGGTGTTGTGCAAAGAGGGTGCAGTTACATAGTAGGGCAGTGTGTACATTTCTTGTGATATCTTATGACCTGTTTTTCTATCTCTTGTCTAGGTCAGGTAGACATATATGCAATATACAATGTATCAAGAACATATACAGTATTCATAGACTTGGTCTCTACTGTCTCTCCGTCTCCCTTTGTTAACAGTCATATATCAGGGAGATCATGCCCCTTTGTTTTCTGTGTTCTAGGCTTGTCTCACTCAACATTATTTGTTCGAGTTCTGACCATTTCCCTGCGAATAACAATATTTCACCATTCCTAATCGCTATGTAGTATTCCATTGTGTATAAGTACCATATTTTTTGGATCCATTCGTCTGTGGAGGGGCATCTGGGTTGTTTCCATATTTTGGCTATTGTGAATTGTGCCGCGATAAACATGGAAGTACAAATGTCTTTTTGATATCTTGGGTTTTGCTGTTTAGGATAGATGCCTAGGAGTGGTATGGCTGGGTCATAGGGTAGGTCTATATTGAGCTTTTTGAGAAACTTCCATACTGTTCTCCAAAGTGGTTGTACTAATTTTCACTCCCACCAACAATGGAGAAGGGTTCCTCTTTCCCCACAGCCCCTCCAGCATTTGTTGTTTCCTGAGTTCAGAGTATAGGCCATTCTAACTGGGGTGAAGTGGTATCTCAGGGTTGTTTTTATTTGCATTTCCTTTACTAGCAGGGATGTTGAGCATTTCCTCATGTGTTTCTTTGCCATTTTTATATCTTCTCTTGTGAAGTCTCTCTTTAGCTCTTTTGCCCATTTCCTAATAGGTTTATTGGGCTTGGAGGGGCTTAGTTTTTTGAGTTCTCTGTAGATGACCGATATCAGGCCTTTGTCTGTTGCTGTGCTGGTAAATATCCTTTCCCATATCGTTGGCTGTCTTTCTATTTTGGTGGCTATGACCTTAGCTGTGCAGAAACTTTTTAATTTGTAGTAGTCCCATTTGTCGAGTCTTTCCCCTATTTGTTGTGCCCCTGGGATTCTATTCAGGAAGTTCCTTCCTGTGCCTATAAGTTCTAGTGTCTTTCCTACTCTGTCCTTCAGTAGTTTCAAGGATTCAGGTCTGATGTTGAGGTCCTTGATCCATTTTGAGTTGATCTTGGTGCATGGTGATAGGCTTGGGTCTACTTTGAGTTTTCTGCATATGGCTGCCCAGTTCTCCCAGCACCAGTAGTTGAAGAGGCTATGTTTGTTCCATTGTATGTCTTTAGCTCCTTTGTCGAATATCAGTTGGCTGTAAGAGTGCGGTTTTATTTCTGGGTCTTCAATTCTAATCCACTGGTCTTCCGATCTGTTTTTATACCAATACCATGCTGTTTTTGTTATGATGGCCTTGTAGTAGAGCTTGAAGTCTGGTATTGTGATACCTCCTGCACTATTTTTTTGCCTAGAATTGCTTTGGCTATTCTAGGTTTTTTGCTGTTCCATATGAATTTATGGATTGGTTTCTCTATTTCAGTGAAGAATGTGGCTGGGATTTTGATAGGTATTGCATTGAATTTGTATAACAATTTGGGCAATATGGCCATTTTCACTATATTGATTCTGCCTACCCATGAGCATGGGAGGTCTTTCCATCTCCTTGTGTCTTCTTTGATTTCCCTTATTAGATTTTTGTAGTTTTCATTGAATAGGTCCATCACGTCCTTGGTTAACTTGATCCCTAGGTACTTTATTCTTTTTTTGGCTACTGTAAATGGAATTGTTTCCATAATTTCCTTTTCTGTTTGTCTATTACTGGTGTACAGAAAAGCTGCTGACTTTTGTGGATTGATTTTTTATCCTGCTACTTTGCCAAATTGGTTTATTAGGTGTAGGAGTTTGGGTACTGAGTTTTTTGGGTCCTTCAGATATAAGATCATGTCGTCTGCGAATAGGGATAACTTGATTTCTTCCTTGCCGATGTGGATCCCTTTGATGTCCTCCTCTTGCCTTATTGCTATGGCTAGGGATTCCAGCACTATGTTGAACAGAAGTGGGGAGAGTGGGCATCCTTGTCTTGTTCCTGAGTTTAGGGGGAATGATTTAAGTTTCTCTCCATTTAATATGATATTAGCAGTTGGTCTGTTGTATATGGCTTTTATTGTTTTGAGGAATGTTCCATCTATTCCTGTTCTCTCCAAAGCCTTTAATAGGTATGGATGTTGTATTTTGTCAAAGGCTTTTTGGGCATCGACTGAGATAACAATGTAATTCTTAATTTTAGATCTGTTTATGTGGTGAATTACGTTGATTGATTTACGGATGTTGAACCATCCTTGTGACTGAGGGATGAAGCCTACTTGGTCATGATGTATGATTTTCTTGATCAGTTTCTGGATCCTGTTAGCTAATATTTTATTAAGGAGCTTTGCGTCTGTGTTCATTAGTGATATTGGTCTGTAGTTCTCTTTTTTTGTTGGATCTTTGCCTGGTTTGGGAATGAGTATGATATTAGCTTCGTAGAATGAGTTTGGGATTTCTCCCTCTGTTTCTATTTTGCGGAAGAGTTTGAGGAGTATTGGTATTAGCTCCTCACTAAAGGTTTTGTAGAATTCATTGGTGAATCCATCTGGGCCTGAGCTTTTCTTAGTAGGGAGGTTCTTGATTACCTCCTGTATCTCACCGTAAGTTATTGGTTTATTTAGTTGATTTATTTCTTCTTGGTTCAGTTTGGGCAGTTTGTACTTCTCTAAGAATTGATCCATTTCTGTAAAATTATTGTTTTTTGCTGAGTAGAGGTTTTGGAAATAGCTCCTTATGATTGTTTGAATATCGTGTGTACTTGTTGTAATTTTTCCGGTGGAGTCCCTGATTTTACGTATATGAGTCTCTTCTCTTCTTTTTTTTGTAAGTCTTGCAAGGGGTCTGTCAATTTTGTTTATTTTCTCAAAGAACCAGCTTTTAGTCTTATTTATTTGTTGAATGGCCTTTCTATTTTCAATCAGATTTATTTCTTCTTTAATCTTTGTGATCTCTCCCCTCCTAGTCGTTTTAGATTCTGTCATTTCTTATTTCTCTAGTTGTTTTAGTTTCATCGTGAGGGTATTCACCTGCTCTGCTTCCATTCTTTTAATGTGGGTGCTGAGTGCAATGATCTTGCCCCTCAGTACTGCCTTAGCTGTGTCCCATAGGTTTCTTTGTGATGTGTTTTCTTTGTCATTGTGGCTTATGAATTCATTGATTTCATCTTTAATTTGGTCTGTGGCCCAAGTGTTGGATAGCAGCGTGGGGTTTAGCCTCCAAGAGTGTGTATAGCTTCTGTGGTATCCTTTGTTGTTGAGGGTTACCTTTAATCCACTGTGATCAGATATAATACATGGGATGACGTCAATACTTTCATATTTGCTGAGGTTCTTTGTGTGGTGTAGCCTCTATTATTGATGATGTTCTTGTATCACCTTCCTGTGGTTGTATCTTATCTGAGTATATTGGAAACTGGGGATACTGGTATTAGAACTAGGAAATTGGAAGGGAATACCAAAATCAAGAGACACAGGGTAAAAAAAGACAAACAACTTAAAAAGCAATACTTACAAACTGTTTGGTGAAAATGAACTGAACAACTGAACAACTCATGGTGGGGGGAAGGGAAAGGGGGAGGGGGAGGGAGGAATGAGGGACGAGGTAACAAACAGTACAAGAAATATATCCAATGCCTAATGTATGAAACTGTAACCTCTCTGTAATTCAGTTTGATAATAAATAAATAAGTTATATATATATATATAAAAGACAAATGACTACAAAAGCAATACTTGCAAAACCATTTGGTGTAAACCAACTCAACAACTCATGGGGGGAGAAGGAAAGGGGGGGGAGGGGTGGAATGAGGGAGGAGGTAACAAACACAGTAGAAGAAATGTACCCAAGGCCTAACATATGAAACTGTAACCTCTCTGTACATCCTTTTGACAATAAATAAATTAAAAAATAAAAAGAAAGAAAATAATTACAGATGGTTCTGATTCTCTTTTCTATAACTCTTGAATTCCCTTTTCACTTGGATAGTATCGTGACTCCAGGTAAGCATACCAGTCTTATCCAAGGCGCTAAGGTGTATTGTAATAAACTCATATCAATGTTTACAGAGAGAATGCTTTTTATATCAGTACAGTAGAAGGAGTGTCCTTACTCTTGAAAAGTAGGGATAGGAGCATAGATAGAAAGAAGGGTGTGGTTGGGATGTAAATAATGATAATAAGGGGCTGGGAATGTGGCTTAGTGGTAAAGTGCTTGCCTTGCATGAAGCCCTGGGTTCGATTCCTCAGTGCCACATAAACAGAAAAGGCCAGATGGCCCTATGGCTCAAGTGGTAGAGTGCTAGCCTTGAGCAAAAAGAAGCCAGGGATAGTGCTCAGGCCCTGAGTTCAAGCCCCAGACTGGCAAAAAAAATGACGATAATAAATAATCTTAATGACACGTAAGCTCATCTTAAAGATGACACACAGAACTGTAAGTGTTCCTTTGGAACGAATATGTAATTTTTGTAATAATAAAAACTGTAAAGAACATAACGAACAACATGTAAAAATTGTATTAAGCTCAGAGGGAAAATGAGCTCAGGTTGTAGGAATGGCCTTTGTGTGAGGGTCCATTGTTAAAACTGGTACAGGATTGTTCCCACATTGTGTTTGATAACTTACATAAAAGTTTTGTCATGTGTTCATTGTAAAAAAAAAAAACTGGTACTGGAAAGGTTTTCTTTCAGCCCTGATTTTCATCTGGTTTGACTATGTTGGACGTTTTCAGTGACAAGAGCAGCATGACCCACATAAGATGTTGCTGCTGATGTTAGGGCTAATGCATCCCACACTTGTAAGAAGGAAAAAGGCGGAGGAATAGACAGGAAGACATTGAGCAAGGTATGAATCATATCCCATGTTTGTAGAATTTTGTGGTTAAATTGGTTTTGCACAATTTGGCTATGGGCCTCAGCCACCAGAGGTTTGTAAAAATGTTCTTGTGTAGAACGAAAAGGACAAACAGTTTCAAATACAGGAAATTGCTACATCTTCAGAGCAAAACTTTGTCATTTACTTAAATTGTGCTCTAAATGTCAAATTCAACAGAAGACAAAGTTCAGTTCTATTTATGATCTAATGCTTGAGAGACACACAGCACAGAGCCCATCCACTGGAACTATTTAGTGAATAAACTAAAGGAGGAAAAATAATGATGAAGAAACAAAATCATGAAATTTGTAAAAAGAAGGAAATAGTATTAAGTAATTTTAGGAGATGGATCTCTGAGATCTTGATTTAAAATTTTTTATTACTTGCTTTATTTTTCTACATTGTTATAAAATACGGATTATCTTCCCTAACTTTATTTTTTTTGACAGTTCTGGGGCTTGAATTCAGGGCCTGAGCACTGTCCCTGGCTGCTTCTTGCTCAAGGCTAGCACTCTACCACTTAAGCCACAGCGCTACTTCTGGCTTTTTCTGTATATGTAGTGCTGGGGAATTGAACCATGTATAGGAGGCAAGCACTCTTGCCACTAGGCCATATTCCCAGCCCATCTTCCCTAACTTTTTTTTTTGGGGGGGGGGGTACTAGGGCTTGAATTCAGGCCTGTGCTCAGTGCCTTAGATTTTCTTGCACAAGGCCAGTGTTCTACCACTTGGGCCACAGCTCCACTTTTGGCTGTTTTTTTTTTTTTTTTTTGCTTGGCAAATTAAGTAAAGACTCTCCCTGACCTTTTCTGTCCAGGCATTCTCGAAACTCTCCACACCCTCAGATCTCAGCCTCCTGAGTAGCTGTGACTACCAGCTGTGAGCCACCAGCAGCCGCGGGCTCCCACATCACACTCTCCATCTAAAACTCTCAAGGTCTTCTTTTGAAAGGGTCATGTAAAGAATCGAGATTCACCTTTGAGTGGACAATGTGAAGAAGTCGTCTATGGATAAAGAACTGAGAATGCGCCCTCAGGTGCTTCTGGTTGACGTAGTCACGGCAGAGGGCTTATTTAGGGTGCTCAGAAGCACATGCGGAGATGGCGTGGGCTGATCTTCTTGCCCAGGAGGCCGGCCTGCCCGGCGGAACTAGGTGGGCGGGTTTAAAGCAAGACCCGCCCCCCTCCTCGGGGTTGGGGGGAGACATGTGGCCAGGGCAACACTTGTGAAGGAGACCAGAGACATCCCGGAAGGGGGTGGGCGGGCCTAAGACTAGACCCGCCTGCCACGTGCTCAGGAAGCTGCGAGGTCCCAGAAGGAGGTGGGCGGGGCCAAGGCCAGCCAGCTGGTGTGCTGCAGGTGAGGTAGCGGCAGCAGTCTTTTAGCTCGGCTTTCAAGCCAGGCCCTGCTCTTTGCCCAGTGTGTGTCTCCACCAAGTGCACTTGTTAGCACTGTTTCTTCCCGTCTGGAGATAACATGGTCAGAGTGTTGCGTGGAGCTGAGGAGAACAGCTGCCTTCCTCCCACCTCGCAAGTGTGACCCGGAAAAGGACTTCCGAAGGGGATGCGGCCTGCGCCAAGGCTCCGCCGTGGGACCTTGCGTTTGAGGATCGGGGAACGGGCTGAGGTAAAAAACCACCCAGGTGGCCACGGCCATGGGAGGGCGCGGGGTGACAACTGGGGTGCTGCTAGGGCAGCTGTGTGAGGACTCGGGGTGCTGCTAGGGCAGCAGCAGCATGGAGAACTCGAGGTGCCGCCAGGGCAGCTCTGTGGAGAACGCGGGGTGACCGCTCGGCCGCGGTGTGGAGAACACGGGGTGACTGCTAGGGCAGCAGCGTGGAACACTTGAGGTGAGCGTTCAGGCATTGGATGTAAAACAAAATTAGAGGTCCTGTATCCTTAAGAGTTATAAAAAGCAAATCCAGGAAGGTTAACTTGATTACTTACTCAAACGAAGCAAGGTAGCTGGAGAGCAATTTTAACTCTTAAATTAAAAATAGCTGAAGAAAGCAGGTGCTGGTGGCTCACACCTGTCATCCTAGCTACTCAGGAAGCTGAGATCTCAGGATCTTGGTTCAAAGCCAGGGCAGCAGAGTCGGTGAGACCCTTATCTCCAATTAAGCACCAGAAAACTGGAAGTGGTGCTGTGGCTCAAAGTGGTAGTAGGTAGGGCACTAGTCTTGAGCGGAAGAGCTCAGGGGTAGCGCTCAGGCCCAGAGTTCAAGTCCCATGACCGACAACACGAACAACAAAAAGCTGAAGAGCAATTTTAACACCAATCCAAACAAAAGACATTTTTTCTCAACAGAAAAATATCTTATATTGAAAATAAGTTCTTGAATTCCACTTAAATACTTGTAGTACTCTAAACAGTATTGTAGACGATCTCACGACTATTTATAGCATCTGACAGCTCAGTATAAAAAATGGAACATTAATAGCAATTATGATATCTTCTAGGTGGTTTATGCTCACAGTCTCATTTAAGCATATTTGTATAAATATGCTATCATTGGAGTTTTGGTCTTACAGCATGACTCAATGTTTGAACTATGTAGAGGAAAAACTACTGAGCACAGTGGGAAAACCTCACAGGCGAGAGAGGCAAGAATTAAGATGTCTTAGTGCCCTGAAAGTCAAGATTTGCAGGAGGAATAACATACTTTAGTCCTGGGTAGGATCCCAAATCAGACACTTTTCTTCTAATAACTTATGTGTGTGTGTGTGTGTGTGTGTGTGTGTGTTTCCCTAAGCTAACCTAAAACTAATCTTGTTTTTCTTGATACTTCTGGAGAAATAACTAGACAGAAATAGTCAATAAAATTGTTTTAAATGTGGACATTTTACAGAATTATAGATATTGTTAATAGTACAATAGGTGAAATAAGCTAAACAACCCCCCAAGCTACAAATTCCAGAAACAACTCTATAAATATTTCCAGAAATAGAGAAAAGTAATGGTAATATTTCAGTCTAATGTGGAAATAATGAGTTTTAAATAATGATTATACATTTCTAAAAGAAGAATTGTACTTTGTCATTATATAAAAGTAGCTTCTAGTGGCATAGCTCTCAACTTAAAACAGTTTAATCAGTACCTGGATATGATGAAAACTAAAGTAATTCAGGATTATAATGGAAAAAAATTTATAGCCATATTTATTTCCAGCCTCTAAAAACACTCAAGTTTTCAGTTGTTCTATTTTAATTTTCCTGCAGGTTGACTTCCTAACCCTAATTTACTCAGTTCTACATTTTGATGTTTGAATTTTGATATTTCTGTAAACAACCATTGCAAAACACAAAGGTTCAGGTTTAGACTGAGGCATTTCTATGTCAAGTTTTCCTGTCTAATTTCTGAAGAAAACTTGCAGTCTTTCAATTGCTGATCCTCTTGCAAAGGTATTCAGACAGACCTGGGCAAAATATGTGTGTTCAGTAGCTGAAAGCCCAAATTAAAAGTGCAAGTGAAAGTCATGTGCCAGTGGCTCATGCCCGTAATCCTAGCTGCTCAGGAGGCTGAGGTCTCAGAATTGTGGTTCAAAGCCAGCCAGGGTAGGAAAGTCTGAGACTCTTATCTCCAAATAACCACTAAAAAGCTGAAAGTGGAATGGAGCCTGTGGCTCTACTAGTAGTAGAGTGCTAGCCTTGAGCAAAAAGCTCAAGGACAGCACCCAGACCCTGGGTTTAAAGCACTTGAACCAGTACCAAAATGAAAAAGTGCAAAGTAAACAAAATGTTCCATGTGAATATAAACCAGGAGAATGAACCTAAGAAGGAAACTAAAATAAGTAGATGGATAGGGCTCAAAAAATCTTTTTGTTTTTCTTTTTGTTCTTTTGTGTTGGTCCTAGACTTGAACTCTGGACCTGGGTACTCTCTCTGAGGTCTTTTGCTCAAGGCTAGCACTCTACTATCACGTGAGCCACAGCTCTACTTCTGACATTTTGGGTAGTGAATTAGAGTAGAGATTAGAGTCCCACTGGAGATTAGAGTCCCACGGACTATCCTGTCCAGCTGGCTTCAAACCTTGATTCTCAGATCTCAGCCTCCCTTTGAATAGGTAGGATTACAGGTGAGAGCCACCAATGCCCAGCTTAAAGAAGAGTTAAATGTGTTCTTTTAATTAAAGGCTCAGAATCACAAGGAAAAAAATCGTTTGTCAAATGGAGACAGTAATAGCCTTTTCTTCCTAGAAACGTCCTGGAGAGCATGGTTAAATACATGTTGTTAGAAAGTACCTGGAACATAATTAAGTTTCTGATAATGGTTATGACTTTTACTGTTATAACTAGTTAGGACACAGTAATGGAAAAATAGTAAGAAAGAACTGCAAGAGCCAATAAGCATGAAACAAATAAAGCTACATTATTGTCCAACTGGAAACAAAATGTAAATAGTGTTATATGTAGAGACTTGAGTATTCTCATGGATTTTTGTAAATGGTACATAAACTATTTCAGCCTTTCTGGAGACATGTCATCATGAATCAAAAACTTTAAAGATATGTATCAAAATACCCCATAGGTAAAATTGTATTTTAAAGATTAAGAGGTAAAATAGATATGAGAGCCTGTTGTTTTTTATTCTTAGTATACAGTTTCAAACATACTGGTGCAACAGGAATAAGAAATGATCTCAGATGCACAAATTGGGAACTCACTCTGCATTTCTTGGGAAGCTCCTATCATAGCTAATGAGAATAAAACAAAGATTCCTACAGCAAAATGAAGAACCAAAGACAAGATGAAGCTAAGATTCTGAGAAAGTGAGAGGGATAGTAGACCCTGGAAGCTTGCCATGTGGGATAGAAAGGCTCTTTCATTGTTTATCTAGTCTCTTCTACTGCTCAAAGTTGGTGCCCTAGACCCTTCCATTTTCACTTTAGTGTGATTTTTTTTGTGTGTGCCCAGAGACAGTGGGAGATAGAACCAGTTTCCAACAAGAATGTTAAGATAAAGTAATTTGTGGATAAAACCATAGGCAATTGGATTTTTAATACTTAAACACCTCCAATGCGGAATGATTGCAAACTGCTCAATATTCTTCTAGTCTTCATTTCTCTTCTCTTTACTACTACTACTCTCCAGTAATAGATAGGTTAGATTGTAAGGGAAGCAAGCTATAGGGGAGAGCTCATGGGTTAGTGGGACCATATAGCAGTGAATATTATTCCTAGTCTCTTCAAAAACTAGGTTCTTATATACAATTTCAGTTGTTTCCTAAACAGATGTGAATATAAAATCACTTACTCCAATGGTTTCCATATTTTGCTGCACATTTCATAGCACCACTGAAGCTAAATTCTCATTTCCAGCATTCTGACTTAATTGGTATTAGCTGTTATCTGGGCATTGAGAGTTTGAAAAGCTCCCTAGGTGACTATAATGTGCAGCAAAGTTTTAGAACCACTGCTTTACTCTCCAAAGTTTTGGTTCATTTTTATTTTGGCTTTACAGGGATCACAGATCCCTGTAGCAATTTTGTTGAAGTACTTCAGTTTGCCAGTATACAAACTAGTTTGGTGTTTAGTTGTTTCTTTACATGGCTCAGTGTGACTTCTCAATAGTTATTAACAATTATGTAAGCCTTTGCTATATATAATGAGTGAAAATTTAAAATTAATTGTTGATATTCTCCAACTTTTGTGATTGTGAAAATAATCTCAGAAAGATGGCGATTATTCCCACTTCAAATTATCTAGAGAAGTCACTAGAACAATACTATTTATAAACTTAAATTGTAAAATTAGGTAAATTGCTGCTGGCTTTGGCCTCTGAGTTGGAGACAGCAATTAGCATTTGGAATTTTGCTAAATATGATTGAATATACTTTTGTTTCCAACTTTATGTACAGTAAAAGGATATACTTGTTTGCCTATTCTATTTTTAATATTTTTCCTTATTGTACATAATACTCACATGGTCATTTATGCATACACTATACCTTGATCAGACTCTTCCTTTCCATCTTCTTTCACACACCCCACCTCCAACCTGTTGCCCCTTTCTAAACTAGTCTCAAATTAATTTCAATTTATCAATGGAAGAATAATAGACTTACCAAAGGAATAGACGTATCATTTTCATAAACAAAGGAGATATTAAAAAATATCAGGGAGAAAAAAATTCTTAGGCAAGTGGATCTCTAGTAATGGAATTTCAGTACTTGACGGAACAATATTTAAAAAATAAGTAACTCCCTCTATTTCTCCAAGTCACCTGTGCACATCTTTCCCCTGTCTTTATTCTGTCTTTGACCAACATTATCTTTTTCTTATTTTTGAATTGAATCAGTTTTCTGTCTTAGTGTTAAAGTATCAACCTGGAACACAGAAAACAAATCAAAATTACTTTGAGCATTACTTATCACTAAAATCTGTAGAGATAGCAATCTCTTTAGATTGGAATATAGTATGGAATTTCCTTTAGGAAGAGATTTTTGTCTTTATGTTAATTTCTAGCTAAGCATAAAGTGATATGGAAAAGAAACCGAATATCTCAGATTTTTCTTTCTTGTTTAAAGCCTCACTGGTCACATCATTACTCAAATCTGAAATCTTGGCAAAACTTGAACATTTATCCCTAAAGCTATTTCATTTAATCTGTAAGTCCTATGAGAGATATAGCTGAAAACTCCATTGAATGAATCCTATTTCACTACTCCCACCACTGTGCCCTCAGTTCTGGCCCTCATCTTCTTTTATTTAAATTAAAATAATACATTTCACAATATTTTGCCCTGGAGGACAGACAGCTGCAGATGTAATATTCAGGTGGATAGGCATTATGAAACCTGAAAGTCTTAAATATGTTTACAATCAAATTCCTAACTCAGACAGAAGAATGCCCTGAGTGCCATCGTCAGCACCACAAAAGAGTTTTATGTTTTAAACAAAAACTCTTTAATCATGAAGTAGAATTTATAAGTAGAAAAAAGGCACAACACAAAACAAATGTGTAGCTTAAACATTCAAAGAAACCACTAGCAACTCCTATCCTGTCTCCTCCCATGCCTCTTCTTTTCTCTCCTCCAGCATAGCCCATTACACTGAATTCCACTTCTCTAGTTGTACCTGGTTTTGGACTGTGTGTAAGTGGAATCATTCAGTATGTTCTATTTAGAACCTTTATCTCCACATTACGGGCATTCTTTGTAAGTACCCTTATACTATCACACTTAATTTTGTGCATAAATTAGGTTAACCTTCTTTTCTTCAGACCTGAGAACATCTTACTCATTAACTTTCTGTTGTACAAAATTTCACAGTGACACTTAAATGTTTGTAGAGCTTGTGTGTGTGTGTATGTGTATGTGTGTATGTATGTGTATGCATATGCATGCACGCATGTGCGTATGCATTCATGAGCATGCATACACCAATCATGGTGATTGAACTCAGGGCCTGGGCTCTGTTCTTGAGCTTTTGTTAACTCAAGACTAGCACTCTATCACTTGAGCCACAGATCTATTTCTGGCTTCTTTTTGGTGGTTAATTGAAGACTCATGGACTTTCTGCTTGGGCTTGCTTTGAACCATAATCCTCAGACATCAGTCTCTTGAAGAGCTACAATTACAAATGTGATCCACCAGCACCCAGCATGAAGAAGTCTTTTGAAGGACAGCAGGGAAGGAAGTAGCCTTCTGGATGGTGCTAAGAGAGGCCATGTCCAGTGCCAAGTTTTGACCTTCTAAAACATTTTGCAGAGAAGTCATCACTTGACCCCTTTATTACTTCAGTTCTAGTGCCTTAGACAAGACCCACCACCTTTATTTTGATTTTGTTGCTTTCATTTAAAAACAAAGTAAAACTATTTTCCTTTACTTTGGAAATGGAACATCAAGACAACTTTCATGTCTTTCTAGGTAGAAAGAAATTATCTAGGTCATGTGGGACAGTCATACCATAGGTGCCTTATGTGCATGGCACATTTATCCTCAAAGTCAGGTGTTTCATAGACATATGAAAAAATGCTCTACATCACTGGCCATAAAGGAAATGCAAATCAAAACAACATTGAGATTCCATCTCACCCCAGCAAGAATGTCATATATCAAGAAAACTAATAATAACAATTGTTGGAGGGGATGTGGCCAAAAGGGAACCCTACTTCATTGTTGGTGGGAATGTAAACTGGTTCAGCCACTCTGGCAAGCAGTATGGAGATTCCTCAGAAGGCTCAATATTGAACTCCCCTATGACCCAGCAGCCCCACTGTTGGGTATCTATCCAAAAGCCCACAAACAAAATCACAGTAATGCCACCAGCACAACAATGTTCATCGCAGCACAATTTGTCATAGCGAGAAGCTGGAACCAACCCAGATGCCCCTCCATAGATGAATGGATCAGGAAAATGTGGTACATTTACACAATGGAATTTTATGCCTCTATCAGAAAGAATGACATTGTTCCATTTGTAAGGAAATGGAAGGACTTGGAAAAAGTTATACTAAGTGAAGTGAGCCAGACCCAAAGAAACATGGACTCTATGGCCTCCCTTATTGGGAATAATTAGAACAGGTTTAGGCAAGCCATAGCAGAGCATCACAAGGCCCAATAGCTATACCCTTAGGAACACATAAGATGATGCTAAGTGAAATGAACTCCATGTTATGGAAAAAAGTGATATATCACAGTTGTAACTACTTTCAACGTCCTATGTGTATGTGTAGTTTCTATTATTGATGATGTTCTAGTATCACCTTCCTATGGTTGTACCTACACTATCTCTGTAATCTTATCTGAGTATATTGGAAACCGTGTTTACTGGTATTGGAAGTAGGAAATTGAAAGGGAATACCAAATTTGAGAGACACAGGGTAATAAAAGAGAAATAACTACAAAAGCAATACTTGCAAAACTGTTTGGTGTAAGTGAACTGAACACCTGGGGGGGGAGGGAAAGGGGGGGAGGGAGGGGGGCATGAGGGACAAGGCAACAAACAGTACAAGAAATGTATCCAATGCCCAACGTATGATACTGTAACCTCTCTGTACATCAGTTTGATAATAAAAATTTGAGAAAAAAAAAAGATGGTAGAGATACATAGAGATAATAAAGAGTTGTCAAACCCCCGGCTCTCATATTTGGTATTTCCATTACTATGAACAAAAATTAAGGAAATTCACATAAATCCTTTGTGGCTATCAGAGGCAACTCACTTTAAAATTTTTATCTTAATGATAGTTGTAATATAAAATTGTGAAGTTCAATTTCTATTGAACTTCATATACCCTTACCCTTCATATACCTAGCTACTCCCTACTTTGGCACCACTTGTCTTTATGTTCTATCTATCTGGAGTTCATTCCTAGCCTCTCCAGTGTGAGACCGGGGTAGATGGGCGAATCTTCTGTGAAGGCAACCCCGAACTCTAGTTTGGGACCCTCTTCATGCGGTTATAATTATCTGTATTTATTTCTTTGTTACCATTTAGCGTATTATAAATCTTATATATTTGTTTCTTTCACTAACCTTAAGTTGCTTAAAATCCTAATATTTTCTCTTATTTTATAGCAGCATGATTCTCATCAGAGGGTAGATCTGGACAACTATTTATTGAATTAAGACAGTGATTCTCTACCACTAAAAATGATCACAAGCTACCTATAATCTACACAGATGTTCTCCAAGTGGAATCTCAGTTCAATACCATTGCTATCAACCAGGAATTTGTTAGAGTAGGAGTTTTTCAGTTAGACCTACTGAGTCACAAACTATGGAGGTAATCCCAACAATCTGTGATTTAATCAATCTTGCAGGTGATTTTGCTGTACATTAATGTTTCAAAACCACTCATCTCACAGGTTGTACTTAACCTTTGGTTAGAGGCTGGCTAAAAGCCTTTTAACATATCTTGTAATGCTGAAATACTATGATCAAATGAAAATTATTGCAATGTTCATTCCTTTTTTTTGAAGGCACATTTAATTTAATATCAGGAGTGTAATACAAAAGGCTCAAGTACAGTGAAGGAAAACATTCCTCCATTAACACCAACAACAATGCTCTTTCAACATGTGCCTGTTGGATGGGATGAGGCTTTTAAGTTCACCACCGAAAAAAATAATGCAGTGAATCTCATCACAGCCATACAATCTAGTTGTGAAATGAATGTTTATAATGCTTCAAACAGTTGAAAGCTCAAGTTTGATACCACACCTTGTTTGTACATTCCTCTGTTAAGATTATCTACAGTTTTTGAAACCATTAAGCGAACAATCCATTGATTGAAACCACATGGATTTAAGGCTCCGTTGAGGAATTCAGAATCCTAAGCTAATAAATCAAATATATGTCTACTTGTACTGACATCTATTACTTGATTCTCTGATGGCTATTCAA
Source organism: Perognathus longimembris pacificus (assembly GCF_023159225.1). Taxonomy (NCBI): domain Eukaryota; kingdom Metazoa; phylum Chordata; class Mammalia; order Rodentia; family Heteromyidae; genus Perognathus; species Perognathus longimembris. The sequence continues at coordinate 10,450,281 of NC_063185.1, read as the reverse complement.
AGTTGGTTTGTAGCAAGTAAAACCTTTAAAAGCAAAATTCACCTCATTTTAGTTTTAACCCAGTAGTTCAACAACAATCATGAAACCCACAGTCTTATCAGTGAAACGGATATACAGTGTCTCTAAGTCACTGTGCTCAAAGTTAAGAGGGATGAATATTCCAGTTTTTACATTTTACTGGAATTTTACATGTTCAATTCAGGATTTAAAAATCTCTAGGGCTGGGGATATAGCCTAGTGGCAAGAGTGCCTGCCTCGGATACAGGAGGCCCTAGGTTCGATTCCCCAGCACCACATATACAGAAAACGGCCAGAAGCGGCGCTGTGGCTCAAGTGGCAGAGTGCTAGCCTTGAGCGGGAAGAAGCCAGGGACAGTGCTCAGGCCCTGAGTCCAAGGCCCAGGACTGGCCAAAAAAAAAAAAATCTCTAGGTTTTCAATCCTCCAAATTGTATAAAGATACAGTGTGCCACAGACTTAAGGCTTCTTTTTCTCCCTCTCTTTTCTTCAAACAGAAACATTTCTCAAGTGTCTACATGTTCTAGAAGGGGAATTTTTCGGAGGTGGCCTCTTCTTCAGAATAGTCCAATGGCAAATCAGGCCTCTGAAGCAAGGGGAAGGGGAAGAGAGAAAAGCTGAAACACAAGGTTCATCTGTTAAGTTTTACCTTAACCATTACAAGCTGGACAGTCTAAGAATGTGGCTTTTTTTTTTTTTTTTTTGGCTCAAAAAGTCGGAGTCTTTGTGTGGAAACAAGCAGTAGGCTGACCCACCACAGTTTTCTCACAGCGGGACTGTCAGGGAAGTCTTGACTGGGGAGTATGATTTGTTTACCTATCAGGCGTAAACTTCCAGGCACTCAGTTCATTTTGGGCTTGTTTCAGTTTGTCCTTAGTCTTTTCCAGTTCACCTTTCATTTTGAGGAAAAACAAGTTGGTCGCTGGGTCGACCATTGTAGATCTCAGTTGGGCAACACTCGGCTGCTGGACTTGCTTGAGGTACTGGATTTGAGTATACACTCTTGCATCTCTTGTTCCTTGGTTGCTAGTCGCATTACAAGGATGTTTTCTCCTCGTGCAGATTCCTGCTGTTGCTGCTTTCATTTTTATTCAAACTGCCTTAAGCCAGTTACATCATTGAGTTAAGATCAGTGTACTTGCCCTCCAAAGCTTGGACATATGCTTCATATTGTTTCCATTTTAGGATTAACTCATCTTGTGCCATAACTTTGAAGTCTGTTTCACTCAGATGCACCTTTTTAGGAAAGAAGTTCTTCGTCGGTCATCTTGAATCCTTTTCAGACTCGGGCTGCGGGGGCGCCACCAGTCACCCAGGCCGAGGCTGGGTTGTTGCCCAGGCTGTTGCCCAGGCCGCCGCCCAGGCCGCCACTGGGTCCCTGTAATGTTCATTTCTAAATACTCGGTCTTCATATATTAACATTTGCATAAATGTTAAGAAAGAAAAACCAGGCTGGGAATATGGCCTAGTGGCAAGAGTGCTTGCCTCCTACACATGAAGCTCTGGGTTCGATTCCCCAGCACCACATATATGGAAAACAGCCAGAAGGGGAGCTGTGGTTCAGGTGGCAGAGTTAGCACTCTGCCTTGAGCGGGAAGAAGCCAGGGAAGGTGCTCAGGCCCTGAGTCCAAGGCCCGGACTGGCCAAAAAAAAAAAAAAAAAGAAAGAAAAACCATCTGAAATGTTGAACGTTTCCTTGGTTTTGATTAGACTTACTAGGAAGCTGCCCATTCATTTGATGCCTTTGCTGTAATAAAAGGATGAGATATTGAACGAATGTTTCAAAGCAAGATTTAAGGGTTGTCAGTGGCCTAATCTCTTATATCTATATGTAATCCTTTCCCCTTAAAGTTCCAACTTTCAGTCCTAGAAGTTCAGTTTGAAAGTCATGAGTCAGACTGAGACAAGTACTTTCTAACTAATCCATAAAAATTTGACACTAATCAACTTTCAACATTTTACTTTATGCTGATTCCTTGAAAAAAATATCTTGTGTGAATATTGATTTGGTTGCTTGCCTGACTTATGATTGTTTTCCTCTGTTTGGAAAAAAAAATCACTTTGGGACAACCATTCATCATATCTTGGGATATTTGTACCTCAACACTAAAGATGTAAATCTTAAGAAAATACATCATGGTTATAATTAAACAGACAAAATTCAGTGATATTAACATGATCAAGGACTTTCTGGCAATAAATTTTGAGATCAAAGTATTATATATGACCCTTCCAAAACAACATGTTCTCCAAAGAACTGTAGCTGACGAACACTTCTGTGACACTAGCTGCATATCTGTAACAGCATCTGATCCCTGGTTTCTAATAATTTTATGCAAGATGCCTAGGGAAAATGCCAGTAATAAAAAGACCACTTAATCTTTTTGCACTTCTGTTTTCTTCTACTGTTATCCTAGCTACTCAGGAGGCTGAGGATCTGAGATTGCACTTCAAAGCCAGCCCAGGTAGAAAGCTCCATGAGACTTAAATCTTCAGTAAACTACTCAAAAAAAGCCACAAGTGGCACTGTGGTTCAAGTGATGGAGCACTTGCCTTGAGCCAAAGAAGCTCAGAGACAGAGCCTAGGCCCAGAATTCAAGCCTCAGGGCCAGTAAAAGAAAATAAATAAAACAAAAGGAAATGTACATGTAGCTTTTGTTCTAAGTAATCCTCTCTGCCTCTCTGCTGGTACTGAAGTTTAACTTGAGGCCTAACACTAGCTCAGCATGCTTGCTCAGCTGATGCTCTACACCTGTACCATGTCTCCAGCCTTGCTTCTTCTTCTTCTTCTTTTTTTTTTTTTTTTGGCCAGTCCTGGGCCTTGGACTCAGGGCCTGAGCACAGTCCCTGGCTTCCTTTTGCTCAAGGCTAGCACTCTGCCACTTGAGCCACAGCGCCACTTCTGGCCGTTTTCTGTATATGTGGTGCTGGGGAATCGAACCTAGGGCCTCGTGTATCCGAGGCAGGCACTCTTGCCACTAGGCTATATCCCCAGCCCCCTTCTTCTTCTTTTTTTTTTTTTAAAGGAGAGAGTCTAGTGGACTTTTCTGTCTACCTTGACTTTGACCTGTGCTCTTCCAAATCTCAGCTTTCTGAATACTTAGGGTTACAGGCTTTAGCCACTGCTGCCCAACCTTCCTAACTAACGTTGTTCTTATCTCTTTACCTCTGAACACAAAATACATTCCATTGAAAGCATGTTATTTGATTCTCACTTTTTTAAAATTTAATTTTATTGTCAGTATGATGTAAAGAGGGGTTACAGTTACACAATAAGGTAGTGGGTACTTTTTTTTTTTTTTTGTCAAAGTTGTTACCGCCTCCTTGATTCTCACTTTTGCTATTTTTCTTCTTAGGAGATTTATAAATTAAAGACTTCAATAGCCTCCCCGTTTTTGGTTTTAATTAAAACATCTTTTGTTTGGTTTAATTAAAACACCTTTTATGTCTTATTATAATAAAGGAGGGTTACAGGTAAATAGTACATTTCTTTTTGGGCAGTGTCACCCCTTCCCTTGCATTCTCCCTGATTTTCTCTCCCAATCCCTACAAGTTGTACAGTTCATTTTCACCAGTATCTAGTCACTACCACTGCTGCATTTGTTTACCCTTTTTCATAGCTTTCCTTAATTTTTAAAAATTGTAATGATAAAGATGATGCACAGAGAGGTTACCGTTTCATACATCAGGTAATGTGTACATTTCTTTCTGGCGAATGTCACCCCTTCCTTCTCTCTTTCCCAGTTTCCCTCTCCCATCACCACTCACAAGTTGTATAGTTTATTTTCAACGTAGTGTCCACTGCTGCATTTGTTTGCCCTTTGTTCCTCCATTTCTGTGCCCTTCTTACCCCTCAGAAATAACAGGTAAATGAACAAACAAGACAAAAACCCCAAAAGTTAAGACAATGCCATCTCCACTAACAACAGCAGAAAGTCAAAACCTTGTTTCCATTTCCTGGAATTCATTTTGATAAATATTATTTTAAATGTTCTGAGGCACAGAAGCATTGTACCGTTGGGTTCCTCCCCTTAGATTATCCTCCTTTAGTCTCACTGTGTGTGAATGCCTAGAGTCCTGTATAATTTATCATGTCCCAGTGTATTTTAGATCTGGCTTCTGCATATGAGAGAAAATATGCGCTGTTTGTCTCTCTGAGCTTGGCTTACCTCACTTAACATGATTTGTTCTAGGTTCATCCATTTTCCTGCAAATGAAATATTGTTCTTTATAATAGTGGCATAAAATTCCATTGTGTGTAAGTACCACATATTTTTCCTGATCCACTTGTCTATTGTAGGATATCTGTGCATAGCCTTCCTTTTTTCTGCTAGCTTCCCTTCAGGAAACTAATAGATACCACAACCAGGCTCACACCTTATTCTGCCAGCATTATTATCTATCCTTAACATCCCATGTCCTTCCAGCGGCATCCTTTACTTTTTAATTTTTTCAATTTCTGCTTTCCAAGTTTGTTACCCAAATTTCTGCCCTTATTTTCCGGGTGATTCCTGCATAGCTGTTGGGTATTTTATTGCTCACTAGTTTGCTAGAGTTGCATTGCAGATGGGCTAAACAGCAGAACTTATATTCTCATAGTTCTAAAGGCTACAAGTTAGAGATCAAGGTCTTGGCAGGTCTAGTTTCTTCTGAGGTCTCTTTCTCTTGCATTAAGAAAAGTAACATTAGTAATGTATAGACTAAAATGTACATTTTTATAATTCTTTGCCTTAAATATCTTTCCTGGACTTCTTTGTCCAGCTCCTATTTAAAACATTTCAAGCTTCAGCTATGGGCCATGGAAAACTTCTCTTATTTTTATAGCTAAATTAATATTCAGTGTGTTTCCTGAACACCCTGTGCATGTTGATGTCTCTGCATGATCTCAAGCTTTGTAACCCTCGGCTTGATGCTTAGAACAATGCTAAGTGAGTCCTTGCTAAATAAGTGAAAATGTTCCCAAATGAGATAGATTAAAAGATAATGTATACAACTAAGCACATAAATATAATCATACACATAATGCTGTACATTTTATAAAGCAATTGTAGTACAATATTGTACAATAAACATATAAATTTTGGTTATTTCAAAAACCTACAAAAATTTCATGTCATTCAAACGCTCTAAACATGGCAACAGTTTGTTAAGATTTCTTTCTTATTCTATTGTGCAGTAAGCAAACAGTGGCTACAACCATTTCCCTCTCTGTGTCTCAGCAGAGCTGCAGGGGAGTGCTCAGTAGAGAGCAGTGACAGTGAAGAATGACCAGGCTGGCAGAAGACTAGCCATTGCATTAGCAAGTTTTTCTATTCTTCAACACACACCATTATGAAAATGAGCACTACAAAGCAAGCATAAGGGAAGGACGATGGATATAAGGTTATTTTTCATACAAGTCATTCTTTATAATTGTTTTTCTTAACACAGAACGGGGTCCCACAACATAATGAAGTATGCATAAAAATAAAATGAACGCTCAGTTTAAAAAATGTCTATAGGACTTGTGGGAATAATTTAATAATAGATAGAAATAACAAATGTGGTATGTATTGAATAACTTGGATATACAGATGATGTAGTTAAAAAGCATCAGCCCAGTTGTGGTTAATGTTTAAAACGAGACTTGGAGAAATGAATCTCTGAAGTGGAAAATGACAAAGAAACTCTGAATATGATTAAGTATAAGCCTGACCAAAAAATGAATCAGATTTTTCTACACATTTTTCTACACGTGCGCATGCACTCACACACACACACACACACACACGCACATACACATACATTTCTTTTACTGTCATGAAGAAATAGCAAAGCTATTTTAAGTGCATCCTTAAGCACTTCCTAGAAGTGCTGTCTGTACTTATCATGAGACCTACAATTTTCAATTTTGTTAAAATTAACTTAGCTGTCACCTGTTATGAGCTAGGTTCGGTGGTACCTCATGCCTGAATCATTGATAATTGGGGAAAAAAAGTAGTAACTGACTTGTACTTAAAATGGTTTACAGGAGGCTCAAGATTGTCTTTTTCTCTTACAGTTTTTACATTTTGGGGAAGACTCAGTCACAACAATTACAACTAATTGTCACAAATGTAGTGTGTTGCTAAGTGATACATTTACCCAGCTGTGTAAGAGCATTATAGAAATAATCAAAACTCCTAAGTACTTAATCAAATTTACCCAGTTGTGACTGTGTCTGAATCAAGACCATTGTCAGTAGTTGCCATTCAGGGTTCAGAGCCCTGGCTCTCTATAACAGCTGTTCAGGCAATGGATCTAGTAAGGATGCTTTAGTTTTCACAGGGCCTTTGCTCTTTAAGTGTCCTAGCATTTAAAGCGTGGGGTGCCTCATGCTGTGACACATGGAGAAAATAACAGAAGCCACTGAATCAATGGCAGGAAATAAAACAGCACTAAACTGTCTTCAGGGAAAAACTTCCAATTAAGTCACACCTCCTCTCCATGATCATTCTTCTGTCAATTTAAGTCTGATTCATTGTGTTAGTTTTATACAGAGGCAGCTTTTAGTCCCTAATAGACTCAACAATTTACATTTTGGCAGGATTATATAGGGCTCTGTTTTTTTTTAAACTTTTATATGTCTATGAAAGATTCCACCAGACCTTCTTCCCATCTTACAACTTATGCCAGTATCTCCAAAGATATCCAAGCATGATACCTTTGACACTAGTAATGTGATGCTTGTTAACACTTAACCTTTTATTTTTTTCTGTTTTATTTATGTATTTATTCTTAATTAAATTTTATTGACAAGGTGTTGTGCAAAGGGGTACAGTTACATAATAAGGTAGTGAATACATTTCTTGTCATATCTGTTACACCCTCATTTTTCTTTCCCTTCCCTAGTTCAGGTAGGCATATATACAATATCCAGTGTACCAAAATCATATACAGTAACCACATAGGGTATGCCAAAGGAAATTCACCTAGAACATTAAACATGAACATTTAACCTTTCAATTTCCTCAGAGTAAAGTTATGTATTCATCCTGTTTTCAAATATATACAGTCTGACAACTCTTTGGAATCTGATCAAACCATCCTATCATGAGTATGGGTATAGCAGAACATTGTCTTCTAAGGCTTCTCTTGTTTCTTGCTCTTACCCAGTACATTGAGTTAGATATCTTCTGTGCACCTGCCATCAGCTTCCATGTGCTTTTTTTCCTGTAGTGGAGTGTCTGAAGGACTAACAGTGCCTTTGAGGCCCATTATGACCTTCCTTTCCAGTATCTCTCTGTTCTCATTTCTGCTTACTCTGTTGCATCCTTTCCCTAACCATTCCTCAAATAAGCAAAGTGCCCAAGTATTTGATCACCTGATGCCTGCAGTGGGCTCTTCCCATTGCCTACCACTCTCCTCAAAACTGTCTTTGTTCACCACCTTCCTGCTTCCAGGTCTTTGATCAAATAGTATCATCTCTCTTAGGCGCTTCTTGGTGTCTTGTAAGACAAGATTGCACCCCGGTTTGATATATTATGTTCCTTATGTTTTCGGTTTTCATTTATCTTTTTTTTTTGTGCCAGTCTCAGGGCTTGAACTCAGGGCCTGGGCACTGTCTTTGAGCTTCTTCTGCTCAAGACTAACACTCTACCACTTGAGCCATAAGCACCACTTCCTGCCTTTTCTGTTTATGTGATTGGCACTGAGGAATCGAACCCAGGGCTTCATGCATGCTAAGCAAGCACTCTACCACTAAGCCACATTCCCAGCCCTCCTTATGTTTTTGGTTTCTATTTTATTCAAAGAACATATGACTACACAGTGTGTGTTACTTTTTTTTTTTTGCTGGTCCTGGGGCTTGAACTCAGGGCCTGGGTGCTGTCCCTGAGCTTCTTTGTATTCAAGGCTAGCACTCTACCACAGCAGCATTTCTGGATTTTTCTGAGTAGTTTATTGGTGATGACTGTCATGAACTTTTCTGCTTGGACTAGCCTCGAATCACGATCCTCAGATCTCAGCCTGCTTGAGTAGTTAGGATTACAGAAGTGAGCCACTAGTACCCAGCTTAATTACTTATTTTTGTTTTCTACCAACTCTCTTGGAGAGGGTTGCATTAATCTGTATTGTTGTATCCTGTTGCCCAGAGCTAGTAATCAGTAAATAGGTACTCAGTGAACAAATTATTAAGTAAATAAATAAAACATAGGCTGTAAATTATGAGAGAACCTAATCCAAATATGAAAAGATTTTTTTTAGTGACTTAGAAGCTAACACCTAAAAGGTTGAGGAAGGAGAAGAGAGTACTTCAGATGGAGGAAAGTAGATGTGCTAGAAAGAGTGTCTTATTTGAGGAGTTGAAGTAGTTTATTCTGCCTGGTGTGTAATAAGGGATTTGAGACAGAGTGTGAGATAGGAGGTGGTGATGGAAATGATGTAAGCATAAAGCAGGTTGATGCAAAGGCTTCATGTAACATACTGATCATTTGGGGATTTTATCTTAGGGGAATAACTGCCCTGCACAGAAGTGACTTGCATTTTAGGATTATCACACCAGAAATCACATGTAAGATAATAGAGGCAGAGAAGTGGGGGAGTGACTTGGCTAACAGTGTGTTTCTATAATTTGAAAAAATAATATGATCTTAATAGCAGTATTATTGATTTTGCTTATTTTTGGAGATGGGACTCAAGGCTTTGTGCAGGCTAAGAACATGCTCTACCATTGAGCTCACTTCTATAATGCCTCTTTGAGCTCTTTGTTTCAAGCATTAGTGATTTACATACTAAGTACTTTGCATATTTCTCATTTTATCACTGTTAAAATCCTGTGAGGACAAGAACTATTACTATTTCTATTTTTTATGGGTAAAGGAACTGAGGCTTAGAGAAGTTAGATACAAATTGTCAAATTTACACAATACGTAAGTGACTGAAGTCTGACTTCAAAGCCTGTGCTCTTCCATTGAATTACTGCATATGTATTTCTTTTTTGAAAAATTTTAATTATTATTATAAAGGTTATGTATGGAGGGGTTACAGTTACGTAAGTCAGGCAAAGAGTACATTTCTTTTTGGAGAATGTCACCCCATAGGTATTTCTTATGTAGACTTTAATATTTTCCAAAAGCTCTATTAGTTATTACTTGTCTATCAGAAACATTAGTAGCAAATGCTCAGTGGACCTAGATAATGAAGCAATGCCATCTCTCCCTTTGAAACATTAACCTGGAAATCAGGCTGTTGTTTTTTTTTCAAATTTTTATTATCAAACTGATGTACAGAGAGGTTACAGTTTCATACATTAGGCATTGGATACATTTCTTGTACTGTTTGTTACATCGTCCCTCATACCCCCCCTCCCCCTTTCCTCCCCATGATTTGTTCAGTTCACTTACACCAAACAGTTTTGCAAGTATTGCTTTTGTAGTTGTTCGTCTTTTTTTACCTTGTGTCTCTCAATTTTGGTATTCCCTTTCAATTTCCTAGTTCTAATACCAGTATACACGGTTTCCAATATACTCAGATAAGATTACAGAGATAGTGTAGGTACAACCACAGGAAGGTGATACAAGAACATCAACAATAATAGAGGCTACAGATACACATGGGACGTTGAAAGTAGTTACAACTGTGATATAACAATTGTTTCCATAACATGGAGTTCATTTCACTTAGCATCATCTTATGTGTTCAAAGGGGTATAGCTATTGGGCTCTTGTGATCCTCTGCTATGACTTGCCTAAACCTGTACTAATTATTCCCAATAAGGGAGACCATAGAGTCCATGTTTCTTTGGGTCTGGCTCACTTCACTTAGTATAATTTTTTCCAAGTCCTTCCATTTCCTTACCAATGGGGCAATGTCATTCTTTCTGATAGAGGCATAAAATTCCATTGTGTATATGTACCACATTTTGAAATCAGGCTGTTTTAAAGTTTAATTTTTTTACACTTCTACATTATTGAAGTACAGTTGATGTTCAGTAATCTGCACATGTTTAATGAGTTCTCACGTACCTCTGTGAATATATCCATCTCAAGCTTCCCTGTGTTCATTTGTTGTTTGTTAATTATTGTAAAGGTAATGCATAGAGGGGTTACAGTTACATAAGTTAGGTAAAGAGTACATTTCTTTTTGGACAGTGCCACTCCTCCCCTTGCTCTCCATTAGTTTTTCCCTCCCATTCCCACCCTCAAGTTGTATAGTGCATTTTCAACATAGTGTTATTTATATCTTTTATACTTGTTATAGTTACTTTTCCTAATCTTAGATTTTTCAGAAATATTCACAATGGTTTACTCACTAGACATCCAGTTGATGCAGTAGCATTTATTGAAAAAAATGCTCTGTAAGGCTTCTCAGTTGAAATAAGTAAAGCAATCATGTGTTCCTAATGAAATGTTTTGTAAACAGACTTGAGCACCTTCCCATGTTGCCTGTGAGTAGAAATAAGTGATAACCTAAACTACATTCACAAAAACATGGGAGATTAAAGGGTAAGTTCCCCAAAGCATTCTTTTAAGTATGTGAAAATAACCCACAGTGTTCAGTTAGCCTGTTTGCATTTCTTTTGCTCAGTTTGTAGAGCAAAATAAGACTCAAAATGAAAAATTACTAAATGGCAGCTAAATTTTTGGATATTAAAACGTGTGTTGCACTGAAGCTTACATATTATATTTAAGTACTTTGTTGCTATTTCAAGACGTTATTATAAATATGAGTTATGCAAATAATATATACAACTTCAGGAATATTTGTATAAAAAGATGTAATTTATCCATTAAAGGATTTAGGAATAAATCTTCTAGTCTGTATTACATTGAAAAATGTAGGACTGGTAATTTTCTTAACACAAACTTACTTATGTATTTTTCAAATGAAGAGATATCAGTAAACAAAAATACATTTTTATATTTTCTAACATTTATTTTTAAGTTTTATATTTTCTAAAACCATATTTAAATGCTGTGCTCTGGTTAGCCATATTGTCAACAGGCGATTTTAAATATTGGTGACCCTTTTATTGTAGTAACAAGAGTGAACATGAAGCCTAGTCTCAATAATTTTTTAAATGCTAGTCCTGGGTCTTGAACTCAGGGCCTGGGCACTGTCCCTGAGATATTTTGCTGAACACTAGCACTCTACCACTTGAGCCACGGCTTCACTTATGGCCTTTTCTTTTTTTTAATTGGAGATAAGAATCTCACATGTTCACAACAGCCCTTATTCTTTGCCAGAAAATAACTCCATATTTTCTTTAATAAGACTGTGACCTCAGCGACACATCATGATGACCCTGAACTACCTGGAATTTCTAAATATGTAAAATATTTCTGTGCCTTTAATAATCTTTGCTATTAAAAATGCATTTTCCTTCCCTCAGATCCAGATATTAAATACAAAATGTGAAAAACAGGAGAGGATTTCCATGCTGATAAAGGTAGTTATCTAATTTATAATATGTGACAGTATTTTACCAGGTGCAGAAATAATGGCTAAAATTGAACGAGAAGGCAGTAAACTGATTATAGGTCACCAATTTTTATGTATGTGTACATTTCTGTAAGTATAACATGATTGTGTCCTGAAGCAAGGAGAGACAAGCAAACTGGAAATAACAACATGTTATGCAGCATTAGGGATATAAACAAAGACAAATGAACAAAAACATATTTCATTGCTGAAATCATTAATTCTACGACTTCTGTAATCTGTGGGGCCAGATAATGGCCTGACAGTTTGCAAGGAGAATGGTGAACAGATAGGGAACATAAATATTGGATATGTGACTAATTGTTGCAATGCAGCTTCTTGGCTGCTTTATCAGCTGAGTATCAAAACAGACCAACTTAAGGAGGGCCCTCAATAAATGTCAGTGAATACTCTTACTGTGTGCTATCAGCAAACACCTATACACACAATTTGTACTTAGCCAGTGTGGTCTGATGAGGTTCTATGAGCTGTTCACAGCTCTGTCCCTTCAATTAATCAGTGGTTTATTCTGGTTGGTCAAGGAATGGGTTTTGCTGCATATTAATTACTTAAATATCACCAAGCACTAACCACTTCATAACACTACTAAATACCATACCTACACTTCCCATAAAACATGCCTAACACACATTTCTGTGAACCAACATCATACACTATCTAATAGCCTATGTTACACTCCTGACAAAATACGAGGACCCAATGAAACCTTAACATAAAATTTTTTCAACATGTTTATCTTTTATAAGATCTGTGAAATAACCCAAATCACATAACCCAAATAGCCCAAATCACCTTAACTTGTTATTGTCTATGTACTTCATTACTTACATATATGCATAGATAAAAAATACTTTTGTGTACAAAATGGTATGGATATATAGAGGAGGGATTGGAAAGAGAGAGTAGGCAGTTGGGGAGTTAATGAATGAGGAAGGATGACTTTCTCTTCAGAAAAACACACAATAGAAATTCGTTGTTACTGGCATTTAAGGATCAACATCATAAGTACCGATTCTGGTGATTTTATGAAAAGAATGGCTGGGCACCAGTGGCTTACACCTGTCATCCTAGTGACACAGGAGGCTGAGATCTGAGTATCTGCCAAAGATAGCAGTTTGAAGCCAGCCCAGGCAGGAGAGTCTGTGAGACATTATCTCCCCTTAACCATGCAAAAGCCAGAAGTGTAGCTGTGAGCTCAAGTGGTACAGTACTTACATCAGTCTAATATTCTCACCAGTCTTGAGGAAATCCAGTTCCTAAAGTCTCCCTGCTTAGATCTTGAGACTAATGCTCCTTATAATTGCAATTATTAATAATTGCCTAGTAGTAAGCTAATCTGATAGAAGCATAGACATGTATGTGTAAAATAGCTAATTTTGACTAAAAAATGTAGATTTCTTTGAGTTCCTGAAGGTGATGTAGAAGTCCATAACATAGTTCATGACCACGTAGAGGGGACATGTGTTGATTTCTACCAACTTTGTCGATACATTACCAGGTTAGAACAACTTTAAACTGGATTCTTGGCTTTATAAGAGTAGCTAGGTGGTATGTATTGGATAACAAATTCTGCCTGTAAGAGGTCATTTGCTTTCACATTTCCTGCTCTTCCCATTTCCTAAATTAAAGTCAGATCATTTCGTTGGAGAAGTTTTCATGGACCCATATTTAATCTATCTCACTGAAAGGTCACAAGATCAATACCGTTTAATAGGAAGGTAACATGAGCCATCTATCTATACATAATGTAAAATATTCTTGTAATGATATTAAAAATAAATATATGTAATATCAACTTTATTCACATATATCATTTAATGTTATTTTAGATGGTAATCAGCAAAGAAATTGTTGATGAGACTTGTGTGTTCTTTTCCATATTATCTTTGGAATAGATTCTTTGCTGTTTGAGCACATGGATGGTAAGTTACACAGACAGAACATCTGTGCTTATAGTTTCAAAAACATACAGTTTTGATTTGCCCAAATTGTTCCAGAAAAAAAGCTAGAAGCTTTCAACTAAATGTTTTTTAGTATCAGTTCTTTGATGGAAATTAATTGGAATAATATAAAATTTAAATATATTTTCTCCATTTCACTAGACAGGTTGATTAGACAGCTATATGTTAAGGTACCTCTATTGTTTTCTTGTGACCTCTTTAATTGGGATAACATAGATGATGAAATAGATGATGAACACAGATGAACATAGATGATGAAATTTCAAAGCCCCTCAATGGCAAATGATCTTACAGAGTTCTGATATTTACAATTCCTCTTTCTCATTCCTGTCTAGTGTTTGCTTCCAACTTTTGGGTTTTCAAGGTCTTAAACAGATATTTTATAAAATATTTCTAATGCTTTAACCCACTTTAGAAAATTTATTTCAGTAAGAATGTCAGCTGTGGTACCTAAGTCTTTAGTTTACCTCCCAAGATTTGAGTTACTCAGTCATGAGTAAAAGATAATGAAAGGTTATTTGTCTAAAATGCAGGCACTTCTCAGATTACTGGAGAAATAAACAAATGATTTAAGTAGTAAAAATGGAAAATCATCTACCACATAAGTCGGCTAACTCATACCAAAGTTGATTGTGAGTAAAATGTTCTCTTATTGCTAAATTGATGTCCTATTTCTTGCTCTTGAAATATTATTACAAGTAGAAAATTGCAAATATTTCAAGATAAAATGGCATCCACTATGAAGGGTTTATTTATTGTGCTTGAAAAATAATACAGAGACTGCCTTATGGGCCAGTTTCATAAACTTTGTATTTCATAAGAGAATTCAGTGTGATTGAGTGTAAGTTTCTTATATAATTGGTCCAATACCTTCTGAGTTGGTGTCTGCTGCCGCTTATGTTTCAATGTTAGCATTCTTCTGCTTCTCATATCTACAATTCTTTATTTGTGACACATGGGACAAAGGAGACATGGAAGCCTGGATTTTGAAGTGAAATTAGTTGTCTTTTCCCCCAAAAGGACAAGAGCTGACAGTTCCATTATAAAACACAGTGTAACGTAAAATGTACAATGCCAAAATTATTGAACATCCAATTTTCTCATTAAACATGGAATTCTATATATTGGTGGGGAACCAGGATTATGATATCATAAGGCAGCTGACAACTAATTTACTTACCTAACATATACTTGACAGCATAAACAAACTATACTAGAGCATACATATTTTTAGTATTCCTTGTACTATGGATTCATACCATTAAATAAATGTTCCATGAAATATGTATTTATTGGACAGATAATTAAATTGGCAGTAATTTATTGAGCAAACACTGTAAGCAAGATACAGCTATATAAAAATGCAAAAGTGAAAAGCCATGGTTTTCTAATCTTATGAAACAAAGTGAAAATGTTCATCTTAAGGCATAGTTTAACACTTAGGGAAGACTGTTAACAAGCTTAATAACTTCAGGATATCCCATGAAGCTTTTTGTAGTACATTTAAAATTTTATGTTTTCATGTGTGGGTTCTTAAAACTTAATGGCGTATTTCTTCCCTCCACTGATTTCTGCTGAGGCGGGCTCTGACTTTCCTGTTTTTGCCCCTTAGCCAGAACCCATCTCTCCTCTCCAGATTCCTAGCATATGTAACTCTCTCTCGTGGATCTTATTTCTTTATTTTATATTCCATTTATCTGTGCAGTTGTTTAATTTTTCTCAGCAGCTCTGGTTTTCTCAGAAAGTCAGAATACATTCCTAGCCATCAATAGAGTGCACTATCTATAATAATATTGAGAAAATGAACATGCAAAACAAATATGCATATAGGCAAGTAATAACACTCTTAAGGTTGTATAGTAAAAGCTGCCATTGTGTGTGTGTGTGTGTGAGAGAGAGTGTGTGTGAGTGTGTAAGCGATAGAGTTCTAGGGCATAAACAGGGCCTGAGTGCTGTCCCTAAGCCTCTTTGTGCTCAAGGATAGCATTCTACCACTTGACACCCAGCCCCACTTTCAGCTTTTTCTGAGAGGTTTATTGGAGATAAGATTCTCACAGCCTTTCCTGCTTGGGCTGGATTCAAACCACGATACCAGACTCCTGAGTAGCTAGGATTACAAGTGTGAGCCACAGATGCCTGGACCATTTTTATATCTAAGAAAATTATAATTATAGAGATATAATATAGAATTATAGAGATTCTGGTAGGATTCAGTACCAACTTCCAATCCAGTAATAAGCTTGTAGAAAGTTAGTAATAGAGATGTAAGTTACTGTCATCAGAAAACTATTATGATCACTGCAGGTCCTGGGTGAAATAGTGAGAACATTAACCTAGGGGAATTTTCGAAATAATGGCAATATGTGTGTCCAACACTGCTGCAAATCCAGTGAATTATCTATAAGAGGACTTGCTTAAAAAAGGAAAACCATTAGAGATTCAATAAAAAAGACTTGTCTTGGGTAAAAAAGCTAATATTGATATTTCCAACATTGATGATATGATTTTTAAACACATTTAAAAAATTGATTTTTACTAAAAAATGCAATTTTTATAGTCATGGTTTTAAGAAACATTGAAAATAGTTACATAATAATTCTTATAATTCTTAATAACATATATTACAGACAAAATAAAATTTAAATGTTTTGAGAAATTTGAAGCATCACCAAAACATATTAAGCTGTGAAGTAAATCAATGAAAATAATAATTATACTAGTGTATAGGGTGGCCAAATTATATATTTCATTTATACAGCCCTTATTTCATCCAAACTTTTTGCTTCTAAATTCATAAGATGTACTTTACATTTGCACAAATTCCCTAATATTTATCATGTTTAAGAAATATTGCATAAGCACTTTAGTTTTGCTCTAAGCAATTTGTCATTGCAAGACATTTTTCTCTGGTTATTGGAAGGTATTTTCCATTAGTGTAATGGCTAAGCTTTTCAAAAAATTCATTGGAAGGAGAAACAATTTACATGTTGCTGATAATAGACCAATTTTTCAAAATGCCAGAGGAAATTGTGCTATCTGATAAACACTTTATTAAAAAGTGGCATGGAGTGATGATATTTTTCTCCATCCTGGATTCAGGCTTCTCTGTTGCTTTACTTAAAAATCCTAGGGGAAGTACCTTGTGTAACCCTGACCTCTCTGTTCTCTTTATGGTGCTTTAACTTTGCACAGAAAACATATTTTTCCAAAGAATTAAAACTCTTAGGGGTCATAATTTCACAGCAGATTTAGGAATTTCAGGTGAACCTAGACAAGAGAGGGAAAATGCTAAAAAGGTTCAAGTGATATGATATATGCTGACTGAAAAAGAAACCAATTTCCCAGTTACTGCGGGAGAAAAGGTTAGCAAGAATTATTTTTGGTTTCACTTGGGTCTCTGATAATTCTCTAGACTTTTATATTTATTGTATGATATGGTAATTGATTGTAAATGTTTGAAAGGAACTCAACCTGCTGATGTGGGGCTAATCAAACATTCATGTTAGACCTATTGCTTATTATAAATTATATATATTTATACAAAATCCATGGTATTCACAGGTATAAATCTTTTAAGTGGAAGAATTATAAAACATAAAAACACAAGTCTTCAAATTTATGTTTTATAAATATACCATTAATGCTTTTTTCAGAATAAAACAAATGATTTTTTTCAGTGTAGTGCTTTCTGTAACATTTTCAGCAATGCTTGTATAAAAATTCAATATGACATGTATATATTACTTAAATTATTCTGAGTATAGTTTTTGCTTTACTCATTTTGAAGTATTCATTGAATCCATATATTAAATATAGATGAAAACCAGTTAAAAGTAATAGAAGTGAAACAAATTCCAGTTTCTGATTTTCTAAAAAGAATAGCGTATCAGTATGTAACAAGTAGAATTTATTTATCCACAAAGACAGCTTTAATCTTCAAAATTGAATCAAAGTTTGTTTTTTATTAACACCATTCAACAATGGAGCAACTTTGGAAACCTCATTTCCAATTGTTTTTTTTTGTTTGTTACCTTGCCCTCACTCCTGTTTTCACAAATGGTAATGTGGAAACAGGGCTTATGTCTAGCTAAATGCACATATGGGACTCATTTAAAAGAAAAGATTTTTATTTGACTTTGCTATTTTTAAAAGTTGTTTTTTTTCATTAAAAAGACAGTTTAGGTAGGCTGGGTGCTGGTAGTTTATGCCTATAATCCTAGCTACTGAGGAAACTGAGATCTGAGGATCACCATTCAAAGCCAACCCCAGCAGGGAAATCCATAAGACTCCAGTTAACCACCAGAAAACAGGGAGTAGAGCTATGGCTCAAATTGGTAGAATGTTAGCCTTGAACAAGAGAGCTCAGGGACAGGACCCAGGCCCCGAGTTTAAGCCCCACAACTGACCAAAAAAAAAAAAAAAAGGTAGTTGAGGTGCAGTAATGAACTTACTTATAAAAGCTTAATTTCAGCATTGTTTGCCATAATATTCATTCTTCTCTGTTCCACAGATTAAAATATAATTTAACTTTTTGAAATGTTATCTTTGTAATTACATATTCATATAATTTATTATGAAATTACTTGTTAATGTTAAATAATTCACACTACATACTTTGCTAATAAAATGAAATTTCTAGGGCTGGGGATATGGCCTAGTGGCAAGAGTGCCTGCCTCATATACATGAGGCCCTGGGTTCGATTCCCCAGCACCACATATATAGAAAACGGCCAGAAGTGGCGCTGTGGCTCAAGTGGCAGAGTGCTAGCCTTGAGCAAAAAGAAGCCAGGGACAGTGCTCAGGCCCTGAGTCCAAGCCCCAGGACTGGCCAAAAAAAAAAAAAAAAAAAAGAAACTTCTATAAATTTGAAGGGTATTTCTTTGATATATTCCTTTCCTTTTTTTTTTTTTTTTTTTTTTGGCCAGTCCTGGGCCTTGGACTCAGGGCCTGAGCACTGTCCCTGGCTTCTTCCCGCTCAAGGCTAGCACTCTGCCACTTGAGCCACAGCGCCGCTTCTGGCCGTTTTCTGTATATGTGGTGCTGGGGAATCGAACCTAGGGCCTCGTGTATCCGAGGCAGGCACTCTTGCCACTAGGCTATATCCCCAGCCCGATATATTCCTTTCAAATATGACCAAAAGTGGTCTTGTGAAATATCAGTGCTTAATAAATAATTGCCATAAATTAGATGTATTTCAGAAAGACTGGTATATTATTTGATGACTAAAGGTATATTTGAATTTTACAAAATTAAAATGCATTATGTGGAATATTACATATTAACATAATATCTACTGAAACTAGTCTAACATGTTCCAAGGATAAATCTAAATAACTAAAAGTCAGAGAGAGAGAGGGAGAGAGAGAGAAAGTGTGTGTGTGTGTGTGTGTGTGTGTGTGTGTGTGTGTGTGTGGTTGATTGGAGATAAGAGTCTCTTATGCTTTCCTGCTCAAATCGGCTTCCAAATGTGATCTTCAGATCTCAGACTCCTGAGTAGTTAGTTAGGATTACAAGCATGAGCCACCAGCAACCCTGCCTTAATTGGTTTTGATTTACTGAGAAATCAATAGTTTAGCAGGGTCACACCGCTGGGTACATTGTTAGTTTCCTCCAAGCTTTGCTGTAGATAGTGCCTCTGCTGTGTGGGTTATGATGATAACATTTGCTTTTCAGGGACATGAAAGCCGCTTTTGTTAAATATACAGATTGTTCACAAGTCTCATAGGATAGTTGGAGCAAGATGAAAAGGCTTATCATGTCTATTTCATATTACCTTTGCCTCTTTGGAACCTTAGTCTTTGGGCTAAAGCCACCTACCAGTTACCATGACCCGAAAAATGAGACATTTGAAAGGAGCAAAAAGAGGTGACACCTGAGTTCCAGGAGTTTCACCTAAATCCAGAAGAGAGATGAATATTCTTTCCTTTATAAGCCTTTCTCTCCTTATTAGTCCCAATCATCCTCTATCAGTAACTCCTCAACTCCCTAGGTGAGCTCAGGTTTCTACTTCTACATTCTTGCCTTTAAGAAAAGCCTTTCTTCACCCCTCTGCCCTTTGTACCACCATGTCCAGCTTCATTGATTGAGATGGACTGTCATCAGCTTTTTACTTAGGCTGGCTTTGAATCAGTCTTCTCAATTTCTACTTCGTAAGCAGCGAGGATTATAGGAATGAGTCCAGCCTTTCCTTTTGTCATTCTGGCAGCCTCTATACTTCGGTGACAATGGATTGAATAGTCATTGATTGGAGTCTGGTTCATTTAATTTGGATATTATAGAAATTCACTGCACCTTTTCTAGTCTCCTCTAGAACTTCCTAAAATTGTTTTTTGATGGAAGCCTTTTCTTTTTTGTGCTGGTCCTGGGGCTAGAACTCCCGGCCTGGGCAATATCCTTGAGCCTCTTTGTCTTCAGGGCTACCACTCTACCACTTGAGCCACAGTGCCACTTCAACTTTTCCGAGTAGGTTATCGGAGATAAGAGTCTCATGGCTTTTTCTGTCTGAGCTGGCTTTGAACCGTGATCCTTAGATCTCAGCCTCCTGAGGAGTAGCTAGGATTACAGGTATGAGCCACTGGTACCTTGGCTAGCCCTTTTATTTTATCCACATTAATAAAAACATAATTTTCCCAAAGGAATTTGTTTTTCTAGATGCCTCCTTTCTATTATCAAAGCAGCTTTGGCAAAGCAGCTTTCTTCCCGAGATTCACCTACTGGGTTTGAGGCTGAGGTTGGGAATGACATTCTAGCTCATATCCTGTCCTAGTCTCCTGGTTTCTCTATACCCTGAACATATCTTTGTCAACATTCTTGTTTCAAAGCTCAGCTTGGGTAGCACACTTCCAATGTGCCATCTGTTGCTTGGCAGTTCTGCTTCCCACATTTTTCTCACATCTCCCAGATTTATACCCCATCTTTTAAAGGCAGATGGTCTATTCCTTACAGGCTTAGTGGATCAGAACACCTACTTTTTCTCTGCCAAACCTAGGGCTTGAACTCAGGGCCTGGGTCTGTCCCTGAGCTTTTTTTACTCAAGCCTAATGCTCTACCACTTGAGCCACAAATCCACTTCAGCTTTTGTGGTGGTTAATTGGAGATGAGTCTCCTGGACTTTTTTGCCCAAACCATGATCCTCAGATCTCAGCCTCCTGAGTAGCTAGGAATGTAAGTGTGAGCTACCAGTGCCTGGCCAGAACACCTACTTTTTTTTTTCATGTTATTTATTTATTTATTTTTTCAAATTTTTATTATCAAACTGATGTACAGAGAGGTTACAGTTTCATATGTTAGGCATTGGATATATTACTTGTACTGTTTGTTACCTCGTCCCTCATCCCCCCCCCTCCTCCCCCTTTCCCCCCATGAGGTGTTCAGTTCACTTACACCAAACAGTTTTGCAAGTATTGTTTTTGTAGTTGTTTTTCTTTTTTTTACCCTGTGTCTCTCAATTTTGGTATTCCCTTTCAATTTCCTAGTTCTAATACCAGTATACATGGTTTCCAATATACTCAGATAAGATTACAGAGATAGTGTAGGTACAACCACAGGAAGGTGATAGAAGAACATCATCAATAATAGAAGCTACAGATACACATGGGACGTTGAAAGTAGTTACAACTGTGATACAACAATCGTTTCCATAACATGGAGTTCATTTCACTTAGCATCATCTTACGTGATCATAAGGGTATAGCTATTGGGCTCTTGTGATCCTCTGCTGTAACTTGCCTAAACCTGTACTAATTATTCCCAATAAGGGAGACCATAGAGTCCATGTTTCTTGGGTCTGTCTCACTTCACTTAGTATAATTTTTTCCAAGTCCTTCTATTTCCTTACAAATGGGGCAATGTCATTCTTTCTGATAGTGGCATAAAATTCCATTGTGTATATGTACCACATTTTCCTGATCCATTCGTCTACTGAGGGGCATCTGGGTTGGTTCTAGATTCTAGCTATGACAAATTGTGCTGCAATGAACATTGTTGTGCTGGTGGCTTTATTGTGATTTTGTTTGTGTTCTTTTGGATAGATACCCAAAAGTGGGGCTGCTGGGTCATAGGGGAGTTCTATATTTAGCCTTCTGAGGAATCTCCATACTGCTTGCCAGAGTGGCTGAACCAGTTTACATTCCCACCAACAATGAAGTAGGGTTCCCTTTTGGCCACATCCCCTCCAACAATTGTTATTGTTAGTTTTCTTGATATATGACATTCTTACTGGGGTGAGATGGAATCGCAATGTTGTTTTGATTTGCATTTCTTTTATGGCCAGTGATGTAGAGCACTTTTTCATATGTCTCTTGGCCATTCTCATTTCCTCATCAGAGAAGTCTCTTTGTAAGTCTTTAGCCCACTTGATGAGGGGGCTATTGCTTCTTTACGGTTTTGTTTTGGAGGAAGGTAGTTTTTTTTTTATCAGAACACTGACTTTTGGCTAATAAAGGACTAAGATTGAATCTTGATTTTTCTATGTCTTATATCAGTAACTTTAGTTAAGTTACTCAACTTCTCTCAGTCTTAGTATCTCTATCTATTAATAGGAATCACCATAGTATCTACCTTACAGTTACTGGGAGAACTTAAAGGCTTATTGAAGAAATTCACAGAGCTGATACTTGGGGAATGTGGTTTGGGTTATGTAAGTTTCTTGAGTATGTATGCCTTGTGCATTTGTGATGCTGTATTTCTCTGCTTTTCTCTATTATTTTCCACTGGAATACATTCCTCCTAGGTTCATTTAAGATCCAAGTTCTATAATCTTAACGTCTCTCACTTATGATCACACTCACTCCCCAGACTTCTCCTTTGTTTCATCTATGCAAGTCTCTCTCTCTTACTATATTCTTAACAATTGGAAGACAAGGACAAAGACTTTCCATTTCCTCGTGATGCCTCTGATTTGCTCAATGTTGGAAACATAGTAGAAGTTCAGGATTAGTGGCTTAGTTATTTTATTTCATTCACTTAATTGCAATTAAGGCATGTAAATTTTATAATGTAAGTTTAATTAAGATGGAGAAATTTTATAAGGGAACTCTCCAGAATAGATACTCCTATCATAGTATTCACTTCATGGTGGGTGATCATTGAATAGTTAATAATTATTGGTAATTATTGTCCAGACAAATTATCTGCAATAACATCTATACACTTCACTGATTACTATATAGACATGATCTGTAAATGTAATGAGATACTTTATATTAACCATCAAAGGTTAATGAACTGAGCAGATAAAAAAGCACAGAGGGAAAATAATGTCAGTGTTTATCCTAATAAATCAGCATATATCAGCATATACTATAGGTCTTAAACCTACAATCCTTAGACATTCACCTACCACCTTTTCAGGTTCACACTGTTTAAAAAGTGTGGCTCATGTGTATAATCTAGCTACTCAGGAGGCTGAGATCTGAGGATTGTGGTTCAAAGCCAGCCTGGGCAGGAAAGTCTGTGAGATTTTTATCTCCAATAAACTTCTCAAAAACTAGAAGTGGTGCTGTGGCTCAGGTGGTAGAGTGCTGGCCTTGAGCTGAAGAGATCAGGGACAGTGTTCAGGCCCAGAGTTCAAGCCCCATGACCGACAAAAAAACCCCAAACAAATAAATAAAATATAAGCAAAAATAAAAACTGTGGCTTTTGGCAAGCTCAAGCCTTATCCCTCCCCTTGTCTACTTCCCACAAACTGTGTGGTTTACAACTTCAGTTAGACTGGATCCAGAATACTAATTAGCAATCTTTAAACTCATCAGGGTATCTATCACATTTCTTAAACTTTTGACATCCTTCTATCTCCCCAGACAACTCTGCTTCTTTTTAAATGGAAAATGAGCCCTTCTTTGAGTTTCTAAAAATAATGCCAACAATGTACTTGTCACAACTCTAGCTGAGAGGTTTCCTATTGATTCCCAGAATTTTGTGGATTTGAGGAAAAAAAATTGACAGTATACGACTCAGAGAACTGATTCTAGATAGCTATAGATGTATGTGTATGTACACAACTACATATATACATATACATATAATTTAATCCTTAAAACACTAAGAGGTCTGTACTACAATTAATAATAGAAAGAAAAGTGAATCACAAATGACTTCCTTAAGCATGTGTGACTAAAGAAGGCCATATTGTTAATTTATATTCCACAATTAACATAAAGTGCAGGCTGCCTTGGCAAGTATAGTTCCTCTTCCTTTGCATGTTGTGTTTTTCTCTCCTAGGCACGTTCATACTTCTACTATAAACTATTTTATATTCCATGGAAAAGGGTCAAGTTTTCACTGTCTTACCTATCTTTGATTGCATAAATCATCTCATTTTCTCCTACTTAAAATGTTTCAAGATGCAGGACTCATAACATTTCCACATTTATTATCAGCTTAAGAAAGCATTAATCATAGATGAACATAAAGGCTAGAAAAATTAATAATACAGTTGCTGGAAATTGTATTCATCATGTGGAATCTTGAAAATGTCAGATCGCAAAAATGCTGCTTTCTTAATGCAGGTTGATAAAACTATGGTAGAGAAATGATATGAAGCAAAATTAATGTGATTCTGTGAAATCAGTCTCACCTATTCACATAGTACAAGTATATACTGGTTTATTTATACCATCCTAACTTTACTAATGACCCTGCCAGTTACATATAGTCATACACTTCCCATCTGTGTAAATAGATTTCCTAGCATTCTTTATATTACATAGCAGTTAAGAAGCAGAAATAACTGGGCAGTAGTGGGATTGTCCTTCTAGCTAGAAGAGATTCTAAGAGTGGAAATACTATGGTTCAAGGCCAGTCCAGGCAAAAAACTTCACAGACCTCTATCTCAACAAGAAAGAATTGAGATCAGTGGCATAAGCCTGTCATTTCAGCTTTGGCAGGAAGTGAAAACAGAAGAATCTTGGCCCAGATTCAGACCTGGGGCAAAAAAGTGAGAAAAGAGTTTGGAGGTTTGCCTCAGTGGTAGAGTGTCTGTGTACCAAAGGTGAGGCCCTGAGTTCAAACTCCTGATACTGAAAAAGAAAGAAAAGAAAAGGGAACTAGAATTTAGACTGTCTTTCCATGTGAGTTAAAAAAAAAAAAAGAATCCGGTGGGAAATTGTGTTTCTAGGCTAGCTAGAAGACATTGTTTAGGGCTAAGGAGTGCATTGGACTTGTTTGAATAGCACAGATCAGTCTTCATCAGCACTCTTTTGGTAGCCTTTAAAGTTCAGGGTTCAGCTCTACAATGTGGAGCATCAGGAGAAGGAATGCAGAGTTACAAGCTTGGGTTTATTTGTTATGGTTCTCTCAATGTGCATAAGGAGATGTATACTTAAACTAGCAGTATAACACAACATTTTTATGCAGGCCTGTGTGTAATATGCAGAACTTCATTTTTATTAAAGTATAAGGCTAGGTGGTGGCATTTTGCCACAGCTTTGGCTATAGAGAGTAGACAGTAAAGCCAGAGAGAAGCCACGTGTTTACATTTTTCTTAGTAAAATGTATGTGTGAATTCTAGTGTATTTCATCAGCTTTTCTTCTCAAGTTATCATTTGGTGATTAAAAACATTCCCTGTGTGTTCTACACACTCCTCTGCTTCATGTTTTGAATTTAATTTTCAAAAAATAACCCCTATGTCCATGACCATTAGCGAATTACTACCTAAGAAGTGCCCTTAGTGAGGAAATTTGCCAGAGCAGCAGCTGATCCATAATCTTTATTGTAAAGCCATGCAGGATATGACTGATGGGTTTTAGGTTGGGAATGGTAGTGTACATTTGCAATCCCAGCACTGAGAACTCTGAGAGGAGAAGTCCAAGTTTGAGACCAGTTTAGGCTACATAAGAAGTACCAGGTCAGGCTGGACTACATACTGAGATCCTGTCTCTTTCTAATGTTCTGGCTGCACCTTTTAATTTTTTTTCAACTTGGCATTACCATATTCTCATTTCACAAGTGGATGAAATCTGAACACAGTTCTGCCACCTTTACAGTCTTCTTTGTTCAACTCTTCCTGAGGTTCTTATTCTGTCACATCACTTTAATTCACATCACTTTAAATTCCACCTCATCTTTAAGTTTCCAAAGCACTGGAGGCATCTCCTCCATCAGTTTATCTACAATGCCTCCCTTCCACCTCTCCAGCCCTCTTTCTCTTCTGACAATTTGTTTTTTCGGAGCAGAAGAGAGAACTTTATTCAGCTGAACTGCTGGCCCGTGGTTAAATCCAAAGCAAGAGTTGCAGGCTCTCTTCTGACAACTTTGATAGGAATTGAATGCACTTAAGAATTACATAGAACAGCATAAAGATGAGTGGTAAAACATATACTAATAATTTAAATATAAATTTTGCTTTATTTAGAACTACATAGGACCTCTCTGTACATCAGTTTGATAATAAAAATTTGAAAAAAAAGAAAATATATGCACTGAATGTCAAACTACAATACATCTAAGAATCATTAAAAAAAAAAACCAGACTAAAAAAAAAAAGAACTACATAGGAAGTAAAAATACCATAACGAATTGGGAGGTTATGGAAGAAGGAATAATCTTTATGTTTTAGTGCTTCTAATGATACTTTCTCTTGAATTTTGACAGTCATTTTTTATGTTGGACAAGGCCTTCCAAATTATATAGCATGTAGTGGATTGCTGGAAGTTCTGCTACTCTTCAGAAACTTGTGATTTGAGAGTTTTGGTCTGTTTTATTTTTCACTGGAGTCGCTCTGAGTGGGATTCCCTGACTGTTCTAGCTTTGACTCTACTTACTGCACTACCATAGACTCTTCTAAATCGATGCTGGTTCTTTTCAGAGTTCAGAAATCTCTGACTTTATTTCATTGTTATCATTTATTCAGCATTTCTCTTTGAGTTCCCTTTTCTAAGGGGAAACTATGTAGCTTTTTGCCTAAGGCTTTATGCACCTTAAACATGTATCTTAAAAACAAGGTTTCCCAAAATCCAGCTGGAATTTTCATTGGATTTTGTTGAATCAACATATATATTTGGAGTTGAGACATTAAAGGAGATGATGAGACATTAGAATGTCTCTCCA
Organism: Perognathus longimembris pacificus; assembly: GCF_023159225.1. Taxonomy (NCBI): domain Eukaryota; kingdom Metazoa; phylum Chordata; class Mammalia; order Rodentia; family Heteromyidae; genus Perognathus; species Perognathus longimembris. The sequence goes on along the minus strand of NC_063185.1, from coordinate 10,423,796 downwards.
TTGTTTGTATGTTTTTTCTATGAATACTTTTTTTTTTCTTGGCCAGTCCTAGGGCTTGGACTCAGGGCCTGAGCACTGTCCCTGGCTTCTTTTTGCTCAAGGCTAGCACTCTGCCACTTGAGCCACAGCGCCACTTCTGGCCATTTTCTGTATATGTGGTGCTGGGGAATGGAACCCAGGGCCTCATGTCTATGAGGCAGGCACTCTTGCCACTAGGCCATATCCCCAGCCCCTATGAATACTTTTTAGAGTATTTTTGATAAAGCTGGTAAAACCTATTCTAAACACTAATAGAAGTTTTGATTTTCTCAGAAGCCTATAAAAACTGCTTTGATGTCTTCATTTTTTTCAATTATAGAATCTTTAACTCATTAGTTCAAGGGATCAAATTATTTACGTGTTTTTTTTCCTGTGAAATCTTTAGTTATACTAGTTTTATCATGCAGTCATTAACTGTAAATGACAGAAATATAAACATCTTACCATCTTAGTATGTGAATATTTTATTTTTAAAAAGAGAGTTCATTGGCCTGAATAAAAATGATTCTGAATAATTATTTCAGCAAGGATAGGAATATTTATATGTTTAGGACATGACAGTTCTTATAATTAGACTTTGTTAATACTTTTCGAGTAAGTGCATTTATTCTTATTTATGCTGAATATCTCTGGCTAAAACTTTATCTTTTCATTGACCTCTTAGCAGTTGTTTTGTTTTGCATCAAGACATTTAGGAATTGGTACCTAGTTAAAAATAGAAATGTGACAAACATGTATTTTATTCATCAGATAGTATTTTTCACCTCAGAAATGAATAGCAATGGAAGAAAAAAAAACCAAGCCAACTTGTAGTATCATCTTGAGAATCAACTGATTTGGAAAGCTGATTAATGTTGCTGTTACACATTCTATGTATGAAATATTTTTAGGTTCCATCAAGTGTCAAAATAGAGAGATGCTGCTCTTTAATCAGCTATCATACTGGCAGATTGCCATGGAAGCAAAAAAGTGAACTGTCATCAGTTAGTGATAGGCCAGCAGTATCTCAACATACATTTTACAATGTGAATTACAAGTAGTATGTGGTGTCCTTTCTAATTTTGTAGTCAAGCCTCACAAAATGTTTTTTGAATTTCCTTTGTGTCAGGTCAATGTCCTTAATTGTTGTAGTATTAGAGAAACCTGGAATCTGTTCCAGCAATTTTATTGTTATCATTTATCCATTGGCCTTGGGGAGTAGTCATCACCGGACATTTAATAACTGGTCAAGCATAAATGTCATTATATTATGCTTACTCAGTCTTCCTTTTTCCATCTTTTCCTCTCACCCTACTTTTCTTAACTTCTTGAATTAATTTTAGCTACAAAATTATGTACTTGAGATTTGAAATATGCAAAGCAGATCATGAGAATTAAAAAAATCACAGACTTCTCAGTTTTTTAATGTATTCTGGAGACCAATCAAGCCTAAGCACAATTGGGTGTGCTATTCTGTGCCAGTGATTTCTTGTAAATTGTGAGAGCTTTTTTCCCTTTATTTTAGAATTTAAAGGATTTGCTTGATGTCCCTTTAGCTTTGGTATATTAACACATTTTCTATGATTCTCATGGACTCCTGTTGTGTGAATGAGATTGATCAGTTTTGGACAACAGGGTGTATTAACTGAATAATACTGGAATTCAGGATGCTCACAGGACTTTGGTTCATATGAAATTGGCCTTTGAGTGAATTGTTTGTGTTATTTGTGGCTATATCTGATTTTTTCCCCTATATGCCTCTATCAGTATTGTGTAATTTGACATACAGTAAGGATGCTTCACATTTTGGTTATACTTCAGAATTTATAATGACATGTTCTATTTCTACTTTATCATAAACAAAAAAGCAAGCAAAACCTCTCTGCATTCTGTACCTGGGATAGCATGTTGGACAGAGGATGATATAATCTATATAGTCCTTAATATTAAGGAAATTATTGTTTAGACTTTTACTTTTATTTTGATTCTACTTTTGTGGTATAACAAAGCCCATCATGAGGAATGGACCATGCATCAGAGGTAGTTTGTTAGATTAGAGAATCGTATAGCATTTGAGGATGTTTATTAGCCATCAGTACTGCCCCTGAGAGTATAGCTAAGATTGAATTTGAGTATGTCGTCATCTTGTCCAGCAGTTTAAAAATATTTGAGTTTTTTTTTGAATGCCCATCCTCACTTGGGAAATATACACTCCTATCTTACAGGACTTAACCTCCCTCAACATTCTCCTGTACTTCCTTATTTTGAATCCCTGTGGTATTCTGTAGCAGCTGAAGTTTTTTCTCCATTTATACTGCAAGTGTCAATGAAAGTTACAGAACGATACCATTTCCAGATTAGCCCTGGTCCTACCCACCATAATGGTGCTGTTCGTATGTTCTATTTCCACCCACTGCATACATTATGTGAGGCAGTTTTCTTCAGCATCAGTAACCTCGTTGTTTAACTTTGACAAATCCTAGACTAACAAATGACTTTTGTTCAAGGATGACAAGAGAACAATTAAGGAGAAAGAACAATGTCAATCCAAAAAGGAATAAGGCCCACCCTAATTGAAGAATGGTTAGCAAGATTTTGGTCGATGAATTATAACCTCATTAAAAAAAATCTTTCATCCATTTGATAATTAATTCTGATGCCATCTTATATAATCATCAGAGGCTTTCCTGCAAGGTACATGAAAATGAACCTTTATTCAAGCCTGACATCTATTTCTGGATTACTACTGAAAACATTATAATGAAAACAAGGCAGGAGGCGTAACCACTCAGGTTTGGTTGGGAAAAAAAAAAGCAAGATTAATTATGTTAGTAAACTTTCACTTTCAATTTCATTGAAGTTTTTGAGGAGTATTGGTGTGAGTTCTACTTTGAAGGCCTTATAGAATTCAGCTGTGAATCCATCTGGTCCTGGGTTTTTCTTGGATGAGAGATATCGTATTGCTGTTTCTATTTCATTACTTGATACGGGTCTGTTTAGTTGGTTTAAATCTTCTTGGTTTAGTTTGAGCATATCAATATTTGCTAGAAATTCATCTATTTTTCCAGATTCTCAAATTTGTTAGCATAAAGGTTTGAGATATATTCCCTTATAATATTCGGATCTTGTTTTTTTTTTGTTTTTTGTTTTTTTGATACTGGGGATTGAACCCAGGATGTTGCACTTGCTAGGCAAGCACTTTGCCACTAAGCTACATCCCAGCCCTCACCTCTCTGTTTTGTTGATTCCTTCTATATTTTTTTTTGGACTCTACTTCATTTATTTTTGACTCAATTTTACTACACTGTTGGTGGGAGTGTAAACTTGTCCAACCACTCTGGAAATCAGTGTGGGGGTTCTTCAGAAAGCTAAACATAGAGCTCCTCTATGACCCAGCAACCCCACTTTTGGGCATTTACCCAAAGGATCACAAACAAGACCATACTAATGCTACTAGCACAACTATGTTCATTGCGGCATTATTTACCATAGCTAAAATATGGAACCAACCCAGACGCCCCTCAGTAAATGAATGGCTCAAGAAATTTTGGTATATATACACAATGGAATTCAATGCCTCTATCAGAAAGAATGACATTGTCCCATTTGTAAGGAAAAGGAAAGATTGGAAGAAATCATATTAAGTGAAGTGAGCCAGACCCAGAGAAACATATACTTTATGGTTTCCCTCATTGGTATTAATTAGTATATGTCAAGGACAGTCCTAGCAGATGATTACAGTAGCTCAATAGCTATGTATATATGAACATATAAACATATAAGTTGATGCTAAGGAAAATGAACCTTAAGATATGGAAACAAGTGCATTGTTGTTGTTATTTTTAATGTTCTATGTAAAATTATTTCTTTTGCTTATCTTCTTTATGGTTTAGTCCTTTGTTGTCACTGTATTTGATTCTGGTACCTTGGGTATTGTATATACGTTTGTCTGAATTAGGGAAGGGAAGGGGAACACCAAAATGGTGAAACAAAGAGTAAAAGGTGAACCAATGCAACAGCAATACTAATAAGACAATATGTTATAAACTGTACAACTCTATTAGTCTGATTTATCCATTTCATAATATATGAAATTTTTAAATTTAATTTTATTGTCAAGGTGATGTACAGAGGGATTACAGTTACAAACATAAAGTAGTGATTATATTTCTTGTTATACTTGTTACCCCTCCCTCATTTTTCTCCCACTTACCCTCTTCACCACCCCCGCTCAAGTTAATTTCCAACATATTGTCTTGTGAATATCACTGTTGCATTGGTTCACCCTTTGTCCTTTTTAAATTTAAAAAGAAATCTTGGCAGAACTTTTCTTTGATAATTTATTTTCCTGCCTAGTTCTTTTCTCATAACATTAAGCATCTTTGCAGCTCCCTATATTTCCTTCCTTTTTAATGTGATGACTTAGTACTTGATGTTGAAATATGTTTTTGGGGAAACGATTCCAAACATCAGCTATAAAATCACCATACATGGTATTGTGCGTCATATGCTTTTCAATAAGCAAATAAATAAACTGTTACCCATGGACTTTATTGAGAATAATGATTTCATTTTAGTATTTACTTTAAAATAACTTAATTATTTAAAATAAATATAGAGCTCTATGTATATTTATGATGCCTATACTTATGAGCTTAATAATTTAAAATAGAGACATATATTGTAATATATGAGTAAAAAATCCTTGAAGTCCAAATCTGAAAAATTTGAAATATGTTTTTGAAATATGTCCATGTTTTGCAGATTTTTTTCCAGTCCTGGGGCTTGAACTCAGGGCCTGAGCTTCTTTTGCCCAAGGCTAGCTAGCACTCTACTACCTGAGCCACAGCACCACTCTGGCTTTTCTGTGTATGTGGTACTGAGGAATTGAACCCAAGGCTTCATGCATGGTAGGCAAGCACTTTGCCACTAGGCCACATTCCCAGCCCTGTTTGGCAGATTTTTGTGCTACCAGAACTAGAAATTGAGCCTAGATTTTGAATGGAATGGAAGTCATTGATCACTATCAGGTTTGTCATCTTATTTTCTTGGCAATACCTATTACTTACTGATACCTTACTAAAAATTCTAAAGATGTCACGTAAATAAACTACCACGTAATAAGAAATTAAATCAGAAGAAAGAAAATTTGACTTTTGAATATGTGATTACTCATATTCTACTGTTCAATGTGGTTTGCCTCAGTTCCTCTAATCAGAAAACAATATCTTTTTCATCCATGATTCTAAAATATACTATTTACTTTTTTGGAAATACATATCACAGTTAGCCATACTCTTTAAATCTCAGATTTAATTGAATAAACATTTATTGAGCATGACTATCAGGCATTATTTTGAGAGCTGGAATTTGTCCATGAGCAAAACAAAATTCCCTGCCCAGGAGCAAGAGAGACAGACAGTAAGTGGTATTGTAAACAAGTTAGTGTTACAATGGATTAAATGATGCCAAATATTACTGAAATGGTGAATGCCAAGGAACAAGGAACCTGGAATTATGGGGTGTTTTTGAGTTGAATGTGAGAAGGAAAGGATAGCCCTCACTGAACAAAAAACACGAAGCCAGAAATTAGCTATGTGGAAAACACAGGGTTTAAATTTATTGGGAGAGGAAACAGGCAGTAGTAGACTTCACCCCATACTAAAAAGCAAACAACCCATTTTCTTGATTTTGTAGCAAGGGAGAGAAAACTAGGATGAAATCAGTTATGGTTTATATTCACATAAGGCTTATAGACTTTCACAGAACTTGGCTTTTACTGAGTAAAATGGAGCATTAAACAAGAGGGCTAACATTTTACAAGGAGTATTACTTCTCACTGCTGAGTTGATAATAGATGAGAAGTTAAGAAGAGGAAAAGCAGAAATCCATGCTACAGCATGTGACTGTGTTGGTGGTTGAAGAAAATCCAAGAAATGGTGACATCTTAGATGCCAAGTGGAGTACATCGAGGAAGACAATTACTCTAAGTGGGAAAGAGCAATAACAGATTATAACTATGAGCTTCTAATGGAAGTCATAGGCAGAACAAGGAGAACAAACCTCCAACTCCTCTAGTATAAGGACAGTGCAAAGAAACAATTCCAACACTTGAAAGACCCATAAGAGCAAGAGCACCTGAAGAGGACAATCAGATTTTCTAAGAGCCTGGGATGAAATAGTCAAACAAGGGATTGATGATGATTAATGGTAGAACTCAGAGGATATAGTGAAAAAGACTCAGAAGTGAAGGTGGGTATAGGGGAAAGAATGAGAAGATGTGATCTGCAGTGTAAGTAGCATGTAATGGATAATGCTCTGGAAATTCAGCTTCTGGGTGGTAACATTATAAAAGACAAATAGAATAATGATATTAGTCCTGCTAATTGTTATAAAGGTATGGAGAAAGACTAATTGGCTTTGGGGGTTTCCTATGGAGCTAGTTGATAGAGAGACATTTAGTGCCTCTCTGGGATATGGTTTCAGCATTATTATATATAGACTTTCTCTTGACCTCTGAAAGAAGGGCAAAAGAAACAGAAGAAGCTGAACTTACACAGTCATTTAGGGAAATGGAGATTACAACAAATAAAAAGTCTCTACCTTAGTTGCTCTGCTTAGATGGATAACTCTGAAGGTTATTCACACTGCTCTCCCCTCTTTACTCCTGCTGACAGCTGCAAAAGTCCTACAGGTGTATGATCAGAATAAACAGAAATGAATTCTGAGGAATGGACTAAATGTAGCATACTGATTAGACACCATACAGTTCACACTGGCGCGCACAAGACCTAAGGTGCCCCTTTGAAGAAGATTCATTCTGAGGAAAGAAGTGGCCTGACAAAGCAGGCTGGGGACAGTAACACTGAATAGAGTGGGTTATAAACAAAACCCCCAAAGTACCATGTTCCCTACGTGAGATAGCAATGCCAATGAAAAACTTCAAAATCCTAGTACTTACCTGTGAGGAGTGCAATTGAGCACTTCCTGGGAGATGCCACTGCGGAGATATTTGTGGAGACAGTGCTGGGTAGAGATCGTGTTTCATCAATTGGGTAATAATTAGCAAAATTAGATGTCTTACTATTAATTCAAACTCTAATACCAGTGAAGTAATGAGGCTCGGGTAAATTTGTATTATACAGTAATAAAGGCACATGCCTTATCTACCTAGCTGGACTACAGACTCAGATAAGAAAGACATGGTTATGTTATTTAAAGTACACAGTTTAACATATTTTTTGAGCTAATCTTAAGATAATTAGAAATACTTTTTGTGGTATAAGATTTGAACTCAAGGAACTCATGGCTGCTCAGAGGTGTTGTAGTACTTGAGCCATGACTCTAGTCATACTTTTTGCTGGTGGTTTTGCTGATGGAGTTTAGTGGATTTTTCTGCCTGAGTTGGCCTCAAACTATTATTCTTCAGGATCTCAGCCTCCTGAGTAGCTGGGGCGACAGGCTACAGGCACCTAACTAGAAATGCCTTCTTATGCTAAGATTTGATGTTGAAAATACTATGTCAACCTTCAGAAGACTCCTGTCATTTTTAAGTCAGACAGAAAAAGGAAATAAAGTCATGATCATATGTCAAAGAGCCATATAGTCGGGATTCTAAAAATTTCCCCCTCAATAAAGTATTGGTTATGCAAGGTTATGCAAGGAATGTCATATAAGTTGTTTCAGATATGCCCTGATCCTTGTCTCAGGTCTTAAGTTTTTTCAATCTAATATGACAAAGCTATGAGCATGAGGCTAGTGATAAATAGAAAACTAAGTGGAATTTTACATATCAGAATTTTATGCCAAAAGGCCTTATACACAGTGACTAAGGTAAGATGGAACACTAAGAATAAATAAATAAAGCAACCAAATGCATGAGGATGAGATCAAAAAGCGCAAGGGCATGGCCCTTAAAATTAGAAACGAAGAAATAGAAAAGGGCAAAGAAATCCAATGTAGTGAGGAAAAAATGGAGCAAATAGACATGTTATTTTTCTTTAGTCTTGACATAACATCCACTGTAAAGGCTTACTCTGACCCCTGTGTTTAACCATGTCTCATTTTATTAACTAGTGACTCAGACTATAATCTGTATCTTAATGCTGTTTGCTTGTGGTCTGTCTCTTTCAACAAGTAGCTCTGTACGGGCAGAAGCCTTTCACATATCATTGTTTTCTTATAACCAAACATAATGACTGGTGTAAAGTAGGCACAGGTATTGGTTGTGAACAAATAGAATAAAGAGTAAGATTATAAACTATAGAATCACTGTTTTCCATTTTAATGATAGATCAATAGCAAAGATCTCTTAGGGTAATTTGTTCAAATATTGTCATTGGCTTTATCTTATACACAAAATGGTCTCAGAATTTTAATTCAGTAGTAACACCTACAACAAGCCTGCTAGGTCAGTTTTCAAACTTTATTGTTAACCTGTCCTTAAAATAGTCCCACAGAAGTTAAGTTTAGCAATTTGAATTAAATTTTTACTTTGTGTGACTGTGTCATCTGTCTGTCTATACCTCATATATGTGTGTGTGTATTTAGGTTTTATTATAAGGTGTTTTTTTATTCTACTTTGTTTTAATAATGTAGAAAATATAACTACAAATGACAAAAATAGAAACCTCTCACCTCTATCATTCTTCCCTCTATCTCCAGTCTTCTGCTAGAATGTCCCATTACTCATGGTCAGAAGTCACATTATTAATGTCTGCTCTTTTGGAGACTAGTTCCCTACTTCCTATATAATTTTTAACTTGCTTTGTTTTCCTTCATGCTACCATTGCTTCATGGCAACATTTATCTTTCAGTCTCCTTCAGATAGAATTTAAGTTCCATGAGAATAATTTGTTTCATGTTGTGCTGTGTTGCACATACCTAAATACTCTGCTGCTTAATATGTATTCAGAATATGTTTGTCGAATGTAAAATGTAAATAACATTTTTATTTATACAAACCGGAGCTACTCATTTGTAGACTGCTGCAAACCTTGCCTGGAGATCATCCCACATCTGTTTTCCTCTTCTCTTTTGTAGCTACATTGTATTCTGTGCTTTACTTATCCCTTCTTTCACTGGAGGGGTTATGGATTATTTCCAGTCTTTTGCTACTATTGACCCTGATGTAATTAACACTTGTTTACAGGTAGCTATTATATTCATCTGTGTTTTTAATATATTTGAAATGTAACTACCCCAAAACTGGCTTATAATAGGTATGCTTTGATGTAAATCTACTGATAATAGTTTTTGTTGACTTCACTGTAGACTCACAGAAATATATATTGTTTTCATACATTTTAAAACATAATGTATGTGTTACAAAAGCTTGATGATTTTAAAAGTCCTATGTAATCCAAATGAACTTAAAACAATATGTTCTTTTAGCTGTAAAGAATAAGCCAGGTTTATTTGAACCAGTTTTCCTTACTCTATAATGTGGGAGGTGGAGCAGTATGATAGCTGAGTAAGGCTACCCAGTGATGGTCTCTCCAGACACATCAAGGTGAGCACAAACTACCTTCACAAGTACTAAGGAAACCAGGTGGGAGACCTTAGGGCCTTCTTTCAGTATAACAAAATGAACACACACAAACGCAGCCTATATATATGTATATTTCATATACAATTTAACATAACACATACTACATATATATGTGTATATATTTGTACATATATATATATATACATACACTTTCACTACAAAGTAAAATTAAGTAGGTCAATAAGGTAATGGAAAATCACTCCAGACACCAAGTACTTTGGGATGGTACAAGTGGAAGTGAGGGTGATGTGTCCATGGGCAGATCAAGATGAGGAAAGCTTTTGCTAGTTAGTGGGATAATGATGTGGCATTTCAGCAGGGAAGAAGTAGTAAGGGGTAATGTGATGAATTAGAAAAAGGGATGATCATAAAAACACTGACCTAAGAGAGGGATCTTGATCTTTGCTACAGACTGACAGGGAAGAAACTGGATTTTGGAGACAGTACGGAGGAAATCACTTGGTGAGAATCCCTAAACTCTCCCAGAAGCATCTCTGAAAATACAGATAAATTAGAACATACAGTAATGAAAGCCACAGCAACAATACATACTTTAAACTAAAATTGCCCTAGGCTTTGGAATGAGCTCCTGTATGTGGCCTTAAGTATCTAAGCAACCAAAATGGAATCCCATGGGCTAACTACTACATAATAAAACTGAAACCACCAGGAAGCAGATAGATCCCAAAGCATCCTAGTTTTCCTGAAAACAGGAGACTTGAGCCTACCTGAGCCTACCTGTAGTAAGGAAATCCTTCTGCTTCAATCTTTACAAGCAGCAACTTAATGTGATACTGTCAAATCAATATCAGAACTGTATTCTAAATTCCATGATTGCAAATTAATACAAATAGTTATTGTGTGTTTGACAGACCCAAGGGACCCCAAACATGTCCAATTGAAAATTCAGATGAATTCTAGAAAATAAAAAGTATAGCATATCTTATTTCCCTCAAATCTAACCGATTCAGAATGAATACACACACACACACACACACACACACACACACACACAGTTTAGTATATCTCATGCTTTAGGACAAAATTCCTTTAAAATAGTATTTGGTAAAATTTAAGAAAAATCATACTTGATTTAAATTATACAGGGCCTGTCATTTAGACATTAGGATAGTAATCTAGTGGGGTCTCTAGAAATAATGATATTTTAATAAGACTATTGGAAAGCTGATTAGATATCTATATGATTTGGAATATAAGTAAATTGAATATAGAATATAAAGGTAGCCGGAAGCACAATTGTGTCTATAGACTAAATATTGTCACAGCACGAGGATGAGTCACTCCTTAGCACTTAACCAATGATCACAAGAAGAAAGTTGACTCCATGTCATTTTGGAACAGAGTTCTTTGGCAGAACCATGTGTGTGTACGTCACATAAGCATAGGCTTTATTTTCCCGTTTTTTTGTATGACCTTTGTCTCAGGTACCAGATCATAGGACCAGACTTGGAAGGACATCTAGAGATGTCAGTGAAGTAACTGGTCTGCATCAGTTTACCCAGCTTTTCTGTAAACATTTCCAGGAACAACACCTCCAAGAATACTGTTAATTTATTGTGGTTGGGAGTTGGTCCCTGTGGGTGCTGCCTTTCTCTTATTCCTCTGCTCCTTGCCTGTCCTGTCTCACTTCCTTTATATTCTTAGTTTTTAGATCCTATATTTTATTTAACTACTCTGTTTTATTTTTCCTAATGTTCCAGAGCGCACGCGCGCGCGTGCGTGTGTGTGCGTGTGTGTGCGTGTGTGTGTGCGTGCGTGCGTGTGTGTGTGTGTGTGTGTGTGTGTGTTTCTTCTCTGTTTTCTCCTGACTTTTCAATATGTTTATTTTATTTTGGGTTAAGGGCAAAGGAACCAAAGTATTCTAAACCATGCCGAGAGAAAAATGAAGTGTTGGAAAATGTTACTATCTGAAGACTTCCCCCCAGTTTCAGGATTTAAAATTGTTATTGCCAGCTTAGGCAAACCCCAGTAGGGATGGCTGCCCACAGTGCTCTTAGGATTACTTAACGAGGCAAAACTGTTGGGAATACTTGCTGGCCAGTATCCTATTAGCATACATAAAGCTTTCTGTTGGAACATTTACAGAATCAATTAAGAGTTCAGAATACTTTTTAAGAGTATGATTGAAGGACTCATTTAGCGAATTGAATTTTAGGAAGTTTTTATTCCTGTAAGGTCTACCTATAAAATATTAGCAAGGTGGCATATCAAGGCCATAGACAATTTTACACTGAGGCATTCATGCAATAGGTTAGTACATTATTTTGGACATCTCTGAATACCCCCAAATCTAATTCATAAGTATGGTAAATTTTTCTGTAAACTCTTGTGAAAAATCTCAAATAACTATTTAAATCCTACTGGCTTTATTTTTCTTTTGTGAGCTAAATGCTTGACTTATTTATGTTGATTCTTTGGAGTCCTACAGCTTTCCTGTTAAGGCAGACTCCAATTTGCTTAGTGTAAGTGGGTGTTTGTGCTAAGAGAAGAGCACAATTATTCAGAAAGTTTCAGCTGCTCATAATGATAGGATTATATTCTAAAAAGGGACTATTCATAATCCTAAATTTTGTGGGAAAAATAGAAACCATATTTAAATTTGTTTTTATTAATAGAACTCACATAGCCTGCTTGCATTGATGGGGTGTTAGTCTCTGCAGGATGTGTTTAGTACATAATCAGTGAAGGTTTAGATAAGGATTTTGTGACAGAATCTTTAAAAATGTTGAAAGTTTGAAGTTTGAACCCAAGCATTCTAAACAAGGTTTTAAGGAAACATAAATAAATCAAATGGCAAGCTCAAGTATTCTTTATAGCTAGCAAAGTAAATGAGTGAATGTACCATTTATTGAAATGTCTTCAGGTCAGCTATAGAAGATAGCAGGATAAAACCCATTTTTTTCCTTAAAAAAAGTGTTTGTGTGTGTGTGTGTGTGTGTGTGTGTGTGTGTATGTGTATGCATGCATGTTCTATGCTAATAGATGATATGATGAATATTGAGCATGGATAAATAATGAAAATGAGATTACATTCATCCATAAGCTTAAGAGGTCACTCCTCTTCATGCTGCCACTACATAAAGTCTGTGTTGAAGATGAAACTTGAAGCATATTGTCCCCTTCCTGGTACTTATCAGCCTGTCTTCTAGATCAAGAGTTAACCTTTTCTCTAAATGTTCATTGAGACAAAATTCAACTCTGACGTGTGGAAAACCAAAAATGGATGTGTAGAAATGAGCATGTTACTTTCATCAATTTTCAATAAAGGGTGGTAGGTACCATTTTACCTATGGTAAGCCTTGCATAAGACTTAAAAAAAAACCCGTTTATTAGATGAGTCTTTCATACAGAAACTAATATTATTTCAAATTCTGCTCTAAGAAAGTTCAAACAAAAAGCGTTTTACAGTTCTTTTAAACTCATACCTAGTCCAGAAGGGTGAATCCTTTCAGTGCCAGGTAGAATTACATGGAGAGAACAGGGAACGACTTCTCTAAGTTCTAGCTCTGTTCAGAGAAGTTTGTGACATGTGGTGGAAGGAGCAGTGGCAGAACACTTTGGAAGCTTCAGGATTCTGCCTAACTCCACCTTTGTCAGTAAAAGAAGATACCAGAAACTATGCGTTCAGTAATTCTTGATTCCCTCCAAGGCCTCATGATGCTAAATTTAAGTTCTTGGCAAAGCTGATTTTGTGAGCAGTTTCAAAATTACTGTTTCACTTTGAGCCCTTTTCCTTAGACACAAGAGACAGCAGACACTGGTAACTTTTGACAGGGAACACATTTCTCATTAGTACCTTAGGATTTGATGTGAATCACCCGTCACATTTTTGGCAGAATTTAAAAGTTAGGCATTTACCATATATCATTCACTTGCCTACACGAGGCTAACATAATCCATATAGATCCTTGTGGATAAATTCAGGGTTACTTTCCTTTTTTAATGTATTTTTTAGAAACTAGTTTACATCTTATAATGTGATGTATTTAATCATTTATAAGAAGTATTGGTTTTTTATGTCACAGTGCGTGAAATCAGAATGTGTCATACAATTGCTGTGACTGAAGCAGATATGATGAGCTTGTCTGTGGACATAGATATGGGACACACATATATGAATTTTTTGCAGGAATTTTTTATGTCAGTACTGGGGTTTGAACTCAGTGACTGGGCATTGTCCCTGAGCTTTTGTTGCTCAAAGTTAGCACTCTACCACTTGAGCCACACCTCTGCTTCTGGCTTTTTGGTAGTTAATTGGAGATAAGAATCTCATGGACTTTCCTGCTTGGGTTGACTTTGAGCTGCGATGCTCATATCTCAGCCTTCTGAATAGCTAGGATTTATAGGCTTGAGGCACTGGCTTCTGGCTCTGCAGGAAGTTTTTTTTTTAAACACAGAAATATCAAAGATGGTAGTGAAGAATGATTTTTTTTACCTACTGCTTCACTAAGGCTTTAAACAATCCAGAGGACAAATCTATGTAAGAAATTATCAACCTTAGTGACTCTAATTTTTAATCAGTAATTAGGAATATGTATTGAGAAAATTTTAGAAATGCTCTTAACTAATTTATTTGGCATATATTTACTAATATAAGTGGTATGTAAAAATAAAAATTAGATCTTTTAATAATATAAAACCGTAAATAAAAATATTATTACACAATGTAACGGGCATCATTTATGCTAAGTAATCGTCTGTTCTTGCTTTTTACGAACATAGTTTTATAAGTTTGACCATTAAAAGAACTGTGAATTAGGTAGATGAGAAATTCGAATTGAGATCATTATGCATGCTTCTGTCAGAGGAGGATGAGCTAAGAGTTTGAGAGTTATGCAGCAAATCTGAAAGTCATCAACCCTGTCCATCTTTTGTACCAAAGTGTCATCTGGGGCTATATCCTACTCAGAGCTGACTGCCCATTCATTTTTGCTGAGTGTGAATGTTGGGCATGAATTCCACCCAAAGGGTCCTTGAGTGAATTCATAATGTAGGAGAAGCTGACATGAAAATCTCAGAAAACAGCCCTGGTCCCAAATACAAGTCCTCCTTTGGTTCTGAAGGGTCACAAGTATTAATAAAACTTACTTTTGACCTCAGAGTTCCCATTAGACAAATAACCATGTGTCACCAACAACTGATATTTAGATTGCAGGTGCCGAAACTGAGGCTTAAAAAAAAAACTGGCTTGAATTAAATAAAAACCAAGCATGAGTTATTATTTGATTTTCTTTTTCTAAGTAATTTATCAATCCAGATCTTAGTAAAAACACTTTTTAGTAATAATCCATGACTAAACAATCCCTGAAGCGTTAGCTAGAAGAAACACCAAAACCCAGCCAACAATATCAGTTTCTGTTCCAATTGTGATAGAAACAGATGCTAACTACTCAGAACTCTCGCAGAACATGTTTCCATATGTCCTCCAGTATGTTTTGTTCATGAAATCTTAGTCTGACTTCTTTGGAAAGTTAGGTATGCATCACCCAAGCAAAACCAGATTCTTTTTTTTTTTTTTTTTTTTTTTTGGCCAGTCCTGGGCCTTGGACTCAGGGCCTGAGCACTGTCCCTGGCTTCTTCCCGCTCAAGGCTAGCACTCTGCCACTTGAGCCACAGCGCCGCTTCTGGCCGTTTTCTGCATATGTGGTGCTGGGGAATCGAACCTAGGGCATCGTGTATCCGAGGCAGGCACTCTTGCCTCTAGGCTATATCCCCAGCCCGAAAAACCAGATTCTTAAAAGCTCACAAAAGAATCTTTTTTGGCTAGAGGAATAAATTTTTACCAAAAAAAGGTATTAGGGGCTGGCAAGAGCGCTTGCCTCCTACACATGAAGCTCTTAGTTCGATTCCCCAGCACCACATATATGGAAAACGTCCAGAAGGGGCGCTGTGGCTCAGGTGGCAGAGTGCTAGCCTTGAGCGGGAAGAAGCCAGGGACAGTGCTCAGGCCCTGAGTCCAAGGCCCAGGACTGGCCAAAAAAAAAAAAAAGGTATTAAGGTGTTACTAAAATTTAGTTTGGATGGTCAGAATTTTATTGTGTATATAGATATAGATTGGATAAAATTAAGAAATATATATGTACGTACTAATTCTAAGCCCTTAGGGTTGCTTCAGATGTACTATACTTTATGTAAAATATATATGATAGAAAAATATAGTGTTTTGAGTAGATGATGGCGATAAGAATTGCCATAGACAGAGAGATTGAATGTGGATGAATAATGCAAAATCATATGTAAATGCCAAGATGTAAAGATCAGTGAGGCCAGAGTTTTCATAGATGTCTCCTTAAAGGAAATGTATCTTCACCAGAATGTAGAGAGACCAATCTAGAAGTGTGGAATCACTCAGCTCCCTTGAACTGAGCTGACATGTAAGAGATTGATGTACATTGATTCAAGTCCTGAACTCAATAAAGGAGAGAATCTGGGAAAGAAGATGGTTAACGGGGTGAAAGAAATATAGACCGTTTCAAAAGATAGACTGTTTCAAAAGAACATTTCCCCAGTCCTGGCTGTTCAGTGCTACAAGACAAATGTGAACCCTTTCTTCATGAAGCTCATACTGATTGGGTACAGCAGGCCAAACAGGAGGCAAACAAATAAATTATAGAAGCAAGTTTTTGGTAATAGTAACAATAACAAATACTAGCTATAGGTTCGTTAATTGCTAAGGAGCTTGAAGCCATGACCTAAAGTAGCCAGACAATTGATAGAGTAGGGAGCAAATAGGTAACACAGAGTTTCATGGAGTATGAAAAGTGAAGCAGAGCAACAAAGGTTGAAAATGATTCAAGGTGAAGTAGACAGATAGGCAGAATCTGAGTCATTCTCAGTAGAGAAAGTCTGAGTAGAGAATTTGGATTTTGTTGTTAGTACAGTGAATAGAAATTGGAGAGTCATAAGCAAGAGTATAACCATGTGACATTTAAATAAAAACCTGATCACTCTGATTCTCATGTATGCAGTAAATTGGGAGATAATCATCATTCTACTGTCATCAAGCCACCAACTATACAGCTGGATACTAACTATGTGTCATTCAGTGTTCTTCATACTTTACAAATACCAATTCATTTAATCCTATGGACAGCACTATGAAGTAGGCACCATTAATGCCCCTAGTTCGGGAAGGGAAGTAACAAGGCACTGGCAGGTCACTTTGGCCAGGTTTACACAGTTAATGTATTTATTAAGCTAAACTTTGAACTAAAACGATGTATGTACTCAGTATGCTTTCCCTGGAAGTAGCAATCAGGACATTTTATTGGTTGATGTCTTGGACTTAAGGGTCAACACAGTGATAGACAACAGAAAGGGACAAGTCAGGAATAATGCCTGCGTTTTTAACAGGTTACACAAAGTCCTAAAACTGAGAGTAATAGAGAAGATTCACAACAATTTTGGATAAAGATAAAATATGCCCTTTTAAGGAACACCTGACAATTCTGTAAATAAGAAATCAGAATAATAAAATGAAAGAGTGGGGGGAAAAAAAACCTCATAAGGAATCATTTGTGATGACCTCTTTGTGAAAAGTTAGACCTGCACCATGGAATTTAGAACCTGGACATGAGAGACGTTTTCAAGGAAAATTCTACAGAATTTGAAAATGTACTAGAAGTGAAAAAAATCGAAAGAAAAAGACTCAAAGCATGTACCTAAGAAGCCTGCTTTGTGGGTGATCTGGATATAGTTTCTGACATTGAGTTGGTTTCCTAAAATCACTAATTGCCAGTTTTATTAATCTTTAAAGCAGGATCTTGGTATTGGTTATTAAATTCCACTGATGTTGTAAACCACAGTGTTGTAAACCACAATGGCTATTAGAAGAAGAGGAATAGATGGAGGAGGCATTTTGAAGAAAAAGTGATAAATTGTGGCAACAAGCTCCATGTACAGAGTGGAAGAGATGACTCAGAGTTTAGTCACTAACACAGTCTGTTCTCTTTTGGCCATAATCATTTATAAGACTCTAAATGTGAACACTAAGAGGCATATTGGTAAAACAGTTTTCTCTGTTGGCCTTTTATACTCTAACTTCCAAATATTCCTAGTTGGAAATCCCGTCACTTGGGTTGATTTTTATTGTGTACTTCTATTTGTGTAGTACAAACACCAGATCATATTTTCATTTTACCTTCAGATTCCCACAGTATCTGAATTAAGTATTTTATGTGAAGACCTGGCTCCCCTTCTTTATATTACCTTTGTCCAATGAGATTTGTTTCTTCCTCATGTAGGGAGTTTACTGTACAGCCCTGTATTTCATAGATTCCTTTCATAGTTTCTTTTTCAGATGTTCATTGCAAAAAAGGAAACATTGTGTCTGCACCTCTCTGGTACTTAGCTAAGACCCCTGAGTCCCTGACCTCCTTGTATAAATATGATGCCAATGTCGCCAAAAAACAGTAGTCACTCTCTTGTGAAAGCCGTGTTCAAATTCTCCTGCCTTCTCCTCCTTCTCTTCCTATCCTGTCATTTGTATGTCCAGGGACACGATTCACAGAACAAACATGCATCCAGACCCCTTGACATTATAGTACAGTGTAGACTTGATCCTTGAACCAATTATGAATTTTACAGCAAAGTAGAGGTATGATCTCATTTACATTTCAGGAAGTGTGGAAAATGTATTCCAGCAGGGCAGGACTAGAGAAAGAACAGTTGGAGACTCTAGTTAATTTGGGCAGGAAATAACTGCTTTGGGCAAGAAGTCATATGAAGGCATTTCCCTCTTTCCAGTTTTACATAAGTATACTTAGCAAAAGTTATGCATAATCAAGGCATGCAATGTGATTTTTCATAGTGATGATCACAAGCTGATTCCCATGTCCATCTCTCATATAGTTTTCTTTGTGCTGGTATGGGGGCTTGAACTCAGAGCCTGTCCACTGTCCCTTAGTTGTTTTGCTCAAGGCTGGCACTCTGCCACTTGAGCCACAGCTTCCTAAGTTAGAAGTCACACTTTTTTCAGACACCAAGACCTAGGTGTCTGTGAAAGGCATTGTTTAAATTGTTCTTTTTTCAGGCCACTTCTCCAGCCAATAGTGTTCCTTACTTGCAAGTTGGTTGTTTTTTTTAATTTCTTGTTTTTTTTTTTGCCAGTCCTGGGGCTTGAACTCATGGCCTGAGCACTATACCTGGCTTCTTTTTGCGCAAGGCTAGCATTCTACCTCTTGAGCCACAGTGTCACTTCTGGCTTTTTCTATATATGTGGTGCTGAGGAATCAAACCCAGGGCTTTATACTCCCAGCTCCTTACTTGCAAGTTTGATGAACTAGATAAATCCTCACTTCTGGTCTGAGTTTTCTTAAGCTACTAATCTATGCTTTATATGGAAGAAAATAATTATTTAGTTATAGTTGTTTTTACTGTTAATACAAGTATGGCACATAATTTACTGTTAATACTTACAAATTATAGCACATAAGGAAGGAACTTGGAATTTTGGTTAAAAATTAGACACTAATTTTAATCCTGTTTTCGTCTACTTGTTAGCTATGTCAACTTGGAAGAATTACTACATTAATGATCAGAACACATTTCCTATATTACTAAACAGTAGTGGGACCTCACAGATTTGTTGGACTTTATGGACTAAACTAATACTATGTGTAAAATTTCTTTGAAAATAATGTGTTAGTTGAATGCTGTCTTTACTGTTAATCATAGAAGTATGATTAAAGACATTTTCCTCTATAATAGTTTACTTCCTCTATTCTTAGACTGCTGAGGAGAAAGATGATTCAGAGAAGGAACAGCTCCCAGACCTGCTGTGTCCCCTGATGTATGCGTAAACTGCCTCACAGGAACTGCTGAGCAACAAAAGTAAGTTTTGAGGGCACTTCCTACTTTGCTCTTTCTGTATTTGTGGGTTCATAGTCATCAGGATTTTTAAAAATAAATTTGCATTCATAAAATATATGTGATTGTATGCAGTATGGATGAGGCTAAGTGGCTTCATGTGACTTTGCCCTGAATCATCAAGCTGGAAGGCTGCAATCCAATGATTCCCTCCTTTACTAATATCTGAACATTTTACACCTCACTTAGCCCCCAGAATATACATCAAGACAGACATCAAGAAGAGATGGGCATTGCTCTCTAGTTTGCTCAGGGGGTTCAGTGTGGCCCCATGAACAAAGACCATGTAGTCATTTAGAGGGAATGGTTAGGAATTAGAATTGTTGGGTTTGAGTCAATGCTTTGGGCTAGAGGAGCAGAAAGGCAAACTCATTATAGTATATGTGCTGTTAAAAAAATACTATTAAGTGTAAAGTCCTTGAGAGTAGGGACCATGGCCTTGCAACCTGATATTTTTCCATGTACTTAATAAGTACCATTTCATGCATTTGAAATGAGAATTGACGTGTTGATCAGCTTTCAGGTGCTGTGACAAAGTACCTCAGATTAAAAAAACCTTAAAAGAAGGGGCTGGTGTGGTGGCTTAATCCTGTAATCTTAGTTACCCAAGAGGCAGAAAGGAAGAATGCAATTGGATACCAACCCAAGAATGCTTGTTGTAGTATTCATTGGCATAAATCCATTAGCCACATAGATGGCTTCCCATGATGAAATTGTCACCGAACATAGATGATAAAATGATTAAGGAGTTTGTGTTTTATCCATGCTGTAGGAGACATTTCACTATATTGAGGGATGAAGAAGGCGTGTAGTGATTACAAAGTGAAAAAAGTAACACAAAAAAATGCACAAAGTATCTATCTAGATATGTGTTATATTAAAGCATACTCTTTGTTCCTAAGGATTTCTAGATACATATATTAAACAAGATGTATAGAAATTAGTAGTATACTTGTAACTGCTTTCCTCTTAGTTGGAGACCTGAAGAACATTTCCTTTTTTATTTTACAAAAAATATACGTGTAAAAAGATTATTTGTATGGTTAAACATTTAGGAGGGAAAGAAATAATCCTTTAAAAGAATAAAAATAGTGTACATCTCTATTTATATATAGTCAAATTCTTGATAGGCTAAATGAACTTTTCTTTTTCTTTTCTTTTTTGTGGCCAGTCCTGGGCCTTGAACTCAGGGCCTGAGCACTGTCCCTGGCTTCCTTTTGCTCAAGGCTAGCACTCTGCCACTTGAGCCACAGCGCCACTTCTGGCCGTTTTCTATATATGTGGTGCTGGGGAATCGAACCCAGGGCTTCATGTGTATGAGGCAAGCACTCTTGCCACTAGGCCATATTCCCAGCCCTTTTATTTTTCTTGAAATAGTTTAAAAGTAGGAATTTCTAGATATAAAATTTAGTTTTTGAAGGCATCTTATGTAATGGTACACAGAAAACCAGGACAGAGAAAGTGAGGAAATCACAATTCCAAATTCTATGATTCATTATACCCTAAACGTTAGAACACATTAAAAAAATGTTTTTTACTTTATTGTCAAAGTGAAGTACAGAGGGGTTTACAGTTTCATATGTAAGGCAGTGAGCACGTTTCTCATCCAACTTGTTACATCCTCCCTCATTTTTCCTCCGCCTACCCTCTCCCCCCATAACTTGTATAGTTGTTTACACCAAATGGTTTTGTAAGTATTGCTTTTGGAATCATTTGTCTTTTTTCCTTTGTCTCTTGATTTTGGTATTCCCTTTCCCTTCCCTCGTTCTAATGACACACACACACACACACACACACACACACACACAATCCAGGGTTCTAAGATCAGATACAGTGATAGCAGGGGTAAAACCACAGGAAGGGAATACGAAAAGAAAAGAGAGAGAGAAAAAAAGTACGTTTCACATGGCATGTTGACAATAATTACAACAATGATATAACACTTGTTTCCATAATGTGGAGTTCATTTCAGTTAGCATCATGTGTTCATACAGGCATAACTATTGGGCTATTATGGTCTCCTGCTATGACTAACCTAAACATGTACTAATTCTTCCCTATGAGGGAAACCATAGAGTCCATGTTTCTTTGGATCTGGCTCACTTCACTTAGTATAATTTTTTCCAAGTCCTTCCATTTCCTTATGAATGGGACAGTGTCATTCTTTCTGATAGAGGCATAGAATTCCATTGTGTATATGTACCACATTTTCCTGATCCATTCGTCTGAGGGCTATCTGGGTTGGTTCCACAATTTCACAATGACAAATTGTGCTGCGATGAACATAGTTGTGCTGGTGGCTTTAGTGTGGTCTTGTTTGTGGTCTTTTGGGTAGATGCCCAAAAGTGGGGCTGCTGGGTCGTAGGGGAGCTCTATGTTTAGCTTTCTGAGGAACCTCCATTCCACTTTCCAGAGTGGTTAGACAAGTTTACATTCCCACCAACAATGGGACTGCATCAAACTGCAGAGCTTCTGCAGGGCAAAGGACATAGCTTGCAAGATAAACAGAAAGCTCACAGATTGGGAGAAGATCTTTACCAGCCATATGGGAGAAGATCTTTACTGGCCATACAACCAACAAAGGCCTCATATCTAAAATATATGTAGAACTCAGAAAAAATAAATTCCTCCAAAACACATCCTCAAAGAACCAACTGCCCCTTCAACAAATGGGCTAAAGACCTCTTCTCTGAAGAGGAAATGAGAGTGGTCAAGAGACACATGAAGAGCTCTACATCACTAGCCATAAAAGTAATGCAAATCAAAAAATTCACTCTGAAGGATAAAGAGATTTTAATGGATCTCAGTACATCTGCAACCATTACATGTTCTCACTGTTTATTTTTGTTTATTTGTTTTGTTTTATCAAGGTAGACAACTAAAATGGACTGTTTATATCTTGATTTCATGACATTATAATATGAAGTTAATATTAAAGAGTGATCTCCTGCTCCTGGTACTTTGTAATGAAATATATTTGCATACCCACTGATTTCCAAAGTTTTTAGAATTCACACTGCAATGCTAGTTAAGACTTTTTTTTCAGAAATAGGCATTTAAGCCATATAAGAGCTCTAATAGTAATTTGATTTGCTTAACTAGTAAGAGAATATCCTTATAATCACAAAGAAATAAAAGCTCAACCTCCTGTTCTTGGAGATTTTCCTCAAGGTAATACGTCTGTTAGTGAACACATTTTAAAAGGCAATATTTGTAGCATTACATTTAATCTGACCCCAGGGTACTGTTGACTGCCATATTACCCATCATTTATTTTTTTTCTTTGTGCCTGTTCATCCTTGCTATGTTATTTCCTTATGCTAAGACATCTGATTAGCGATGATTATTTTGATGTTATGGGAATTTAAAAATTTCCTACTCAGCATAAGTTGTCATTTTGTAGAAACTTCTTATCTCTTAAGAATCATACAACTTGGAATGTGTTTGTGATGCCTTTCTGATTTATTAGATTTTATACTGAACATGTTCTGTTAATACCCATGTGACTTGATAGAGGAGCAGGTACTTTTTCATAAAACTTGAAAGGGTCAATTCCAGGGACTCACACCTGTTTTTCACAATGAAAACTTAAGTGTAGGGATTTGCTTGCCTCTATTATAGCAACAGTAGGAATACTAATGTTCCCAGGGATAGCTGGTTACGACTGCTCCTTTTAACTTAGTAGAATGGGCAGAAATTATTAACCAGTCAACTGCAGCAACCACTGTAGGGGTCTTGTCATGTCACCCAGGTGATGTTTTCACACAAAAACCAATAGAAATGCACTAAGTATAACCCCACTAATCAACAATATACTTCAAGGAAATGGTTAAAAATGAGTTAGAGTCCTTTTCAGAGATGAGGCTCACTTTCTTGCTACTGTGAAGTTTTTTTTAAGCTCAGCCTTTTGCCACAGCCTTTGTCTTACAGAAAAAGAAAAAGTAAGAGAAGTCAGTAAACTACCAAGACTTGCTGGGCACTGGTGGCTTATGCCTGTGCCCCTAGTTACTTAGGAGACTAAAATCTGAAGATCAAGGTTCGAAACTCCATGAGTCTGTTATCTCCAAATAAAATACTCAGAAAAGTCAGAAGTGGTGCTGTGGCTCAAGGGACAGCACTCAAGCCCAGAGTTCAAGTCCCAAACTGGCAAAAATACAAACAAAATGGTAACAACAACCAAATAGCTACCCAGACCTTACCCCCAAAAAGTGTGGAAGAAAGAAAGGACTTAAAATGTAAGTAATTCAGCAAACTTAAATTCCACCCAGCCAGCCCACAGGAAAAACTGGGTCAGCTATAGAAAATGAAAAAGCTATGTTATATTTTCTTGTGTATTTTAGTAAATACATGTTGTTACCTAGTTAACATATTACAGGATACACCTCTGTGATTAGAGAACTAGACTGGGTTTTCACAGATATACAGGAAAGCTTCTTGAATATGTATGAAAAGTTTTGGACTCAGGAGCTCAGCATGGTATTCAAAATTGTGGAATACCCAGCACTTTTAGGATTACAGGATGCTTAGTGGTGAACTGTGCCTCTTGAGGCCTAGGGCAAGATTTCTGTTCTCCAGGATCCTCAGGATCCATTTATTTGGCTGCTTTGAGGGAGCTGAATTATATTTTTACTGACAATCTTCATTTCCTTTATTCTATCTCTCCCTTGTTTCTTCCTTTTTCCAACTGCCTAAGTGTTGTAACACACTGTTTCTGTCCTTCCAGGGAAGAAAACTATAAGGGAAAACTACAGACTTACATCAATGATGTCCGAACTTGCTAGGGACAATTTTAATCAAGTGGAATAAGTTGGGACCAGGGAGACAAAGGAGTCATGTTTCTTTCATATGTGAGGTGCATCTAATCTATAAATATACAACGAAACACCTACAGGTTGTATGCAAGTGCACACATATTAACTAAATTATGGTATTTGAAGAGAATTCAAATGTTGTCATGTATTTTTACAGTATTCCAAAAATAGGCGTGGCAGTTGAGCATTTGTTACATTACACATTTTTAAGGTGACAGCATTTATACTTTTAGCAGCTGTGCTGTTAACTGAACATTTATGTATACTACAGACATAAAGCAGTTTTTCAGCATAGTATGCAGAGTTTCAAAATTGAAACCTTATTGATGAAAATTCTGATGGATAGAATTCTTTATTTACAGTTATCATCTGTCCTCCTTTCTCTAGTTTAACTGGCTTATACCCCAAAACATCTGTAAGCTGTCCACTGCTAGAACTGCCACCATGTATAAGGTGGTGGTCATGTCATAAGTTGGTGACGCTCTGACACAGCTTTTACTCTCTTATACAATTATAAGAAATGATTGAGCCCAACATTTGTGAAAAAGATGAGCAAACACGTTTGAACCAAAAAAAATGGTAAATAATCAAGACCATTTACCCATTAATTTGCAGTACTTACCACATGTTAGTAGTAAAAGACAACTAATACTGTACCACATAATTGCATGCATATTTCCTGCACTACACTGGGAAATCAAATTCCCTGAAATGGGATTCTAGTCTGTTAGCAAATTAATACATATTTTGGTGCAAAGAAATTGAAAACAATGATAGAGGAAAAGAGAATATTTTTATTTTCTATTGTTCTTTAGGAACAACTGGTTGTAATAACCTTGGAGTTCCTCTAAACCCATGTCAATAATGATCACTGAAAGCCTCAAAATTTGTATCAGTGACTTATGCACACAAATACAAATGTGTGCACAAATATTGTATTCAGATTGGCTACATAATCTGTGGGCATAGTGCAAAATAAAAACATAGATTGCTTGGTTCAAAAATGATTAGGCATTTTACAGTGACAGCAGCAGAATCTTAAACCAAGCACCAGGCTATTTATTCAGGTTCCTAGGAGGCTGCATCTTTCCAAGCCCATGAAGTCATTTAGCTCAGTTATGAAAGCTGAGCATCCAAGAATGTATACTCCCATTTGCCTTGTGTCTTAGTGAAGTGTTTTTGTCCAGCAATGTAGCCAGAAGGCACAGGAGACAGAATCATGTAATGGGAGCATGGAGAAGAGTGATTGAAAGGTAGTGCCAGATAACTTACACTAACCTACTTTTCTGAACAGGAATCTACTTAATCCCTTCCAAGTATATTGCTTCCACTAATGTAAACACCTCCCACTAGGCCCCACCTCCTAAAGGTTTCACCATCTCTCAATGTTCTCTCACCAGGCATCAAGCTTCCAAAACATGAACAAAGCAAATCCAAACTCTGGCACACCATGTAAGCAACTGTGTAGGTATCATGCTTGGCTTTCTGTGAATTTTAGGCCCTTTTAAATTAAGAGAGGGATCTCATTTTCTCCATTTCACCTTTTCTAAATTTTAAGAGATATTTAGCACCTATGGAAATCTACTTGATGGCTCTGAGTAGAATTACTTGATGTTTTTCTCAGAACAGGATAATTGTTAGAATTAGACCAAAGAAGGATATGGAGGTTCAGGGGAAGAATATTAACCAAAGAGAAGATAGATTAAGTTAAGTAACTTTTAGTTGAATGATTATTTAGTAAGGTAAGAAAGGGATATGAAGGTCAGCCAGACTGAAGAAAGGAATAGGTTAGTAGTAGTATGCTTCTAGAAAGGGTGATGAATTTGAGAGATGAGGTGATAGATGATGCCTGCAATATATACATATAATTCATGTTTATTTGCCATTTATACCTGTATTTTGAACTTTGCTGGTAGGAGTACATTGGGACAGGGCAATATTAACAAACCCTTTAATTGAGCAAGTATGATGCAAGCTAATACTGATCAAAATTCAATCTCCATTCTGGATATTTCTTAGGACTTCTAATTCTTGAACTTGTTAGGGTTCTTGGGACTGGAGAAGGCCACAAAAGGAAATTTGGCAGCAAAGGAAACTGGCTCTTTGGAACTGTAGTTCTAAATCCATAGTCTTTTTCTCTTATCTTAGATAAACTGTACATTTATAAAAGACACATTGGCTTTCAAGTATATACTTTATTGAACTGTGCAGGTTATGGCCAGAATGAATAACTGGAGAAAATCCATCATGATGACATAGATTCCATGATGTATGATTATTGTATTCAAAGGACTGTTGCCTTAGAAAAATTGTGTGTATGTGTGTGTGTGTGTGTGTGTGTGTGTGTGTGTGTGTGTGTGTGTTCATTTGAGGAGCTTCTATTAGAATATAGAAGATATCATTAAATGGCAGATGACTTTATTATTAATTTTTAATTAAAGAATGACTCATACTGAATAGTTTGGTTTTAGTAAATACCTCCCCCATACTACATCAGTTATGCTTCTGACTTGTTGATAGTCTTCCTTTCCCTAATGAGAATTTGGACATACACTTTTTCATTTCAGTATCAAGCAATGTCATTAGTTGGGCTATAGACTCTACTGTTAGGTAAAATAAGCCTAAGCAAATGAGAGACAAGATGACAGAATCATTTTTCTAGGGAAAGATACCATTGAATTTGGTTTCCTTGCAGCACATGTATGTTTCAATCAACATTATACTTAACCCTGAGATCCTGCTGGGAAGCCATTGGACGCCCTTGGCAGGACAGAATGGGGTCAGAGAAATGTATACTGAAAGGACACAAGACAGTTTTGAGGCCAGCAAATGCCGCTGGCCTCAACATAGGAGAAAGGAACTGACAAACGCTCATTGGAATAATTGCCTTATATCAAGAAGTTAAGGACATTCAAAACCAGATAAAAAACCATTTGAAATATATGTTTTGACAAGTAATCTGCTTTCCTTTGGAAGTGAGACATCTGTCTTTAGAATTAATAATTTTCTTTTGTACTAACTTGGCACCCTATAGTCAAAATAAAACCAGCAACTATTATATGCTTAGTAATAGGGAATGATTTAATATTTAAATAAAGAAATATGAATTGAATAATATATGCTGACAATAAATGTGATATTTGCTGTAGGCTGACAAAAGAACTTGATTCTCTTTGCTCATCCAGAAAATGAACTGGGATTGTCTGCCTTAAGAAATATTATGTGTCCTACTTATATCATACTAGTATGAGTGAGAAAGAATACCATTAATTTAATTTATGTTATGCTTTTACACTTAGATCACATATTGAACTTGGAGAACTTTTGTAATGCTCATTGACAGTGGGACAGTTGAACTCAACTGTTATTGGAAATTTCATCCAGTAAATTAAACAAATGACTTCATTTAGATGATTTCCCTGCCCCAGTCTCATTTCTTGGTTTAACCTCTTGATTAGCTTAGGTAAATGATGCATTAAACTAAAAATTTGACTGAAAATACAGCTCAAAAGTGGTAAGAAAAATCTAACTTTTACATTATAGTATAATTTAACTGGATTAGTAGTATCTCTAGTCCTAGGCAGATGATCCTCATCACCATTCCTTATTTGGATGCATTTTTCTTGTAATCGATGCTGTTGTCACACCACCATCACGAGTGCTCCTCTTATAGAGGAGGTATCAGATATTAAACAGATACTACACTTGATCTTAGCCAAAAGGCCAAGAAGGGGGTACAGTGTCCAAAAAGAAATGTACTGTAACTGTATGTATGTATGTATGTATGTAACTGTAACCCCTCTGTATATCACCTCTACAATTACAATTACATGTTGTTTTTTAAAGAAGAGTTCTCCATTATACTAGGGATTACTTCTAATCCATATTAAGACAAAATATCTGGAAATGAGAATAATAGCCATTATCTGGAATGCAAAAATGAAATTTAGAATCCAGAAATACAAAACTCATCTTTGTTAAGATGTATTTTCAGTTTCTAAATTTACTTTTTTACTTTTGAGCTAGGACTTCACAACCTGCATTTTATGCCACAAAAAAGCTCGTGTATTCAAACATAGTATATATTTGGAAAATCTGAAAATATTTTCTATCTCGATTTTTTAAAACTTGGTTCTTGAGTGCAATCCAACCAGTAACTTGTTTCCTGCTACTTTACATGATATAAATATAACATATTCATTCCTCTATATTTTTAGCTAGGTAGCTTTTGCTTGAAATTGTATCTCTGATTTTAGATGAAAGAATCACTTAAAAAAAGAAAGGCATACATGTGAAAGCTAATGTCTAAAAAATAGCTTCTAAATTTGAAGCTAACTAAGAGGTGTACTCTTAGACATGTGCCACAGTGTTGGTGTGGAAAGAGGACAATGGGGGAAAAGGATTCTAAGAAAGGTTTTTAATTTTTTGTTTATAAAGATTTTTAGGGAATTAAATATTCATGAGTAGATCCTTGTTTCCTTCCTACTTAAAAGGTTGTGATTATGATTTGATACACACATCAACATATGCAATCTGAGAAATTAAGGCTGAATGATACTCACAAATGTGGTGCATTTGACTCCCAGCAGACAATGAAAAGTTAAATATTCAGAGTTTGGAATAAACCTTTAGAATTGGGTAAACTACACAAAAATCATGAGATTATGATTGGTAGTTATAATTTTATTCAGTTAAACACATCTTTGTTAGAGACAAAGTGTATTGACATAGTGACTGTTAGGGGGTACAAAATGAACAGTTTCATATTTATAGACTGGTCTTCTCCTGAGAAGATTATAGTGGTGAGTTCTTCACTTTTGGCATTCTGAAAAAAAATCTATGTTCAGAAAAATGCAAAACCCACTATAAAACACCAAATCTGCCATCATTATAAACAATTTCTGCATACTACTTAAAATGCAAATGTGACCATGAATCGTAAAAATATTGGCAAGTTTTTTAAACCATATAGCATAAAAATTAGAGGCCAGACTAAGATTACTTTCTATGCTTTGATGCAAATGAAATTAATAAGGTTAGAATTGAAAAGGAAATATTTTTTTCAGAAAATACAAATGATTAAGAGTATTTATATGTATCTTTAATATAGATAATTAAGGATATTTATGCCTATCTCTACATGGCTTCTATAGAATGTAAAATAGGAGTGGGAAAGTAATAGAAAAGAGATAACTAATGTATTCTTCTGAACCTAGAAAATTTCAAGATAGATTATATCAACCTGTACTTGTTATTTATTCCAGTCTTACTCCTTTTATTTCCTTTTCCTCTGCAGAATGCTTGATTTTATTTTTTTTTTTTTTATTTTTTTTTTTTTTGGCCAGTCCTGGGCCTTGGACTCTGGGCCTGAGCACTGTCCCTGGCTTCTTCTTGCTCAAGGCTAGCACTCTGCCACTTGAGCCACAGCACCACTTCTGGCCATTTTCTGTATATGTGGTGCTGGGGAATCGAACCCAGGGCCTCATGTATATGAGGCAGGCACTCTTGCCACTAGGCCATATCCCCAGCCCCAGAATGCTTGATTTTAATACAAGAAAATTCTTTTTGTGAAACCCTAGCATGTTCAGTAAGGCTGGTGAATCCTTAAAAACAAGCCAAGTAGCCTCTCTCTACATACTACAGTTTTCATGGTAATTCCACAACAGTGGATGATGACTATGAAATAATGTGTATGGACACGGAACATAGATAGCAGGATGGCATTCTCTTGCAGTTTCTAAACTGAGGGACTTGGAGTGACTTCCCAATACCATCCTCATGTGAAGACTTTCGTAGTACTGAAGTCTGGAAGAAATTCTTTTGACATGAGTGTGAAGCCCATATTTGTATAATACCTATTAAAAGGCAATCTTAAAAATAAAGAGTCAAGACTGTTTGCATACATGTACCTTTTATAATTAGCGTTGAAGAAAGAAGACAGTCAAATGATATCTTAGTAGATGTGAATCTGTCTAGGGTATGAAATAAAGGTATAATTCTACTCATCTAAGTTAGGATTAAATAGTAGACAAACCCAGCTATGCAACTGTAGACAAGAATTCCCCTCGCACTCTAATAATGGAGACTCAGTTATTTCTGTCCTTTCTGTCGGGAATCACATCATTGCAAAAATAGAGAAAAATAATCCAGTGTTGGTGATTCATCTGTTGGTATTTTACTTTTATTTAAAATTTTTATTTTGTTGTAATTGTACACCCCCCCCCCCACACACACACCTCTTTCGATGGTACTAGAATGTGAACTCAGAGCTTTGTTCTTGTTAGGCAGGTATTTTATTAAAAAATAGGCCATGTCTCCAGCCCTTTTTGCTTTGGTTATTTTTGAGTTAGAGTCTCGCATTTTGGTCAAGGCAGACCTAGACCCTGACCACCCTACTTATGCTTAACTGAGATGACAGGTGCATGCCTCCAAATTCAACTTGTTTTGTTGATATTGCTAAGATGTGATTTTACTTACTTGTTTTTCCCTGGCTGCCATTTTTAAAAAACATTTTGGAATTAGGATATAAAATTTGGTGATATGGAATTTTTTTTTTTTTTTTTTTTTTTTTGCCAGTCCTGGGGCTTGAACTCAGGGCCTGCGCACTGTTGCTGGCTTCTTCATGCTCAAGGCTAGCACTCTGCCACTTGAGCCACAGCGCCACCTCTGGCCGTTTTCTATATATGTGGTGCTAAGGAATCCAACCCAGGGCTTCATGTATACGAGGCAAGCACTTTACCACTAGGCCATATTCCCAGCCCCGATATGGAATTTTTTGAAGTAAGGAGAATTGTTGAACTTCTGTAGGAATTTAAAGTTACTTGTTAAAGGATAGACAGGGATTTAGATGCACTAAAAGAGCTGTACCAAGAACAGAGTTTATCAGGATTCCAGAGGTGAATAGTTTTATAGGTGCAGGAGAGTAAATACTCTATAATTCTGGGAGTAGTAATCTCTTATCACCACATGGGGACTTTAATTGTGCCCATTTGTGACTGTTACTTACAGATGTTTGGAGTCAAAGTGCTAGAAATTGTTCATACTAAGTAATATTACTATTATTTTGTTAAAAATTATTATGCTGCCTAAATCCTGCTGCAGTATGAAATCGAATGGATTTGAAAATAATGCTTTTTATTCCAATACTTCAGTGATATGAATGAAATTCATACCCACTAGAAGCTCTACTTGCGGTTAGTAGAGCTAACTGCAGTTAGTGTGTATTAGGAGCAAACACTGCCCTTGGTGCAAGAAAAGTTTCTAGTCTAAATCAAAAGTTTGATCTTGGAGCACAGGGCATCAAGAGAGAGGTAAAGAGTTCTTTTTGGTTGAAAAGGTTGAAGTCAAACAACTCTAAGATAACTAATTCTCTTTTTTTTTTGGCCAGTCCTAGGCCGTGAACTCAGGGCCTCAGCACTGTCCCTGGCTTCTTTTTGCTCAAGGCTAGCACTCTGCCACTTGAGCCACAGCGCCACTTCTGGCCATTTTCTGTATATGTGGTGCTGAGGAATCGAACCCAGGGCCTCATGTATACGAGGCAAGCACTCTTGCCACTAGTCCATATCCTCAGCCCCGACTAATTCTCTTTTTATTCTTTTCAAAAAGTGAAAATTCTGGCCAATTAAAATTTGTCCAGTTACATGAAGAAGGAGATGGCATGTCTGTTTTTAGTTTTGGGGGTGGCTTTAAATATTTTTATTATCCTTAAGTAGTTGTAAAAAGGAGTTTGTACTCAACAAAACGGTGTATCTTGAGCCATGTTCCCCCTTTCAACATTCTCACCCCCTCCCTTATCTTAATTTTAGATTATGTATTGATTTTTTTGCCATTTATAAATTCATCTTGTTCTGTGTCATCACTTCAACATCTTCACCCCACCAACCCACCCTTTCCCTTGTATCTTAATTTTGTAGTATATACAATGAATGGTTCCATGGGTTCTTCTCCTTCCCCCCTCCTTTTTTCTTCCCTCTCCCCTTGGCCTCATCCTCCCTTCTTTCAAGTACCCATTTCCTGGTACTTACTGTGTTGGGCTTTGACTTTTTTAAAAGTTATTTTGTAGTTTCTTTTTTTTTGGCCAGTCCTGGGCCTTGGACTCAAGGCCTGAGCACTGTCCCTGGCTTCTTCTTGCTCAAGGCTAGCACTCTGCCACTTGTGCCACAGCGCCACTTCTGGCCATTTTCTGTATATGTGGTGCTGGGGAATTGAACCCAGGGCCTCATGTATACGAGGCAAGCACTCTTGCCACTAGGCCATATCCCCAGCCCTTAAAAGTTATTTTGAAGAGCTGGGCACTGGTGACTTGCATCTGTAATCCTAGCTGCTGAGGAGGCTTAGATCTGAGGATTGTGTTCAAAGCCAACTCAGGCAGGAAAGGCCATGAGACTCTTGTTTCTAATTAAGCACCAGAAAACCGGAAGTGGCACTGTGGCTCAAAGTGATAGAGCACTATCCTTGAGCTGAAGAGCTCAGGGACAGTGCCCAGGCTCAGAATTTAAGCCCCATGACGGACCAAAAACATAGTTGTTTTTGAAGGATTAAACTATTTGCTCTCTCCATATAGTATATTATACTTCAGTTAATTCATTTGTAACCCCTTGACACCCTGTGTGTTTACTTATAGATTTATAAGCACACTCTAGCTACCACAAAGAAGGAAAACCATGTCTGTCTTTAATGTTACTGAGCAGAAATCCTTCAGCATCTCTACACAAAGGGTAAGTCACACTGTGGGAAAATAGTGTTTGTCTTGTGCCGTGAGATTGAGCTGTCAGATCTAAGGCCTGGATTCTGTGTGTACCTTGTGAACATCTCAGTCAAGAGTTGTAAGCTTTTCTTCCTTTGTCAAATGATTTTCTGAAAAAAAGCAGAGATGAGACTGTATTTGTAAACTGATGTTCAGTTCAAGACACAAAATCAGAAAATTGTATTTTGGATGTGGTTCTTAGCAACATTTGGCCAAGTAAAGTTCAGGTCAAGTTCAGCCTTAAAGACACATTTCTTGGGCATCCAGATCACTTTCTCCGACCTGGTCTTGATTAACAACAAATCTAATATTTGACCTCTTTTATATACCTTTCTCTATTGGTTATTAATTGGTTCTTTTTTTTTTTTTTGGCCAGTCCTGGGGCTTGGACTCAGGGCCTGAGCACTGTCCCTGGCTACTTTTTGCTCAAGGCTAGCACTCTGCCACTTGAGCCACAGCGCCACTTCTGGCCATTTTCTGTATATGTGGTGCTGGGGAATTGAACCCAGGGCCTCATGTGTACAAGGCAAGCACTCTTGCCACTAGGCCATATCCCCAGCCCCAATTAATTGGTTCTAAAGTGACTCATTTCTGAAAAGACTTATCCCTTAACTTCATAAAAGAGTGAACTTCAATAACTATTCTGAGGGAAATGCATCTAACACATACAATAAAGGATGGGTAAAAGTTAAGAAAATGGCCAAACAGCCAAATGTCCAATGAGTTTCCCACAGGCTCTGTTAAGTTCACAGAACACCACACACAACCTTATAATGAGCTTTGCTTGGCACATAGCACCCCTTGGTCACGGTTTAATCATAGCACCTTTTCATTTTTTTACCCAGCAGATCTGTGTCATACTGTTGTAAATCACACTGAGATTCCTTTTGCTACTGATGCCCATGACAGATGTTGCAGACCCTTGGGGCTCTTTTTTATCCCTAAAAGCAAATCATAATGGCTAGGTATCAAACAGCTAATGCAGGATACCAGCATTATCGATTTTTGAAAAATGTCCATTGTCTAACAGAGGAGTTCCATTGCTCCATTTGGAATCTTACCTTGCCACTTTGTAAAATACTTTAATACATGCAAGAATTAGCTTTTCATTCCACAGGTAGATGAAATGTACTATAGCTACAAGGCATATTTTATAAGGATAAGTAGATTTTATTTTATGGCACATCTACAAATGCTGAATCAGATAACGAGTAGCTTTACATGGCTCATTCCTCTTGAGGTTCTTCTTGCTATTTTTAGAGGTTAGTATGTCTTTTAAATGTAGTTCATTAATTTCTCATTCATAAAACTGGTGCTTGATCTTTTAGCTAAAGTGAGAATTAGGTTAGGAGGGATTTGGATTCTAGAAGTTGGTGAGTTGAGTATAAATGGCTAAGTAAAGTTTTTACAGACTTGAAATCTTGTTACACAATCTAAAAACCACAACTGAATTGAGCTCAAACAATAACATGATTAGAATTTAAACTGTTTATACTTTACTTAGGCTTAGGAAATGATTTTAAGCTTTCTAAATCTCAGTTCAGTTTGTTTACATGAAAAACAGAAGTAAAATGTTTATTCTGTCTTTGCTTTATACTGTTTTTGCATGGCAATGTATAGTTTGTTATTTTCTGTTTTGCTTTGGAAAAACTGGCACCTACTCCTTTCCGTCCCTAAAGATGGAAAATAGAGCAAGAGAGAGGGTGTGTACATGTGTTGGAGACTTTTCAGGATCCCAGTTTCCCCAAGTAAGAGTTAGAATTAAATAGGTTATTTTCTTTGCTGATCTGTTCAAGAACATAAAGAAGGAAAAGATGAAAAGTTAGGTACATTCATCTATAAAGATTATTACAATACTGTGAGGACTACAGATCGTCTATTTAAGATAATCTCTGTTCTTACGTCTTCTATGAAATATAAACAAAATAAGCTAGGCATGAAGAAACATTCCTGCAACCCTAGCTTCTCAGGAGACAGAGAAGGGAGGATACCAAGTTCAAGGCCAGCCCAGGCAAAGTTAGGGAGACATTGTCTCAAAAACAAAATGCGAACAGAAAATCTTGGGGAATGGCTATAAAGGGAGATCACTTGCCTGGTCTATATGAGACTCTAAACTACACTAAATATTTGTTTTAGAAATGAACTCACATTTGTGGACTTGAGAAATTTTTTATTCAAAACAGAGCTAAATTAATCAAAGGAAGTGCATAACTAAAACAGTAATGAATCTTCAGAAAAGATTTGGGTTTTCTTTGTGTGTTTTTTTTATATTTGTGGAAATAGAGGCTTGGTGGGTTCATAGTAGAAGATAAGACTTTGCCCCCAATAACTACTCATCTATGTCATGGAGAAATATAAAAATAGCTTAGCCAGCCTATGACAGTCAATTCTTTGATGGTGATTATGTGAAGGAAATGCATGAAAACGTTTCACTCTATACCTCTCAGTTCTTTGCCAGGTTTAGGGTAAGAACAACTTATCCCCAAAAGCCAGTGTTGGGAAAAACTGTTTGCATGGATGAAAAGAAGGATTCAAGGGCATCTTAGGTGAGATGAAAAGTTAGCTTTGCCATGCCTAGGTTTTGCTTACTGCCAGAACTAAAATCCGTGTATACCAAACACTAAGGAAAAGCTGTAGACCAGAACTCTTTTAAACCTGGAATCATAGGCATAAATCACAGCCCTCAGCTTCAAGAAACTTTTCTCTTATACTACCAAACAATAAATTGGTTCAGTTAAATCCCTTTTCCACAATTCAGCTGAAGCGAAAGGTGCAGTTGCATAGTATTGAATACCAGAAATTAAGGACAGTTATCACTGAGATCTTAAAGCAAGCCAGAAGTTAAAATTACCTTTTATAAAATGCAAAACTAGACAAAGGAACATCAATAACATCAGCATGAATGCAGTACAATGATTCCTTCTTTTCCTAAAGAGAACAATGTTTGAAATGATAGTGACTCCCTTTTTGCACGTTATCACGATACAATAACGAAGTGGAAATGGGATGCTACTGGAGAAATCCCTCAGAATTATCCTTTGCCATTTTAGTTTTAGAAAAATTCAGTTAGTCAGGAAGATCTTATTTTTCTGAAAACTGCATATTCAGAAGATAACGTGCATTTACTGTTTCTGCTCAAAACATACAAAAGTAATTTAGGAAACCACTACTTACTGTTGTTCAAGGAAGGGTAACTAATAAGTGGCAGATTGGAGAAAACAACGTGTGCTTTCTCCAATCTGCCATTTATACAGATATATCTGAAGAGACATTTATCATAATATTTAATCAAAGAGTATAATTGTTAAATTTCCAAGGTCATTTACTCTTATGTACAACAAAGAGATAGAATTAAATTACTTTCATGGTACTTTTCTCATAAGAACTCTCTAATATCAACCCTGTCTCCCAAAATTATTTCATTAAAATTAAATGATAGAGAGCTCTAGGGAGCTCCAGATTTCATGTTTAGTGCTACATTATTTTAAGCAAGATGAATTTGAATGACCTAAACACAACATCTACATCGTAAGGATCTCAACTTTCATTATAATCATTGGTATTTATGACAGCATCGCTTAGTTTTCTATATTGGGAACATATTTGTTATTCGACCATGCTATTTGCAAACTTCTTCCTGAAATAGAAACAGTGTCAAAAGGCCCCAAATGTCTTGGTTGTAATTAATATGAATAATATACTAGGTATGTGGGATTCATTTGAGTACTTTATTTTTTTGAATAATTACTTATTTATTGTCAAAGTGATGTACAGAGGGGTTACAGTTTCATATGTAAGGCAGTGGGTACATTTCTTGTACAAGTTGTTATCTCCTCCCTCATTTCCCATCTCCCCCCCTCATTTGAGTACTTTGTAAGTACATAGCTTATTTTACATTTGTTACTTAATAGGGCATATTCCAAGAATTCCAAGAAAAACCACTGCTAATATAAGAGGTGATGCCTCTGCATCTATGTTTGACATTTCATAATGATGTTACTCAGAAATTTCTAGATCACACCTAACATAATGCACATGATTATATGTTCTCTTTATGGTTTAATTTATATAAAGCAATTTACTGGATTAATTCTGACTGAACTTACAAAATATCAGTTTTCAGTTTCAATTCCCCTAGCTGAACAGTAAGAGAAAAGTATTTGGAAAAATGGATTTCAAGTTGAGCATTTTCTAAAGGACAAGATATACACAGCATCTCAAAGTCTCAAGTTCCTTCACTTGTGCAATGGGTCTAGAACTGCACTTAATCTAGGAGTTGACTGAAAGTATTAAATATAACAGCTGCATGTGTAGCTTAGTGCAAAGTCTGAGTTGAACCCTCAGTAAATAGCATATACTCAGATGCATGTCATGATAAAACTATGAGGAGGACAAACATGAGAATTCCAGAGAAGGAGGAAGACTTGTGACCTCAAGTAAATAGGATGGGAATCACAGGGTTTTTGAGATCATTCAGTAGATGATCTTTAGGCTACAGGTTACTTCTTTCCAGTTGACATGACATCGTAAAGAAGCTTGGCAGTTGCTCTGCTTAGAAACATGTATACACCTTTAACCAGTATTTCAGTGTGATGTATGTGACAGGCACTGAGCCTGGCAATGACAATGCCAGTTTTTTCCTTAAAGAAGTACTAGAAAAGAAGTTGGTATCTTTGTCTTTGTCTCTTCTTTCTCTCTTTCTCTTTTCCCTTTCTCTGCTTTTCTCCATCTCTCTCTCCCTCCCTCTTTTGTACGCCCCCAAATACTCAAGACACCAGAAAAAATTACTTCATGTAAAGGCAGCCTACAATAGAATAACTGACTTAGGTCTGGAGGGCAGAAAAAGCTTACCCAAGGAAGTAGCATCTGAGTATACCTCTGAAGAACAAGGCAGAGCTTCTTTGCAGAGATAATGGCATATACCAGAACATATGGAGAGGGAGAACAGAATACTGCAGAATAGAATATGCCATAGTTGTGTTGAACATATTCATCACTGCTTAAGAATTACGCAGTTTGAAAGGAATATACAGCAACTTGTGTGAATAGCAATCAACATCGAATAAGATCTGTATAGCATTAAATTTTCAATCTTCAAGGCAGCCACGTAAGTCCCATTTCTTAAAAACAAATTCTTACTTACTGGAATGCAAGCCACATATAGTACATATGCACTCAGCCTTTGGTCAAGCTTCTGGACAAGCATTAAATTCAGGGTAAATTATGTCTTAAAAAACTTGAGTTAATAAAGATAAGCCTCATTTCATACATTTATAACTTCATAGTTTTAGACATTCATTTTATTGTTCACTTGCTCAGATGCAAAGCTGTTGAGAAAAGTATAATGACCTACTAATGTGTTTTAGATTGAGATGTATATTCACTGGAAAATAAACTATTTTAATACATATTTGAATTTGTCAGTTACTACTGGCCAAGGTAACTCATAGTACTGCTACCTAAAGACTAGACAAATCCATAACTGAAGTTAAAAAAAAAATCTGCCAAGGCTCAATGTGTCTCAAAATCAGTATGTTGAATACAGGATACCAGAAAAGAATGAAAGTTCAGACAGATTGTGAATTCCTGGTTTATTTATCTGTTATTGTAACAGGCCAGGAGTTTTCTAACCTGTCCTTGCATTAGATTATTTTTAAGAGAGAAGGATGGATTATTTTCTACTATGGCAATTATAATAAAGTGTTTCAAACTTCTCCCTACTCATCTCTTTGTCAGAACTCTGCACTATTTCACTGACTCTGGTTTGAGTAAAACACATTTGGTTCCAAGAGCTCTTTCAAGTATTGAAGGCTAGATGTTATGCTATTGAGTCATAATTCAACTATATACCTCAATGCAAAATAAGAGCTTGTGCTAATAAATACCTCTCCTTGTTAAAAGGGATTGAGAGATTTATTCAGAAATATGAACTCATATCTGTGCATGAGATGAACATTATTAACATGTTTTAAGTATACTGTGCTTCATCTGATGGGCTGTTTGGGCAGATTACTTGTTGGAGCTTTGCTATATGGTGGTAACAACTGTCATTACTACATGTATGTTTTGCCATGTTCTGAGGATTTCCCGATTCATACAGCTATTAATTGTACCATTTCAGAGATGAGGGCACTGAAGTATCTTACATTAGACTGAACCACAAGTACAGACTCCAGAACTTAACTGTCTTTGTATAATTAAATCCGGAATAACTATTCACTACATTTCTCCCAGAGTTGACTGCTTGATTGCACTATTGATCACCACTAGTTATAATCCTCAAGTGCCCACTTATTCACTCCAGAATACAGTTCACCAGTCTCACAAAGGTGTGTAGAGCCTTCCATAATTAAGCCACATACAAGCTTCATATACTGTCAAATCAAACAGATGCGTGGAGGGCTAGCTAAATGCAGACACCTTAGTGCACTTCAAACAGTGGAATCTGGGTCTCTGAGGGACAAGTTTAGAGGTCAGCCTCGTTATAGTTTTGCTTTGTACAAACAAGAACCAATGTCCTCCACAATGAGTGCAGGGACCTGTGATATCCAATAATGGCATATGTCTTATACTTCCCTCAGGACATCATATGTTCCTGTGTCTCTAAGCTCAGCCTGCCTTCTGTCTTTTCTAATGTCTTTGAATTCCAATTCCATTGTACAGTCTTGAGTAGTGTCCCCTGCCGCCACTCTGTTGTGTGTATGCCTTATTAGACCTTTACTACAGCAGCTTAAAGAGTCTGTAAGCATCATTCCAATCTAATCATGAAGATTACATTCGGAGAGTCATATGAAATCTGAGGATTTCACAGAAATCCTTAAGGAAATTGCGCAGAGAGGGAACAATGTACCACATGGGGCACCTCACAGAAGGAGTGCCAAGGCAGCCAGCTGGCCCATGCAGGTGGGATACACGATATAGAGAGCAAGGACCCATGGTCAGTCCCTTCATTGAGCATAAGGGTAGAGTCCATATGCCATCCCTGTGAGGGGATTTCAACGGTTCTTTGGAATGCCACTATATCACAGTCAGCAGAGGGTAAGAAGAGGAACTTGCTCCTAGAGACATTAGTGTTTTGTAGAACTATAGGATAGCTCTGTCATTTACAGTAATCTTATGTGAACAGGTAATTGGATTAACTTTCCTAACTAAGGAACTTCATATAAACGATGGATTTCTGATTTCAAAGTCTTTTGAACAAAATTGCTGGGCAGAGAGCCCAGAAATCTCTTTTATTTAAAATGTTTCCCAGGTGATTCTGATGATCATCCACTTTTGGCCCCAGTATTGGAACAATCTGGCTTTTGTTATAAGGATAACAACATCAGTATCTTTCAGTCTTTAATCAAAGAAATTTCTCTGTGGTTATTTCTTTGGCAATGCCATATATTGGTGTTGGCTGCAGCCTCCGAGGGCTGTGTGGTCAAAGGCTTTCATGCCTGTTGGGTTAGACCTAGTGCACAGTGATGCAATTTGGGAGCTACATATTTGTGAAGCTGATTTGTAGAAATGGTGTCTGCTCTAAATCAAACCACTGAAACATGTTTGATCAAAACCCTGAGACACTGAGACAAGCCTTAAAGAAGTTTTGGAACATATTTGAAACAGCAAATGAGAGAACAGTTGTCAGTGTCAGAAGTATTTTGGGAGTGTCTGGCAATTCAGATTTAGCAAGGAAGGTAATTTTACTTACTGAACAAAAGTGATTTATAAATAATCCTGGGAAATTAAGCAGCTGGACTAGGGCTAGGACTTGCATATTTCACGACGTTTGAATGATTCCAAAGGCAATTCAAAAATAAGTCTCAACAATTTAAAATATTTCTTACTTATCCCCAGTGAAACCTAACTCAGTTGCTGTGACAAGTCCATGTTTGCTTATATTCCCCATACATTATTATTTTACTGAAATATTCACCATTTCTTTTGTAAAAGCGATCACTTATTTGTATTTATGTTTAAAGTCTCAATAACTTTAAATCTGCAGGCTGTTAAATATCAGATTTTTTTTTGCCAGTCCTGAGGCTGCTCCTGAGCCCATTTTCCTTAAGGCTAGCACTGTGCCACTTGAGCCACAGCCTGTTTCTGGCTTTTTCTGTGATGAATTGGAGATAGGAATCTCATGAACTTTCCTGCTTAGGCTGGCTTCAAACTGTGATCCTCAGATCTCAGCCTCCTGAGAAGCAAGGATGACAGGTGTGAGCCACCAGCATCCAGCTTATTTTTATTTTTTTTTCAAATTTTTATTATCAAACTGATGTACAGAGAGGTTACAGTTTCATACGTTAGGCATTGGATACATTACTTGTGCTGTTTGTTACCTTGTCCCTCATACCCCCCTCCCCCTCCCCCTTTTCCAGCTTATTTTTAAATTGACAAACTAAGTCTCTAGAAAATAGTTGTGATGCTTTTCAACATAAGCAGAAGCTAGGATGGCAATTTCGTCCAGGATCATTGACCTTTGAATGCTAAAGACATGTTCAAATGGAAAGTATAGAAAAATCATCCTTGAGCCTGTGAGACTATAACATTTAATGAATGAATTTGGAGTAGGGAATCTGACCATTAGAAAAAGAATTACAGAAATAGAGACAGAAACAGTGGGGGGGTTCACAGCATTCACAAGGGAGCAGTAACTTAAATCTTTAGTCTCTTGAACACAGATGACTGTTGAGTTGTTACTTTTGTGAAACTATTTTGTAACTGGGGATAAGGTTATAGAGTCCTTAAGAATGGTTATCAGGTTTATTCCCAGCAGGTAGCTCTAAACTTGCAGTCCTCTCTGTGTTATTGCACAGTGTATATCAATGGAATGAGTAAGCCCATGAACAGAAGTGTGTTTCTTAGCGCACTCTCTTCATATTTTAAAATAATTTATCCTATTTTTATTCCTTGCCTCAGTATTTTCATTATAGCTTTGAAGTTGAGGCGTCTTATCTTGAATGTAAATTTGGTATAAAAAGAGAAATGCAGCATCGTGTCCGTGTTACATCATTCTGAATGGCAAAAAATGCACATTCACACAAACATACCTTCACTCATACACACATTCAAATACGCTCTTGTACCTACATTCACAGCCGTATCCTCAAACATATTCACATATACACATTCATACTTATTGACATACAGCCTACATAATCACATATGCTCACACACAGAAACACACTTGACATATTCATGTGTTCAAACACACTGATGCAATCACATGCATACATTTACATGCATATTTACATACACATTCACACACAAACATCCACACATCTACACACACTCTGACACATGCATGTAATTTCACAGACACCCAAAACAATCTTGCCATTTTTAGTTTGTCTGGTAGAGAGGCTTGAACTCAGGACCTCAAGCTGAGTTTGCTTGCTCATGTCTGGTGCTCTAACACTTGAACCATACCTCCAGCCCAGCTTTTATACTCGTTAATTGAAATTGGAGTCTTGGAGACTTTTCTACTAGGATGACCTCAAACTACACTCCCGCAGGTCTCAGCCTCCTGAGTTGCTAGGATTATAGAGTTGATACCCAGGTCAGGTGAACATATTTTTAAAATATTTTTTCATTATCAAACTGAATTACAGAGAGGTTACAGTTTCATACATTAGGCATTGGATACATTTTTTGTACTGTTTGTTACCTCATCCCTCATTCCCCCCTCCCCCTTACCCTCCTCCCCCATGAGTTGTTAGGTGTTAACTGGTGTCCTCTATGTGTCTAAGATAACAATAAGAGCTTCTTGTAAAGGATGCTTTGGCTTGATCAGTTTGCCCATCTATTGAGTTTTTCTTTGTATTTGTTTCACAAAGTAGAATTTGTTTTATTTTTTTTTAATTTTTATTGTCAAACTGATGTACAGAGAGGTTACAGTTTCATACTTTAGGCATTGGATACATTTCTTGTACTGTTGGTTGCCTCCTCCTAGAATTTGTTTTAAAATAAGAAAATAATGTTAAAAAGTACAGACTTCCAGCAGTATGGACAAGGGTTTTGCTTTCTTTCTAACATTTAAGCTCATTGTTAATCTCTTAATCTTTTCCTTTGAGACTAGGATGAAAGATTAGTACCTTCCATTGAGTTTTTATTTAACTTTGTGATTGTTAAAATGAAAGGGCTTGTCAATTCTGGTCATAGTGATTAGACCCAAGAGTAACTGATCATGAACAATATATTACAAAACACTGATAACATTTAAGTTATTTAGAGGCAGTGTTCTTGAAGAGTTATCAGGTTGAATATAGAATTATTTTGGCTTGGGTATTAGCTTTGTTGATGAATTTCCTTTTACTAGTTCCATGTAAACCAGTAAATTGTCAACAGAAAAAAATACCTGTGTCTTTCACCATAAGTAAATGCAAGATATTTGTCATGTATTTAGAGAGTAGCCTTCTCCTTGCCTAAAGGGAATTTAATGTATATACTGTGTACATTTTTGTGTATTTTATTGGGAGCTAGGAAAAAGTCATTTGACTATAGCTTTGGTATTCCAATGATTAATAAAAAGAGCAAAGCTCCTTATTAGGCATTCACATCACTTTAAAAACAAGGTATATATTTCAATCCAAGATAAGCTCAGTGTAGCACATTTTTACCCTGCCTTTTCTTTCAATTTGTTGATAGATAAGTTTATCAATGCAAAATCTTGGAACATAGTATGCTGTCTGTTGCTACAAGGAAAACATTAAATAAAAGATACTAAGTTTACATAAATACTAATTCATGTAGATATAAAATCATTATATTAAGTATGTTAGTCAGTCTTAGAATTTATATTTAATTTTTTTCTTTTCTTGTCTTTTTTTTTTTTTGACAGTCCTGGGGCTTGAACTCAGGGCCTGAGCACTGTCCCTGGCTTCATTTTGCTCAAGCCTAGCACTCTACCACTTGAGCCACAGCACCATTTCTGGCTTTTTCTATATATGTGGTGCTGAGGAATTGAACCCAGGCCTTCATGTATGCAAGGCAAGCACTTTACCACTAGGCCATATTCCCAGCCTAGAATTTATATTTCAAATTCTTGTTTCTTATAGACCTTGGTCATTTTATTGTTCTCAAAAAATAAAAAAGGGCTGGGATATAGCTCAGTGATAAAGCACCTGAATGCCCTGGACTTGATCCCAGGTACCAAAAAAGAAAAGGCAAAAGAAAATACAGTTAAAAATAATAAATAAAACAAAAATGGAAGAGTATGTTTCTAACAATAGGGAGATACTCAAACAATGAACCCAAGTGTTGGTTTTATACTTTGAAACATTACTATATTACAAAAAGTGTAAGTTGAAGCACTAAGAATTCCCTACAAGAATTCATTTTCTTCCTGGAATTTTTAACTTCAGAATAGCTAGAAGGCCTTAGAAACCTCACTTGTCATAAAGTTTAGAATCTTTTCATTAAAAAAACTATGACAGGTGCAACTTTAAAAATATGTAAACATAAATTTATATCAACAGTGGAGAAATGTGTAATATGACTTATGGTCATGTGACTGCTTTCATTGGGTATTTTAGTTACCAACCATTAAACTTCAGTAATTTAAAGCCACATTTTTACTTTGCAATGTTGTCTTGACTTTGTGCTCATAAATAGCATGCTCAGTAAATTTAATGGTGAATCTGATGACTGCTGTGAAAGATTTCTGGTTGAAAGTATAATTGATTTAAGAAATTGTATTTGAACACCTGTAAAACGGTTTGCAGGTTGTTTTGCTGCCAGTAGATGGTA
Source organism: Perognathus longimembris pacificus (assembly GCF_023159225.1). Taxonomy (NCBI): domain Eukaryota; kingdom Metazoa; phylum Chordata; class Mammalia; order Rodentia; family Heteromyidae; genus Perognathus; species Perognathus longimembris. The sequence continues at coordinate 10,379,053 of NC_063185.1, read as the reverse complement.
ATCTGGGTTATTGGGGAAGTTATTCAGCACTGGCTCCAGAGAGCCGTGTTCCCATTTGATAAGAAAATGTGTCCTGCTTGAGTGATGTTCTGAGTGTTGCATCTCTAGGATCTGACATCTAGACACAGCCATGGTCATAGATTTGTCTTCTGCTCTCTAATGTGACAATATGAGCAGGATGAAGCAATGTACTTATTGTCCTTTCTTCTTTTCTTTTTTTTTTTTCACTTGCTAGCATTCACACAACCACATGAGGATGGTCACATTTTTAGTGGCAGTATTTTTGCCCTTGTCAAGTTGTTTTCTATTTTGTAAGTCCATATTGCCCAATCAGTATTAATGTTTTAGAGGGAAAATTAGAAACTTAAGCAGAAAGGAATAACTAAAGGCATGATGTCAAGTGCTCAATATTAGATTCAGCTTATAGGAGCGAAAGGATTTTAATAAGTAAAAGATTGCACAAGACTGCTTTAGCTCTGCCTTTCCAGAGAAGCCAAGTGGTGGGTAAAGAGTATAGGAGAGCAGCAGTACACAATAAAAATGAAATTGGTGGGAAGGGGTTGGTTGGAAGGGATGGGTGAGAATATTACAAGGGGCAACATTGATCATGATGTATTGTATTCATAAACTGCTTTATTAAATGGCAACTCCTTTGTATAACTACTTATAGATAATAAAAAAAGAGAAAAATGAAATTGGAAAGCACATTTAGAAACATTTTAAGTGGTCTACCGAGGAAATTAAAGGAATTAAAGGAAATTAAAGCAATTAAACAATCCAGTACTACAGAGTAAAACGAATCAGTGTCTTGCTTTCTTTTAACTTCACAGTGAATAATGGCTTGTGTTCTTACAAATATATTGCTTCTCACTGCTATGATCGGGTTCATGCCCACCTTCCTATATTCTCCATCACTGAAGTGTAATTCATCCTCCTTGTCCACTCTATATATAACTCCCAGATTCATTTTGCCTCTTGGACCATGTGAAGGATTCTAGTTGGTATCTACTTAGTACTTATGCCCACTTTCTTTTTGCTGGAATGATTTAGATCTGAACAATGCCTGATGCAATCTAAATTATTATTAGTGTAGTCTAAGAATGACAGACGCTTTTTCTTTGCCACAGGATGCCTAGTCATAGCCAAGCTGATTAAATCTGTACAGGGAACAGTTGGAATTTCACTGATGTTCTATGTCCATGGGTTTCTCAGATCCAAACAACCAGTGATCCAAATATTTCAACATTATACCTGCAGCGAGCATCTGTAGATTTTTCTCCTTGTCATCATTCTGTAACAACATAGCATAAAAACTATTGACATAGCATTTCTATTTTATTATGTATTACAGCTAACCTAGAGATGATTTGAGGTATATAGTAGATATGCATAGGTTATATGCAAACACTCTGCTATTTTATACAGGGGATCTGATCATTTTGGGAACTTTTCATCCTGTATAGTCCTGGATCCAACCCCTTAACCCACTCCCAAAATATCAGAGAATGAATATGCATTTTTCTTCTGGAGAAAGCTCTGTGAAGAGGAATTTATTTTATTTTATTTTTTTTTTTGCCAGTCCTGGGCCTTGGACTCTGGGCCTGAGCACTGTCCCTGGCTTCTTCCCGCTCAAGGCTAGCACTCTGCCACTTGAGCCACAGCGCCGCTTCTGGCCGTTTTCTGTATATGTGGTGCTGGGGAATCGAACCTAGGGCCTCGTGTATCCGAGGCAGGCACTCTTGTCACTAGGCTATATCCCCAGCCCCTATTTTGTTCTATCTACATATTGAGGATGGTAAAGCAAAGGGTTTGGATATGCCTAGCTCTAAATTATTTTTTTAAATTAAACTTTTTTTTCTTATTTATTGTCAAAGTGATGTACGGAGAGGTTACAGTTTCATACATTAGGCCTTGGGGACATTTTCTTTTCTTTTTTTTTTTTTTTTTTTGGCCAGTCCTGGGCCTTGGACTCAGGGCCTGAGCACTGTCCCTGGCTTCTTCCCGCTCAAGGCTAGCACTCTGCCACTTGAGCCACAGCGCTGCTTCTGGCCATTTTCTGTATATGTGGTGCTGGGGAATCGAACCTAGGGCCTCGTGTATCTGAGGCAGGCACTCTTGCCACTAGGCTATATCCCCAGCCCCAGGTACATTTTCTTAAACAGACAAATGTTCTGTATCATAAGCCTCTTAACTGAATATTTTATGACACAGTCCTATATCTCCTATGTTAACGGGATTACAGATGTGGATGACCAGTTCTGGCTTGTTAGTTGAGATTGGAGTCTTCTTAATTTTAATTCAGGATGATCTCAAACTTCAGTCCTCTGCTCTGTGCTTCCCAAGTAAGTGAGATTATAAGCATGAGCCACTGTGCCCAGCCCAAAGTGAATTTCTTTTGAGTAAGCTATAGTTGAATTTCTTCTGGCCTATAAAGTTCCTGTTGAGAAGGTATCTGTCGGGACATCCAATGAATTATTTGTTTCTCTTCTTTTGAACCCTTGAGAAGCTTTTCTATCTTCAGTCTTGAATCTATGATCATGGTATGTTAGTATAGCCTTATTTCAGTTACATTTGACTACATATCCTTGGTCTACCTGAGCTTACATACTTATACCTCTATATTTGGGAAGTTTTCTTCTTCTTATTTTTATTCTTATTTATTTTCCTAAGCTTTCCATCTCTTGGTATTCTCATGTCATACTGAACCCCAGAAACCCAAATGCTAGCTCTCTGATACTGTCCCAAATGCCTCTAAGCTGCTTCTTGCATCTTTATTCTTTTTCTGTGTTTGTCCCATCTTTGTGCTTCCCAAGCCTTTCTTGGAGTTTACTGAATCTTTCTTCTTGTGTGATATCTCCTGTTACTGATTACTAACATATATGTGTGTCCTCTTATCCTCCCACCCTTTATGCCTCAGCTCTCTTCTGTACCTGATTTTAAGCTCACATTTATTGCTATGTTAAAGGAAACTTTAGGAAGTGATTTAAAACTAGAGTAGTTTCTGTTAATTTTGATGTGTTCATGGGCTGGGAATATGGCCTAGTGGCAAGAGTGCTTGACTTTATACATGAAGCCTAGAGTTCAGTTCCCCAGCACCACATATATAGAAAATGGCCAGAAGTGGCACTGTGGCTCAAGTGGCGGAGTGCTAGCCTTGAGCAAAAAGAAGCCAAGGACAGTGCTCAGGCCCTGAGTCCAAGGCCCAGGACTGGCAAAACAACAACAATAAAAAAACAACAAAAAACCATGATGTGTCCATATATGTATACGATGTACCTTAATCAGACTCAGGCCCTCTGTAATTCCCCAACTTTCCATATCAGTCTCATAGCACATATTGTTACATTTTTACATGCGTACTGGAAGTATTTATTTAGAGTTCCAAAGATGAGAGATAAAGATCAACAAATTAAAAGTGTGTGTATTTGCATCAAAAAAGGATTTGATCCATTACCCTCTAAAGAAATATTTATTTTCTAGAAAGATTCTCATGAAGAAAACCATCAAATTCTGATAATTCAAGGAAAATCTGATTAAGTCTTTATTCCTGTTTATATGGTGATTGCTCTATCATCATCTGGCTTGTTAATATCAATTTAATAATCTATGATGCTATTGTTAAACCAGGCAATAGCTAGGCAAACTTTATGGCTTACTTTTAGTTGTTTTTAAATTTAGAAAGTTTTGCCATGCAAGTAAAATTTCTCTGGTAGAGAGTGCTACTTTTAGTTGTTTTATATGTTCATCCATTTTTCATTTTTTAAAGCTCACAATGATTTTTTTATATTTCAATAATATTGATGCATGCCCATTTTCCTTTTAAAACAAAAGGTATATCACATATTTAACTATTACATAAAAAAAGAAGTTTAATATGAGCTCTGAATCTCTATGGGAATACAAATATTCTCACGATATATGGCAAAATTAGTTTTCCTGGCGAGTCAAAGCAATTCTGCATCCTTCATGATCCCTCTTTTTTTTTTTTTTTTTTTTTGGCCAGTCATGGGCCTTGAACTCAGGGCCTGAGCACTGTCCCTGGCTTCTTTTAGCTCAAAGCTAGCACTCTGCCACTTGAGCCACAGCGCCACTTCTGGCCGTTTTCTGTATATGTCGTGCTGGGGAATTGAACCCAGGGCCCCATGTATACTAGACAAGCTTTCTTGCCACTAGGCCATATCCCCAGCCCTCATGATCCCTCTTATGTGTGACATCCTTTTGACTTCACCCTGAAGTAGCAACAAAGTGACTTAATTAAATGCATGTTTGTATTTCGTGAAATCAAACTCTTTGATTTGAGTTATCATATAACAATAAATAATAGGCACACATAAAATAGTTTGGAGCAAACTTTTGAATACAGTAAGTGAAAGTTCCATAGATAGAACTGGAAAAGAAGATTCAGTTCGACATCTCTAAGATAGTGACAATATCATTTTTTAAAGTGAAACATTCTCCTAATGAGTGGGCCATAGGAGCCTTTTCAAATTAGAAGACTTCTAAACCAGGACATTTTTATAATCTCTGTTTAGAAACCCCTTTAAGTTAACTTCTACCATCTATGGATCTAGACAACATGTAAAGTGCTGGTTATGACCTTGTTTCCAAGGAGGTTGTCATTAACCCAACACCTCTTAGTCTATGCCTCCTCTACTAGCATAACTTAGAATGATAACCTCTGTCATCTATTTGGTACAGTTCTACAAAAGAGAATAGCATACAGTAAAAAAAGTTTTTTATTCTAGTGTATTAAGGAGTGCAATCAGACTGATGATGTAGCGTAGGCTTTAGGATTTTCCTATACCCTGGTGCAGGATATATACTTATACCTTCAGGTGAAGTGCTTGAATACAATCCCCAGAATCACAAAAATAATAAAACTCATTAGTTCAGATGTTGTGACACTTGTCTGTAATTCCACCTTTTTAGGAGAATCCCTTGCCTGAGTTTTATACTGGAGACCAAGTGTAATCATTCTTTCTTCACAACAAAAGGTAAATAAATAGTATTTACAGTGTCTCAAATGCTTCTATGAGCAATCAAAGTAGGATGAACGTATTTCATCTTTCTAACAACCTTAAAATAAATTATTTGGGTGGATAAGTCAAAAACCTGGGGGGAGTTGGGGTAAGGAAAAAATGGGAGAAAAAGGAGGGAGTGGGTAACAAGTTTTTTTTTTTTTTTTTTTTTTGCCAGTCCTGGGCCTTGGACTCAGGGCCTGAGCACAGTCCCTGGCTTCTTTTTGCTCAAGGCTAGCACTCTGCCACTTGAGCCACAGCTCCACTTCTGGCCATTTTCTATATATGTGGTGCTGGGGAATCGAACCCAGGGCCTCATGTATATGAGGCAAGCACTCTTGCCACTAGGCCATATTCCCAGCCCTAGGGTAACAAGTTTGACAAGAAATGTACTCACTACCTTACTATTGTAGCCTTGACAATAAAGAAACAAGGCTCAAATGGTTAACTAGTCTCACTAGTGCTTCTCATCTAAAGGATCTAAATTTAAATGAATCCAAATGTGACAAAGGAAATTATATTTTACATGACATATAATAGGAGTTCCATCCATTATGCTTGTGGAATTATTTAATATTGCATATCGTTTTGAAGTTTCATTATGGAAATTTTCAAATACATACAAAAATGGAACTTCCTTGCACCTGCAGTGCTGCTTTGATAAAGCTTTTCAATGTCAAATCTTGTTTAATTTCTACCTCACACTCACCCCTTCAAAAGCTAGATTACTTTAACACAAATCCAAGATAGCATAGTATCCTGCCCCCTAAAAGAAGAGGGATCTTTAAGAAATACATAATCATGCCTGTAATTCTAGGTACTCGGGAGGCTGAGATCTGTGAATCCGGAATCAGAGTCAGTCTGAGCAGACAAATCCAGGATACTCAATTCCAGCTAACCAGCACAAAACTGGAAGTAGAGATGTGGCTCAAATGATTAAAAAAAAGCTAAGTTTGAGCTTGAAATCAGGGCCTGGAATGGGGGAATAAAGGGGAGGGGAAGGGAGAGAGATGGGTGGCAGGGAAAAGAGGGGGAGAGAGAGGAAGAAGGGAGAGGGAGGAGAGAGACAGAGACTGTGACTACTGGGAGTTCAGTATCATATTATTGTGCTTTGGGTAAATCGGTGTGACTACTGGCCATTTTCTCACACAATACAAAGAGGACAACTCATAAGAGAAAAGCATAGAGCAACAACAGCAAATCACTCCCCAACTGTGAAAGCCCTGACTCTTTTTCTGCTTTCCTCCTTTTTTTTTTTTTTGAAAAAGAAAGTTTTTGTGGGAAAGACCTCTGTAACTTTAGTGTACATTGGTAGCTGTGAAGTTGCTTTCATTTATGCCCCTAAAATGAGTCATTAATGTTTCCCAACAGTTCTTGGGAAACAGAGGTCTGCAGATGTCCCATATTGTCTTTTCCTTGAAATTGGCAAACTGTAACAAGTCCAACAGGAATTTAACTTCAGCAGTGGTTAGCTAAAGTTTTATAAGAATAGTGAATACTTTTGTTTCCTTTGGGAAGTTTGCATAAATCTTACTGAAGTAAACAAAATCTTTTCAGACTCTTGCCATCTCTATTTTTAATCAATTTATTATTAGCTTTAAGTAGCTTATGAATACGATATGTCTCAATATGATCCCTTTCACCATTCTTAACCGTCGCTCCTCTATCTACCCCTTCTCTCACTGTTTTTTTAATTTAGTAGGATATACATTGGATTCTTGTCTGCATTTTCCCCCTCTTTATTCATCTACCCATTTCCCCTTTAACCCCACCCTACCCATTTCTACTACCTGTTTCTTGGTATTAAAACACAGATTCAGTCAAAGGGAAATCCATGTCTTATAACTTCCAAAATTTATATTTTATTCACTGTTATTTTAAAGGTCCTTAAGCCCAATTTTGATTTCATTATACGTTCAGTATGCTTACTGCTGTGTGCCTTTGACAGTTTTCTTATGCTGAAACTACACTTTTTATTGTTTCCTACTCTACTGTTCAATCTCTTTATTAAAGGATTCCCATACTTTCCTTCCCTATTCCTGTTCTCTGTCTTTCATTTCTTACACCAACAAAGTGAGTAAATTATTCTCTCTACTTTGTGTTGGAGTGTGAAATTGCTTACTTGGATCTGGTTAATTTTAGTTTAGCCCAGTCTCTCATGAAAAGAGGAAGTGTAGCAACCAAGAAAGCTTGGAAAGAAATGGGCTTTTTGTCTCAGCATCATTATTGTGAAGACCTGTGTACTTCCTGAGTCTTCTCCTTGTCTCTTCATAGCCATTTTTAACAAGTGCCTATGTGGAAAAGAGATGCCATTGTTACTGAGAGACAGATAAACAATAGAAGACATAGTCTGCATTTTTACCTGATGAAATTTGTGTAGTGACCCGTTCAGGAAGAGCTAAAGGAACATTGTGGCGATAATCCAATAAACAACCTGTCTCTCTGAGACTCTTAACTTGCTTCTTGTGAAAACTCTTACTTAGGACTTCAGCTTTGTAGGCTCAGTGACCCTGTGTTGTTCTATTTTAAATATAAGATACCTTCCTTATAAAACACACATGCAGAAATTATTTTTCTAATATTCTTCTCTTCAAACTCCATCCTTAAATAATATTAATATCCCTACCGTTTTGGGGGAAGCTGTATACTACTAACTGTCAGGAAATTGAATGTGCTCCCATCAGAGGTAAATCAGTATCACCTCAGATAACAATGATTATAACCTCAGTATGGTGTGTGTGCATGTGTGTGTGTGTGTGTGTGTGTGTGTGTGTATACTTTATAATAATAGCCTGACAAGGTAGGCACTGCTAGCCTCCTTCACAGACTAGGAAAGAGGTCCTGAGAGATCCAGTACTATGAAGAGTACTGAGGAAGCATAGTACTGCTGCTCTGCACACTTTTCTCAGTTCTACAGTCTACATTCCTTGTTTTAGGTTCCAGCTCAAAAGCCACACCCTCTTTGGCCACTCTTATAAAGCAATCCCACTATCTCCTTGAGCATGACAGTTATGGTGACATGTTTTATTTCCTCCATTAACACTTGCCACTTTGACATTTTTGCAAGTTCCAAGAGAGGATGAAGTTGCTTTCTTTATTATTTTATCCCACCTTCTCACTGTGTATGTCATGTGAAGATGTGCTGCGAATGAGCATCCAAACAGGCTTTCAGTGTACCCCTAGTGTAGAAAAGGTAAAAAAGTGACTGGGAAGTGTCAACTATCTTAACTGTCCTGTATTAGCTGCTCTGGAGACTATTTTTATGAATAAATTCTGAGGACTCAAATTGTGGCATCCGTGTGAGAGGCTGAAAAAAGTCCATAATACTCAGTGTCAATGGCAAAAGCTGAACACGATGGTTCATGCCTATCCTACCAGCTGTAATGGGAACTGTATGGACATCGAAGTGAGCCTAGTCAAAATCAAGACTCTACCTCAAAAGTAAGCTGCCAAAAAATAGTTTGAAAGTGTAGCTCAATGGTAGAGTACCTGCCAAGCAAGCATGAATCATCCGTGAGTTTAACCCCAGTACTACTATGAAAAAGCAAAAATTTAATCTCTCATGATCTTGATATTGTGGAATCTTCTGATACCATTGCCAATTAGTCCATGTACAAAATCAAAAGAGTATTTTTATGGAAGATTATTGTCAAAATGTACTGTCTGATGGCCACAAAATCAACTCTTCCTAGAAACATAAAACTGATCTAATAAGAAAGGAGTTGACACTGGTGAAAAAACACTAAATTTAATAATAACCCCTTTTTGTTCATTTGTTAAATTTTCCATTGAAGCAGAAATGAGCTTTCCCTTTAAATTTTACAGTGTTCTCTTCTTTTCCATAATTTAAAACATCTAATTCTTAGAATGGATTCATAAGTGCATCTTGATATTGGACCTCCATGTGGGTTTATAAAGGGTTTTTCTCTTAGTTTTGAGCAGAGGAATGAATAAACAGAACAAAAGCTATTACTAATATTTCTTACTTTTTGCCAACTAACTTTGACATTTTTCTCTGTCTCATCATAATTTTCTGGCATTATTGCTTCACAGATGGCTTTCTTTATTGTGAAGGCTGTAACTGTATAAACCTCCCTTGTTCTGGAGAAACTATGTTTTTATTATGTCTGTCTCAACTTTCCAAACATTTTTTTACTATCTGTGTTAGCTCAGTGAAATAAAAGCCAGGTCTTTGGGGACCTAGACAACCTCATGTGAAAGCTGTTGTGTTTCAGACAGGCTGTCTGACAGTACCTAGAAACTGATGGACAAATTCTTCATAAAGTAGAATATGTTCTTGTTAGAATGTAGCATAATACACAACTAGGAATAGAGTCCTAGGGATAAAAGGATACAAGATTGTTTAAATGATTGATTTTTCTATTTAAGTTTTTTAGCAGCTATTTTATTTCTGTAAATATATTCTGACTTTGTCACACATTAACTAGCTATTTGTTTCATTTTTATGTTGAACCAAATTGTTTTTTGCCTACCTTTTCCAGAAATTTCTTCCCTGAATCTTAGAGTTCTAGATGAAATACTGCTGCTGTAACATACATACTTTCTCAGTTATTGGTGGTAATTTTCTTTTGACACTGATATAGAAATAAAACCAAATGAAATATTATATAAGAAGACACCAAGAGCTTTGATAAAATCTAAGTGAAAGCTACTTTCTTCCTTGTGCAGTTGGTCATATTAATTCTTCTTTTTATGACTTGGTTGTTACTAAGAGATCTATTCTGGGAGTTGCCCATTCTGTGCTTTCCCTAAGTTGCTTTTAGAGGTCACTGTTTGCCACTCTGACACAATAGGTTTAAGTTCAGGTTTTAGGCAGCAGTGGTGAAAATTAGAGCCCTGTGGTTATTAGTATCATAATTGATAAAAAGGTGGAAATGATATTCTGATACCGAAAATGGATTCTTTCATTCTAGTTACATGATATGAATTATGAAAAATATTCTTTAAATACTACATGTGAAATTAGCCCTCAACCCTCCCAAAATAATTTTAATTGCAATTTAATACATTTTCCTACCATGAATTATATTACAATCTTACTCATCTTGGAGAAAATAGGAACTTGGATCACAAGTCAGAAATCGGATTGGCCATAAGACCGGAGAGCCTGGTTTCTCATCCCTCTTCCTCTCTAAGTTATCTTTATCCCTCACAGCAGCTTTCACATGAGGCTCTCTGAAATAGCTGATAAGCTCATATCTTTCAGCCCCAGGACCTCAGCTCAAATTCACAAAGTATTTGGAAAGAACTCAGGACAACTCTAGACAACTCCAGGGCATCCTTCCGATCAAGAAGATCAGAATGTCTATTGATAGACAGATATTGGGCTATGTTTCCACCCACTCCTGGCACCCATTACTAAATGAAGAATGAAGGGCTTACCTGTTTTTATTTTTTATTTTTAAAGAAAAGCTGTGTCCTAAAGATCAGTGCCTAAAAGAAGTGATCTCTCATTTCTAATATATATAAATGTATATATGTATAAAATATACATGCATACACATATATGGTTTTTTGTGAAAACTTGTTAAGAACTCTTAAATTTTAAAAAGTAGAGAATCTTACATCTCATTAAATCCTATTGTTCAATCCATGCCAAAGAGTTATGAGTACCAACAGTGGGAGTAGAACCCAATTTTCTTTACTTATCAGACCTGGACTTCTTTGTGACCTTGGATTCCCATATCAGTATCAATATCTGATCACATATCTGGAGACAACAGGAGCTCTTCATCAGAGCAAAAGATGAAGAGAAGACCGTTCTGCTTGTAGTTAGTGCCACTGTGTCTCCAGAGATACAGAGAGTTAAGAAGGATTTTTGTGGATGGGACTTAAGAACAAACAAGGCTCCTTTATGCCAGGAAAATAATATAAATATATTTTAAATGCTTTCCTCTCTTAATAGCCAAGTAATTTATGTAAATGGGTACCATTCCTCAGCCCCTGTATATATTTTAGAGTCAACATATGCCTTCCACGCATGACATAAGTCTGGAATCAATTACATTCTAGAATAAAATATGCTGGAAGAAAAGAAATGTAGGGGACACTAAGGATAGATAGTGTTCTCTGGTCATGTTACATTAATTGAGAGTAGTTTCCTCCCTCCATGTACATGTTCTCACGTAAGCAGCAGTGATTTTTCCTCAGGTGTGCAGGAAACAAGTCAGTTCATTGCCCTACATTCCTGCTGAGACAGTGATTTAGGAACCTTAAGTCATTGCTTAATCAGGACTTGTGTCTTTGAGTGCCATGACAGAAAGAAAGCTGCAGATGGAATTCTTAGGGCATTATTAGACTATGAAGACTAAATGATTATTATGAGAAAATAGTATATGTCATCATACTGTCCCCCTAATGACCACAAGCATACCGTGTGCTTCCATGCCCTTGCAGTTTTACCATTCTATTTGGTTTCTTATCTTTTTTGACTCAGCCTACCCATCATTTAGATCTCAATTTAAGGTTCACTTTACACATGATTCCTTCTGGAACACTATATCCCACATCCCAGTATTGATGTTGATGGATTCAAGTGCTTATGGTATCACTTGCCTTTATTAGGTTAAGTTTGTTGTGGATGATGGACTAAAGCTTTTCATCAAACCATTAACTCACACAGTCGTTCTTTTAAGTATTTGTTTAAAGTGCCTGTGTTTCACACTTGATCTTACTACAGGAGGTAGATATTAGTGCTTTGTTATATGAGCTCTGGAAACAGTTTCATTTTTCTATTAAAATGTTTGAATTCCATGGAAATACTTGAAAATTGCAATTCTTGCTTTCACATGACTTGTATTTCAAGTACAGAAAATTATATACTACTCTTCATTTTCATTAAATAAATGTGTAGCTAGAATGTCGGGAATCTTCACAATTCTATGGAGTAAACTGCTTCATAATTACTAGAAGAGCTATTTGATTCCATAGAGTTCCTTTCCAAACTAAGGACTTCTTTTATAATACAGATTGCTGTAACTCTCATCCATATTTCACAAAGCATGGCAATTTTATGCTAACCATGTTAGTAGCCACAGCACACAGGCTGCTTTGCAGCTGTTGTTAGGACTGAAATTTTTTTGCAAGTTTTGTTTCCTTGAACCCTGGCCCAATGCATTGACTGTGATAGTGATTCATAATTGTGTTGGCTTAATTTCTGGTTTAAATATGATGTTAAAATTGCCTAATTGTAGGTAGGTGTGCTGGTGGCTCACACCTGTAATCCTAGCTACTCAGGAAACAGATCTGAGGATCACAAGACAGTGCTAGCGTGGCCAGTAAAGTCCCCATGAGACTCTTAACCACTCAAAAACTGGAAGTGGAGCTGTTGCTCAAAGTGGTATTATGCTAGCCTTGAGCAAAAAGAGCAACACCTGGACTCTAAGTTTAAGCCCCACAACCGACCAACAAGAAAACTTAATTGTTTTACCTGACAGGAGACCATTTAATAATTCACTTATGCTATTGTATGTATGGATTTGTTCTGAATTAAAACAGACTGCAAGCAATGAAAACCTAACAAACGGGAGAAGGCTGTGTTGTCTTTCCTAATGACATGCTCTGGAGGAGACACTATAACATGTTAAACACTAATATATCTATAGGTATTGGGTATGCTGACACACATCTGTAAGCCAGGCTTCTCAGAGGAGTCATGAATTTGAGGACAGCCCAGGGAAGTAACTGAGACCTTATCCCAAAAACAATATTCAACAGGCCGGGGGCATAGATCAAATGATGGAATACATACTTAATATGTAGGAGGTCCTGGATTAAATCTGGTGTCTCACACACACACACACACATAAACACACACATACACACAAACACACACACACACACAGTAAAAATATCTATAGGTAAATGATTTAGAAAGTTGCATTTTGAGGGCTAGGTTAGATGTCACATGCCTTAATTTCAGTAGATACATGGCAGATTTATAAGGCTCCCCATCTGAGGCTAGTCTTGGGCACAAAACACAGCACCTTTAGCTGGGCAAGAACTCTACCACTTGGGACATACTGTCAGAAGCCTTTTTGCTTTTGTTATTTTTCAGACAGGATCTCATATTTGTCCTTGGAGTAGGCCTGGGACCTCAATATTAATCCTTCCACTTACCACATAACTGGGATGATAGGTATGTTCAGACATACCAATTTGTTAAAATAGGCTTCCCCTGACCCCCCACAGCTGATTATAAGTGCAGTCTTCTTACTCTACACCTTTTGCCCTGTTTACAGTACCCTATTCCCCTCTCCAAGAAAGGCAACATAAACCTCCTTTCTACTCTAGGTCTCTGGAAGACACTTAATCAGTCCTCTGGGCACGGTCAATTGTGGAGGCTTATGCTTTTAATTCCTGTGAACTAGAAAGCAACAGGCTTTGGTGAAGCAAGGACATGACATCCATCACAAGGATCAATCCAGAAAAGCAATGTGGCTATGCAGAAACGTTTACATCCACCATCACAAGGATAACCACACATCCAAACAAAGGAAATTATGTTCAAAATAGACTGAAGATTTCAAGATCTGAAACTATAAACCTCCTATACATAGCTTTTGGCAACTATTTCTTTAGTGGGAATTTAAAGTAACTCATCTACTAAGGTAACAGAATAGAGATGTTCCTCAGAAACTGAAGCCTAGTTGGATTATACACAACTGAGAGTCCAATGAGTTGTTTTCCATTTAGTTTCTTAGTTTTTCTTTCCTTTTGGCTAAGCCTTAATTCTTAGAAACACTTAGATTTACTTCTAAAGCATGCCAATTGTTTTTGCCTCTTTAACCTATGTCATTTAATTCTATGCTCATGTTTTAACCAAAAAGACTTGTTACTGTGTTCAGACCCATTTTCAGTTATGTGTCTCTCTTGTTAGCAGTTTTGAAGAAACTGACTTCTTCAAAACACTCTTAAGGTCTTGAGGACCTTAACGTTTGCATGCCACCTGGCTGATTGGCTCCCAGGTTCATCTCCTTCTCTTTGTACTTTGTGAAATAACATGGCATCCAACAAAACAAATCCTGATGTTTTCCCCAACTGCTTTCCTCCTGGGCTGCAGTTTTGGGTAGAACCTTAGTCCTCAAAATTTTACTAATCAATGGTTTGAACAAATATGTAGCCAAAGAATAACAGAGCTCCCCAGCATTTCTACATTGTAGATCTATTTCTTAAGTGCATACTTCTGCCATTTTCAGTCAGTGGATTTTAAAACCGGAACACTCTTCTCCATTCTAGTCTGTTGGAAGGAGCATGGAGACACACGATTGATTGTTTGAGTTGGGACTAGAAGCAGCACATTTCAATGGTGTTGACATTCTTTCAAATACTAGTTGGGGACATACCCTAATAGTCAAGTCACATAGCCTGATTGACAGCCAGGTGACCTGACCTACCTGTCATGGAAGCTAGAAAATGTAATCTAAAAGAAGGATTTCATTTTAGTTAGTCTGTGGTAGTCAGAACTACATTCAAACTCAAAGAACTTAGGGACTATATTTATCTCTACCTCTGAATGTCCATACCCAGATAGTTGCTGGGCAGGTAAAACATGATACATGTGTATCTGATAAACCAAATTAACAGCTTTTATAAAGGACTGTGCCCTCATATTTTCCTAGAAAATAGGACTTGAAATCAGGACCTCACACTTATTGGGCTTTTTTGTTAATGGCTGGCACTCTATACTTGGATCATACCTCCAGTGTGGCTTTTCACTAGTTAATTTGGAGATGGAGTTTCAGATTTTTCTGTATGAGCATGTTTGAAACCATGATCCTTCAGATCTCAGCCTCTTAAGTACCTAAGATTATAGACAGGACCCACTGGCCAAAACTTATGGCAGGTATATAGTCATATTTCCAAATAACAAGGGTCATTTTTATAATTACATAACAATTACATAACTTAAATTATTATTAGATACCCAAAGGACACAAATCAGTAAGAAAAAGTCACATCATTAATTTATCTAAACAATTTTAAATTGTCATTATTAAGGTGATATACAGAAGGGTTACCATTTTACAAGTCAGATAATGTATACATTTCTTTTGTGGCTATTCTTTATTTTTTACAGTTGCATTTTGCTGAATTAAAACATATGTAGGAATTATCTGAAAGATATTCAAAGACTTGGATAATATAATAATGTTAGGCAAAATGGGAAATATAACCAAGGATGACATTATGATTTAGCAGTATATTTAAGCTATTATTAGATGAGATAGCTATAAACAGGTAGAAAAAATTTGAAATATACATTATAGTAATCATTATATAGTTTATACTACCAATAATATATTAGGGCATATATTTTTGAGAAGTTGGATGATTTCTTTTCATTAGTGGTACAAAAGAGACTAAATATCAGTGCCCCCAAAATAGATGGACAGTTGATACCAGGCAGCCACACTTACTTTTTGTTTCAAAATTGCTTTGAATAGGATTAGGGAAGCAAAATAAATAGCAAGATTATTATATAAGTCATATATGGGGAAAATAAATTAATAGAATTTTATAAATCAGTTGAAGAATTATTTTTTTCTGGGTCTTTTCTGTCATGTTAAGGCAAGTTTGGTGGTTAACCTTGATTGTTAACTTGAATGGATGGAGAAGCATTTAGAGGATTAGCAAATCACACTTCTGAGTATGTCTGTGAGGGCGATTTGGGGAGGGTTTACTATGAGGGGGAGTCACCCCAAATGTAGGTTCAATAGGCTGGAATCCTGCATAAAGTTAAAATGGGAGGGAATTCTGTAGTCCAGACATTCTCTCTGTCCCTGGCCACTAATGTGAGCTGCTCTGCTTCCCCATACCCCTTCCTTTGGAATATTTCTGTTAATATGAATACTGAGAGATTAAATACAGTACTAGCAAAGTAATCCTAAGAAGAAGATATTTCTAACAGAGGATTACTAACCATGTGCCAGGAAATACGTTTTATATAGAGGATAAATGATCTTTAAGATAGAAAAGGAGCCTCTTGGTGCCAGATTTTTTTTCTGCATGTTGAAGGACAATGATCTGAGGCTTCTGACTGTTTAATTTTACTCTTAGGGGTAACATGTATATCTGGACATGTGCTCTTAACAACAGCATGCATGTTCATTCACTCATAAATCAGAGCAGCAGAATACAATATTTGTCCGATATTATGGATTATCTCTTTGAAAATAAGGTATTATTATGTAAACTGAGCCTAAGCTAAACAAACATAAAAGCAGAGCAGTGTTGAGGAAACTTGGTTTCTTATTGTTCATTGTTCTTATCGTTCATCCTTAGAATAATTACAGACAAATTAGAATGACATATGTTAATAATATACTTAGACTATTCTCATTAGTTTCTCTTCATTTGGAAAGACAAAGGCTATAGCAATTAAAAGCAGAGAAAAAGAAAAACGTGGAGTTAATATGTGACAGGTCTATTTGTAAATAACTTAGTGAGTTAAGATCAAATGTGGATATCACATTTTACAAAGAGCAAAACCATTTCACTGTCTTTGAGAAAGACTGTGAACATTTAGACTTGTAGAACTTAAGAATACAGATGGGCAACATTAAAAAGAAAAGCATCCAGTGTTAGCTTGTATCATATTATGTTGTGATTTTTTTTGTATGTGTGTGTTGTGATTTTTATTAAAATGCACTAACAAAATTTTTGTTGCAAGCTATGAAAAACAGGAATGGATAAAAGGAAGCAAAGTTTTATAGACATAAATATGAAGACAAAATAGGTTATCCAGTAATTCTTTGTGGTATGATTTTAATTTCTCCAGTAGAGTGAATCAAGAATAGCAGAAATACAAGCCCTGACTGTGCACTGCTTGAAGATTGAGGCATTTAGCACTTGCTAGATGTTATATTCTTGTCTGAAAGATAAGAAATATTGATGTAACTACATTAATTTTAATTTTAAGGTGAATATAAGTGGGTCCAAATACTTTTTATTATATAAATCGATGATGTGAACCACAGGTCTTCCTATATTGCACTGGAAATAAAAGAGCCTGTCATTAGCATTGGACTCACTGGGATGGATGGTGCCCCACTCCATCTCAGTCCTCTCATTATCCAAGATCAGTTGGGTCATTAAACAGAGAACATACTGACATGGGATTATTGGCTCCAGAATGACTCAACATCTTGGAAGACTATGTATTATATTAAATTTCACTTTATTCATATGTAGATATGTATAGAGAGGTGTATAGTGTCGATACATCTTTGTATGTGTCTCATTGTTTTGATCTTACAGCACGAGCTATTTGGCTAAGCATATAAAATACTATTTTGGGCTAAGATCTATTTACTTTGTATCTAATATTTGAGTGCTAGCTATTACAGAGAAAGAACACTAATATACTCAAGATTTGCTTCTGTTTTTAATTCTCTTCTTGCTAATTTTAGCAAGAGGCGCACTCTGTCTTATCCAAGAACTATTTCTGAGAAAATTGGGAAGTTTCATGCCATTCTATTGATCTTATCTAAAGAACAAGTATTTAGCTCTTGGCAGGAGAATTATACAAAGAAAGAATTTAAATACTTATATTCGTTTACTTCTGTGACTAAGAGACTTGATGTTTTGTTAATTGACAGGTGTTGTGTGGCTTCAGATGTTTTATATAGACAAGCCAGAACTACAAAGGTCAATAACAGATCTAGAGAGTTTTGCATTACTTTTGCTTCATTTTGAAAGAAAAAAAAAAGCATCTTTCTGCATTTTAGGTCTGGCCCTTGCTGTAACTATAGAATCATGGAATTCAGGGTTAGAGATGTTATGAAGAATGTCCATAAAGAAACAGGAAATTCCACAGTTTACATAAACTGAAATGTCATTTTATACTACTAAAAGCTCTAAATAAATAGTCTGTCTCCATTTCACATCCCAAGACAGCCACAGGCATCTAAATCTCAAAAGAGTGTTTCTATTTTCCTGCCTCTCTAGCACTGATGTTTCCTGAGGCTGGATTCTTTCAGTGCCAGTGTTCAACTAATAAATTCTTCCATCAACATATACTAACTGAGCATCCTTCCTGTGGAAGATACTGGGATGGGCATTATGAGATTTTTTTTTTTTCAAACATGAGGCATGATGGCTGTTCCTTAGGAAAATAGCATAATAGTTCATTTAAATGATAGCATTTATGACTGCTTAGCTACTAAGGGCTTCAAGACTAATATTTTAATATGAAAATGTAAATTGTATGCTTTCCAAGTGATTAATTGATAGGTCTCCTATTTACTTACTTCAAGCAAACCATTATCCTAGGAACTGTGGGGAGATAGGTGATATAACTCCTTCCAGAATAAAAGGAGTAGATGAAAATCTCTGTTTTCCTACAGGAAACCAGATGAGCAGCTCAGCATGGCCTCTAGGGTGGTCCTCATTCTTACTCCAAAAAGTTCCCTACTCTCTGCAAAATGAGAACTGGGATTATTTGACTCTTAAAGTGTAAAAGGAACAGCATCACTATTCTTTTTTTATTAGTGTATATTAATTGAAGGTTTGTCATGATATTTCCATATGTGTGTGTGTGTGTGTGTGTATGTGTCTGTGTAGTACCTTGATCAACTTCTGCCATTGACCCTTTTTTTGAAAGTATATAATCATATTTATTGCATGTATTTGTCTATAGAACAGGAAATTTTAACTTTATATTATAGAAATTTGCATAATAGAAAAACAATTCAAAAATTCACATAATCTTCACAAACTTCCCCAAATGCTAAGATCTTATTTAGTATTTTATTTTATTTTGTGTTTGGTTGTGGGGCTTGAACTCTGGGCCTGGGCACTGTCCCTGAGCTCTTCAGCCCAAGACTAGCACTCTACCACTTGAGCCACAACACCACTTCCACAGTATTTTTTTGGTGTGTGTGAACTTCAAAAGGTTGTATAATGGACTACAAGTTAACGTGTCCATCTAAGTGTTTTGTGCTTCTTAATTATAGAGTCATCCTTTCTATTAGTCTCCTTTATCCTGTCTGTTCCCTGTCCCCAGAACACATTGCTTTCTTATCCCTCTCTCCCCATTGTTTTTTTTTTTTTTTTACAAATTGTTAATTTTTAAAATTTAATTTAGTTGACATATAAATCGAAAATTTGTACATTGGGGATATCAAATAATTTTCATTTTTAATTGTATAAAATAATGGGTTTTGTTATGGTATTTTCATACTTGCATGCTATTTTTAAAGTTTTTTTGCGGGCGTACATTAGTTATACAAGAAGTTTTTATTGTGAGATTTCCATATTTTCATACAATGTACCCATCACTTCATTTCCTCTATAACTCTCCCTTATTTATTCTTCTTCCTTGAAACAATTCAACCTTCCTCCTTACCCTCTCCATTTATCCTCCCCATTCCTGTTCCTTCACCAAGAAAATCACCCTTTTACATCCATGCCAGTTTTTTAAGGTCTAGATTCCATATAGTAACAAAAATGCGATTTTCATCTTTCTGATTCTAATTTATTTCATTTGACATCATAATCTAATCTGTAGTTCTAGCCATGTCCATTTCTCTTCAAAGAGCACAACTTTCTTCTTTGTGGCTGAGTATTACTCCATAGTATATCTGTATCACTTTTTTTTTCACATCTGTTCACTGGTTGATGACCACTGAAGATGGTTCTGTATTTTGGCCATTGTGAATAGTACTATTATAAACACAAATGTACATTTGTGGCTTATATGCTGGCTTATATTCCTTTTTCCCAGGAGAGGTACAGTAGAATGACCTGAGCATTTACACATTTATCTATGTTCTGTATTTACTTGACTACCATATATTTTGAGTCACAATAATGCAAGAGCATGTCTCCTCTGAGACTCAAGTATGAAAGTCAGTCCATCATATTAAATTGCAGATCCTTAGATTTTCTGTGAAGTCAATGCCTTCCTTCAGCTGCTCTATACTATGAAAAGAGCAATGTGTGTATATTTTTAAACCCTTCATTAACTTAGTAGGTAGGAACATTTTTAGTATAACATTTTATTTCTGGATAATTACTACATGTATCACAAAAGTGACTAGAAGTCTATAAGTAAACCTTGATGGGTATTAGGGAAATTTCATAAGGCAAAACTGTTCTGGCTTCCTCTGAGACTTACTTTCATGGTTGTTTTACTTAGCTTTTCTACTAAGATCACCAAGAAAGGATGAGACAGTAGAAAACAAGATCGTCTATATCTCCATTTTTTATCTAATTAATTCTGTATGTACTCAAAAACACAAATAGGAGGCTGGAAATGTGGCTTAGTGGTAGAGTGCTTGCCTAACATGCACAAAGCCCTGGGTTTTATTCTTTAGCACCATATAAACAGAAAAAGCTGAAAGTGGCACTGTGGCTCAAGTGGTAGAGTGCTAGCCTTGAGCAAAAGGAAGCCAAGGACAGTGGTCAAGCCCTGAAGATTCAAGCCAGGAGTGGCAAAAATAAAACCCCTAAAGCCCACAAATAGGAAAATTAGACCTTTCCATTTGTCCTTGTCCTATGGTGGAAGATGTAACATTTTCTTTTTACATTTGGAATAGATGCTGAGACACACGTTTCTTTGAAAATATTTCCTGATTGAGAATTTTCCTTCTGTCTCTCTGAATAGAAAAAATAGAATTTGAAATCGGCCGATTTTCCTTCTTTTTTAAAAGAGAGATTAATGTTCGAGTTGTATTTTATTTATTTATTTTTATTGTTATTGTAGAGGTGATGTACAGAGGGGTTACAGTTACATGAGTCAGATGAGTACAGTTCTTTTGAACCATGTCTCCCCTTCCCTTGCTCTCTCCCAGTTTTTCCCTCCCATCCCCACTATAGTTCATTTTCCACATAGTATCTAGTGATTTTCCTTCTTCTGCTGTGGAAAAGACATACAAGAAGGCACTATGGCTACTGCTCAGCAGAACTTTGCTTGGCCTCCCATGGGAATCAGCAAGTAGGATATTCCAAGAGAACTTTGGATGCTTCTTTTCTTTCTCAAGCCTATTTCTTTGTACAGCCTCCATTTATACATCTTTCACTTCCTCCTCCTTGTTTTAAAAAATTATATTTTATCTTTAAGTAGTTGTACAAAGGAGTTTGCATTCAACACATCAGTTTATAAGTACAATGTGTCTTGAACGGGTGACATTTTAATTCATGACACCATATTCATCCCCTCATCCTTCCCAATTTAACTCCTGTTTCCTTGGTTGTATAGGATATACATTGGATATTACCATTCTGCTTCCTTCCTCTCTTCATTCATTCACTGCCTCCTCTGCCACTTGATCTCCCCTCCCCTTCAACTTTCAAATGCCATTTTCCTGGTATTGATTACATTGGATTGTTTGTGTGTGTTTCTAAGGAATTACACCATTTGAATTCTTCTTATACACAAATGATAATGCCAAATACACACACACACACACATACATACACACATTTTTTTTTTTTTTTTTGGCCAGTCCTGGGCCTTGGACTCAGGGCCTGAGCACTGTCCCTGGCTTCTTCTTGCTCAAGGCTAGCACTCTGCCACTTGAGCCACAGCGCCCCTTCTGGCCGTTTTCTGTATATGTGGTGCTGGGGAATCGAACCTAGGCCTTCATGTATGGGAGGCAAGCTCTATTGCCACTAGGCCATATCCCCAGCCCCCACACATATGTTTAATGTTTCTGTTCTACAGCAACAAAGCTAACCACCTCATAATATTATGAGGTCAAATGTGCAGATAAAGAAATAGGTGTTCTCTTTAATGAAAGAGAAATAATCCTTATGCCTTGAATTCTGAATCAGTTTTAGCAGCAGAATAAAGGGAGAGTACTTTGGAGTCAGATCTCTACTTCTCCATGTTAATGTCATGAGGACTCATCTACTGTGAAGTTATGGAGAATAGTTAAGTCTGTGTTACTAGAAAACATTCACAGGGCTGAAATAATACAGAAGATGATATTTTACTGATTCTTGTCGGCAACAATTAAGTCTCCAAAGTGGAATCTCAAAAATATTTAAGGTGAAGCCATGTGCCAGTGGCTCAAGCTTGTAATCCTGCTCAGGAGGCTGAGATCTGAGGAGCCTGGGCAGGAAAGTGTGTGAGACTCTTATCTCCAATTAACCATCAAAAAGCCAGAAGTGGAGCTGTGGCTCAAGTGGTAGAGTGCTACCCTTGAACAAATAAAAGATTACAGAAAATGCCCAGACTCTGAGTTCAAGACTTAGGAGTGTGTGTGTGTATGTGTGTATGTATGTGTATGCCCACGTGCGATTAACTGTTCACACCTGTAGTCCTAGCTGCTGAGGAAGCTGATATCTGAGAATTGAAGTTCAAAGCCAACCAGTCAGGAAAGTCAATGAGACTCTTACCTCCAATAAACTACTTTAAAATCTTGAAATAGCGGGCTGGGGATATGGCCAAGTGGCAAGAGTGCTTGCCTCGTATACATGAGGCCCTGGGTTCAATTCCCCAGCACCACATATACAGAAAATGGCCAGAAGTGGTGCTGTGGCTCAAGTGGCAGAGTGCTAGCCCTGAGCAAAAAGAAGCCAGGGACAGTGCTCAGGCCCCAAGTCCAAGCCCCGGGACTGGCCAAAAAAACAAAATCTTGAAATGGATCAAGTGGTGGAGCAATAATAGCCTTGAGCAAAAGCAGCTCAGGAGCAGTACCCAGGATCAGCACCTCCTCCTACTCCAACCCCCCCCCCCCCAAAAAAAATCCAAAGTGAAAGTCTCTTTAAAAAAGTAACTCCTAAAATATTGTATTTTATTCTTAATTGACTAATTTTATTTTTTAAGGTAAAAACATCCAGAAAGTGTATTTCAATTCACTACAAGTCACTGCAGCTCTCTTAAGTCTGCAATCTTGTTCTCCCTATGTGCACTAGTTTGATGATCTCTAATTTCAGAAAATATTCTAGCTTCATAAGATGAAGAACAGTTGATATCAGTTAAAATTAGGAAGTTCTATACATGAAGGCTTCCAGGGTAGGAATATGGCTGGCCTTCAGTTGAGGAGTATGACAGGACAGCTGAGGGTGCATAGCTTTTGCTCTCTGCCAGAACATTTGTGGTTTTAGAATGAAACAACCCACTGCTTGATTCAAGTCTAACTAACTTTCCATCCATATCCTTCACTTTGTGTTCTTGTAGGAACCATTTGGCTCGAATCTTAAAGTAGACCACAGCATTTTAATATAAAAAATTTTCAGAGAATCACACTTATTGGGGGGGGGGTTGCTGAATCAAAGAAAAGAACATCATCTTCCACACAAACATTTGACCTTCATAAAGAAAACTTGACTCTAAAAATACTTTCCATTTTTAGAAATGATTGCATTCTCATTAAATATGCTCACTTTGAACCCTGAAAATAATTGGTTTAGAATATCTGAGTAAAGGTTAAGAAAATGTACAAGTTCAGAATGAATTGTTGTTGTGGTTTCTTAAATTCAGACAAAGGAGGCAGATTTATTTATTTTTCTTCTTTATTGTCAAAGAAAAGTACAGAGGGGTTACAGTTTCACATGTAAGGCAAGTACATTACTTATCCAACTTGTTACCTCCTCCCTCATTTTTCCTCCATCTCCCTCCTCCCCAGTTCCCTTCCCCCCATGAGTTGTGCAGTTGGTTTACACCAATTGGCTTTGTAAGTATTGCTTTTGCAATGGTTTGTCTTTTTATCCGTTGTCTCTCGATTTTGGTATTCCCTTTCCCTTCCCTAGTTCCAATACACATCTATACATAAAGATTTTTTTTAAGAATAAAAATTTTAGTAAGGCATCAGAGGCTGACACTTGTTTTGTTGCTGTTTTCATTTTCTTTTCTTTTTGTCTTGTTTGTTTGTTTATATGTCTTTGGGAGGATAAGGGGAGGCACAGAAATGGAGGGACAAAGGGTAAACAAATGCAGCAGTGGTACTCAATAGACACCGATGTTGAAAATAAGCTATACAGTATGAGGGAGGAGGTAACAAACAGTACAAGTAATGTATCCAATGCCTAATATATGAAACTGTAACCTCTCTGTACATCAGTTTGATAATAAAATTTGAAAAAAAAAAGAAAAACTATACAACTTGTGAGTGGGGATGGGAGAGGGAAACTGGGAGAGAGAGAAGGAAGGGGTGACATTGGTCAAAAAGAAATGTACTCTTTGCCTGTTTTATGTAACTGTAACCCCTCTCTACATCACCTTGTCAATAAAATAAAAATTTTATTGTTATTATAACAGTGATATACAGAGGGGTTACAGTTATACATACAAGGTAATGAGTACATTTCTTTGAAGAATAAAAATTTTAGCCAGGTACTAGTGGCTTATACCTGTAATCCTAGTTACTCAGGAGGCTGAAATCGAGGACTGACGCTCAGAGCCAGCCTAGGAAGCAAAGCACATGGGTCTCCATCATCCAATTAACCTGCAAAAAGCTGGGCTGAGGATATGGTTCAGGTGGTAGAGGTTCAGGCATGAGCAAGCTAGACGATGAGTATGAGGCCCTGAATCCAAACCCTGGTACTTTGTTTCGAATCAGATTCAGATTTGTGCAAAATACTAAGTACTACTAATATTGCTTAGCTAGTTTTTGTTGGCTAACCAGTTCCCATTAAATTGAACTTTAAATGGTGCTATGTAAATATATTGTTTATTGGCTTTTCTTCAATTTGCAGGGTAGTTTTTCAAACTTATATGAGGTAGTTCAAAATTTATCTTATTATAATGTTCTTTCAAGTGTTGCCACCATGGATGTAACTCACAACAGAAATTGGTATTTTGCCCTTTAAGGGGGATAGGGAGAGAACGGGAGGAGAGAGAAAGAGGTATACAGAGCACACCTTTCTTCCCCCCATTTCCTTTTTTCATTGTTCTTTTTCTAGCCATTACCATACATAAAAATACACCTGGATTTTTATTAGTATGCATATGTATGTAATCTTCTATTTTTAAAAGTTAATACCCTGATGGAACTATTATTGTCTTTTAATCCAGTATGTATAGCATGATTCCTAGACTACCTCGGGCATTCATATCATTCATATTCATTGCATTCATATCACCATAATGGAGAGCATTATCACTAACCACAGACGCTGTTCTAAGTTCCAGTTCAATTTGACATAGATAAATGAGTCTTTCTTTATATCTCTGATTGCTGTTTGGTCCTGACACCTTCTCTTTTTAGAATAAATCTGTTCTCTTTCAAGTAATGTATGCATGCCTTTTCAACCTGTAATGGTGGCAACCCTAGAGAAAGTAATTAAAGTGAGCTAGCCCTTGCTGATGAAAGTGTTGGCTAATTAGAATTACATGAAAGTAAATCATCACTGAAAGATACTCTGTATCATGCAATTATTTTAATACTTAAACACAGACAAATGCACACAGAGCATGCTGTTCTCTTCAGTAAGGTCATTCAACAGTCATTTACTTTTGAGCAAATGAGAGTACACTGTGCTCAGCACACTTACCTAATTGCTCTGTAATTATGGAGTAGAATAGAAAATATAGTGTGTTTCATCAGTGTGCATCTGTAGTCTTTAAATAGAAGCTTTGAAAAGCTGTGACGTTTGAGAACTCAAAAGGTATGTTGGATTAATTTTCATTTATGGAATACTTTCGTCAAATGGAATTTTATATGGCACCATTCTATGTGAAAGAGGAAAAATCCTGAGTAATGAGTGAAGACCGACTAGGGAAATGACTTTCTGAATTGCCTTTTCCTCCAGCAGTTCTAAATGTACCCTCATGGAAACCAAGATAACTTCAAAGTAACATGAAAATCACCCAAATTGTGATTGTGTTTTTCTCCAAAACATGTCCCAATATAGTGTTGAATATAGACATTTTATGGTTTTGCCTATTAATTTACATTAGTAATTTGTGTGAATAGAGGCACTTTTGATATACAGTAGATACTCAAGAAATGCATATTGAATGAATTGCATGAATGAACTAGTAGCTACTAATAACTAGGGTAGAAGAACAAAGATAGAAGGTCGTGTTTAAAAAAAACACCTAAAAACGTTACTGACTCCAAATAACCAAGTAGCTAGAGCAGACTAAATGGCCACAGTAACAGTGAAATACCAATCTATACTTGGAGTAGGGCAGCTATGTATTAAGGTATTTCAGGAAGGAAACCCAGTGGGACTGGCCAGGGGAAGTTCATGAGGGAGGTAAAGAAGTGAAGTAGCCAACTGGATTAGTAACTTTAAGTAACTGGCTTAAACTTGCTCATTTTTACAATGGGGTTTCAGTTAAACATTCAACATGCCAGTTTGTGAGCAAATGCATCTTGGTCTATTTCGCCCTTTTTAACATCTTCTTCCATATCTCCCAGTTTACCTAGTTACATTTTCATATGTGTACCTTGAAAATTATGACTGCACTTGCCTGTCCTTCCTCTCTTCATCTGTATTCTCCCTCCCCAATTTTAAAACCTCTACAGAGCACACATTCTAGTTTCGTAGTGTTCGCTTCATTTTATATTTATGTGTTCTGTCCTGTAGAAGGTCTTAAACATTGTATGATTTAGCTCATTTTCATACTTTGCTAAAGTTAAGTTTATATCTGCTATCTTTGCTGTTTGCTTTAACATAACTGGTTCACGACTTTATTTTTGCTGTACATTAAGTACTTAATGTTTAAATTATTTCTCATGTCCTTCAATGTATTACTTTCTAATTGTCCTAGTGATTGTAACACAAATTCTTAATTATAATACGTCTTAAAAAATAGATCTTAGGCGCATAACTCACTGGTAAAGTGTTTGCCTAGCATGTACAAGACACTGAGTTCAGTTTCCAGAACTGCTGAAGGAAAAAAACAGATGGGCCTCTGTCAATAAACATAGAAAGTTCCAGAACGAACACTATACAAAATGTATTTTTCCCTTCCTCTAATAATTCTAAAACTAGAAATTATTGCATTTGCTTCCTGAATCTACTTTTCTCCTGTGTTTTAGTTCTCTATGTTTATAACAGCATAAAACATTATCATTATCTGATATAACCAGCATTAATTACATTTACATACATGGTGAACCTATTCTGTGTCCCTTATTCCATTTTTTTTCTTAAAGAACTCTAATTATTTCTGTAATTCAGGCTTTGTATAGCAAAAATTTACTTTTGCATATGAAAATATTTTTATTATCTTTAGTTGTATAAAAGGGGTTAAAGGAGTTTATGAGTACAATGCATCAGTATCACCCACTTCACCATTCTTTTCCATCCCTCCCAAATTTACCCCTTCCCTCAATTTTCTTAATTTTGTAGCATATACCTTGAATTTTATGACTGCATTCTCCCTCCTTTCTTCTCTTTATTCCTCTGTCCTCTCCCGCTCAACCCCATTTTACCCCTGGTGTTTATTTTGTTAGACTGTGAGTTTACCTTTCTAAAGAAGTTCACCATGAGAATTCTTTCCTGAATCAGTTAATATACTTATGTACACTTTGAATACCACCTCAAAGTGTTTACCAATATAGTTATAAGTTCATTCAAGGTTCCACATATGAGAGAAAGCCTGCATCCTTTGTCTCTCTGGGCATATTTCACATAAAATTTTTTTTCCTAGATCATTCTCTTTCTTTGTAAATGATGTAATATTCTTTCTGATATATGAGTAAAATTCTATTGTGCATATATACCATATTCCTTTGGCCCATTCATTCATTGAGAGACATCAGAGCTGATTCAATACCATGGCTATAGTGAATAGTGCTGTGATAAGCATGGTTGTTCAGGTGGCCTTACTGTATCCTAGTTTATAATCTTTTGGATAAATGCCCAAGTGAAATTGCTGGGCCATAGTGTTGTTCTATGTTTGGTTTTTTGAACCGCTTTCATACTGCTTTCCAGAGTGGTTGAACAAGTATATATTGCTACCAACAGTGAGGTAAGGCCCAAGTGGGGGTATACTCTTAGGCCAGTAGTGGTAGTGCTCATTGGTATAACCTATGAAGATGATCTTAGAGAACTAATTGATACCATAGTTATGATCTACCAATTCCACATCTTAGTATTTACTTAAGAAGTATACTCAGTATCTTGATCAGCATAGAATATGTGACACATTATTTATAAAAATTAAAAATCATTGAGTTAGATATTCCAGTGATAAGGAAACAAAAGTATATTTAAGTCTCAAATCTTAAATGAAAAAATTAAGTTTCAAAATGGTACATTTTTATTATCTCTGGGGAAGAAAAATTCCAGCAAAAAATTGTGCATATGTGTTAGGTGTATGTATGTGCATGAGTGTGTGTGTGTGTGTGTGTGTGTAAATGTCTGGAATACAACCTGGAAGCATACTAACCATAAACTATGGGTTATAGCTTATTCTTACATGTAAACTCAAGTTGAAAGTGGTAGAGAAGAGGAATATAGAGCTTTTATCTAGGATTACTTGAAATTTTGCATTGATAATTCATTTGTATTTTACATGTGCAATTAAAAGTAAAATTTGAAGCATTGTAATTTTCCTTTCAAAATCAATCATACTTGAGTAGTTCACATCTTCCTACAACTAGAATAGTAAATGAAGTAGGAAGATTAATAACTGAAAAAGACAAATATAACATTCTTGAAGTTCAACATAACTTTCTCAGATATGATAGAATACAATTAAATTGGCTACTTTCTTTATTTTGAGAAATTTAGCACGATGATCTCTTGAAAATAGCACCTAATTACAAATCAGTAACTAAAGAGAATGTGACTATCTTTGTCTACAAGAGTAAAAATTACTGAAAAATGTTGTTGCCATCTGCATTTACTTTACCTTTTCAGATTTACATAAATACACTTGACAAATACAATGCACACTCAGGGTATAAAAGTTGATGCTTTACTGTAAGTACACATTGTGAAATCAGTATCACAAAGATACCCTTCACCTCACAGTTACCTTTCTTTCCCTTTCTTTTTTCTAAGATTAATCTCTCTCTCACTCGCCTCTGTCTAACCTTTGTCCTCTGTCTTCTTTCATCCTCTCTCCCTCCCCCTTCTAATTTCCTTGTTATTTTTTATGGTAAAACACTTCAAATGTATTCTATATGCAAATTTCAAGCATAGAATACAATATTAATTTATAGTCTCTATGCTTGTTTCATTCTCTCGCTCCTCTCCTCTCTCTCCTCTCTCTGTTCTCTCTCTCCTCTTCTCTCTCTCTCTCTCCTCTCTCCTCTCTCCTTTCTCCTCTCTCTCCTCTCCTCTCTCTCGTCCTGGAACTTGAACTCTGGGCCTGGGTACTGTCCCTAAGCTTCTTTTTACACAAGGCTAGCGCTCTACCTCTTGAGCTAAAGCACCACTTCCATCTTTTTCTGCTTATGTGGTACTGAGGAGCTGAACCCCAGGGCTTCATGCATACAAGGCAAGCACTCTACCACTAAGCCACATTCCAGGCCCTTATTTTTTTTTCAAATTTTTATTATCAAACTGATGTACAGAGAGGTCACAGTTTCATACGTTAGGCATTGGATACATTTCTTGTACTGTTTGTTACCTTGTCCCTCATACCCCCTCCCCCCTCCCCCTTACCCTTTCCCCCCATGAGGTGTTCAGTTCACTTACACCAAACAGTTTTGCAAGTATTGCTTTTGTAGTTGTTTGTCTTTTTTTACCCTGTGTCTCTCAATTTTGGTATTCCCTTTCAATTTCCTAGTTCCAATACCAGTATACACGGTTTCCAATATATTCAGATAAGATTACAGAGATAGTGTAGGTACAACCACAGGAAGGTGAAAGAAGAACATCGTCAATAATAGAAGCTACAGATTCACATGGGACGTTGAAAGTAGTTACAACTGTGATATAACAATTGTCTCCATAACATGGAGTTCATTTCACTTAGCATCATCTTAGGTTTTCATAAGGGTATAGCTATTGGGCCTTGTGATGTTCTGCTATTAGTTGCCTAAACCTGTACTAATTATTCCCAATAAGGGAGACCAGAGAGTCCATGTTTCTTTGGGTCTGGCTCACTTCACTTAGTATAATTTTTTCCAAGTCCTTCCATTTCCTTACAAATGGGACAATGTCATTCTTTCTGATAGAGGCATACAATTCCATTGTGTATATGTACCACATTTTCCTGATCCATTTGTCTACTGAGGGGCATCTGGGTTGTTTCCAGGTTCTCGCTATGACAAATTGTGCTGCGATGAACATTGTTGTGCTGGTGGCATTACTGTGATTTTGTTTGTGTTCTTTTGGATAGATACCCAAAAGTGGGGCTGCTGGGTCATAGGGGAGTTCTATATTTAGCCTTCTGAGGAATCTCCATACTGCTTTCCAGAGTTGCTGAACCAGATTACATTCCCACCAACAATGAAGTAGGGTTCCCTTTTGGCCACATCCCCTCCAACAATTGTTATTGTTAGTTTTCTTGATATATGACATTCTTACTGGGGTGAGATGGAATCTCAATGTTGTTTTGATTTGCATTTCTTTTATGCAGGCCCTTATTTTTTTAAGTGTGGAAATTAACTGACATCTGTAGACAGTAATGATGATTTTTTTTTTACAATGACAACAAGAAATGTTAGGACTAAAATAATTTTCTAAGTAGAACCTGTTATTCTGTAAATTTACCATTTTATTTAAAGCATTTTTATTTTAGGTATTTAGATTATCATGTAGTTTGATTTTTATAAAGGTAATGTGTTTATTTTTCTCTTTACTATTTTACTTCTGTTTGGGAATATTAAACTGGATTTTTGTGGGATGTGATATGCTTTTGTGCACCTTTACAAAAGACTACATCTGATTTAATTTTTCTATGCAGTATGCTCCCTGCCACCATAGCCATTTGGAGTGTAAAAGCAATAATCTGTGTAGTTGAGGGAACAGAAGATGTGTACCTTGATGACTAAACCGAGTCAAGGTTATGCTATTGGGATTTGTTAGATTTACTTTCTAGGTCCTCAGGTCTGTCGTATCCTGGGTGACTGATTACAGAGTTACAGCACTAAGTGTAGCAGAGCCACTAGCATCATCTCAAGGACGCCCTGTGGGCAGGGACCACTGTAGAGATGGGGTGGTATGAACAAAGGATGGAAGAAATTGTCAGTGGTTACCAGTGTTTGTATATATCCCAGCAATTGTGGCTATTTCTCTTCCACACTCATCCATAACCTTTTTGAGAGCAGAGAAACTTACCTGTGTTTGCTATCTGTTTATACGCTAGTTTCAACACAAGCCATTTCTCATCTGTATTTCATTAAGTCCATGCTGAATTTATTAACTAATAAATAAATTCCTTACTGAATTAATGAAATAAAGATCTCAATTGTGGAATCAGTTATTTTGCAAAAAAATTATATTCCTTGTAAGCCTTTACATAATGTCACTTTACCTCTCTTTTATTTTAATTACAATTTAACATTTACTATATATGGAGCTATTACTCATTTCCCAACCAGTACTATGATTGATTGTTAGGGATAATTATATGAAGACAGACATTATGAATCCTAGGATTTTCTTTCCCACCCAAAACAATTCTGACTTGAAAAAATAATAATGAATGATTGAATATGTGAGGAGTGAGATTTTCTAGCCACAGTAAAGCACAAATGAACCATACCTTGAAGAGCTAGCTTAGTGTGCATGTGCACATGCCAATTCTGGGGCTTGAACTCAGTGTACTGTCCCTGAGGCTCAAGGCTAGTTCTTTAGAATTTGAGGTACAGTTCTACTTCTAGCTTTTTTGTGAATAATTTTGAAATAAAAGTCTTCTGGACTGTCCTGCCAGGCTGGCACTGAACTTTCAACCTCAGATCTCAGCCTACTGAGTAGTGTGAACCACTGGCATAACTGAAAGAGGTTGTTAATACTTCTAAGTACTTACTGATTAATTAGTAAATTCACTCATTTATCACTTAACATAAGCACTAAAAGTATAATCAAAAACACTTGGGCATGGCTCATGATCTCCCTGAAGTATTCTTTAAGTGTAAAAATCAGAATATTCAGCTTCAGAAGTAAGTGTCAAATAAATGATTCAAGTGGCTTCAAATTTTACTGTTTTTCTCTCTGGAACAAGACATTTTGAATAAAGTTTTCCTTTGAACCTCTGAGATACTACAGAGAAACATGATCAGAATAAATGATACTTTTATTTCTACTTTGCAATTACATGTAAAACTGCAACTGATTAATGATAATACCAACAGTTCAAGGATGGCTTTGTTGTCATTGTTTTCCTGAGTATTTATACACATAAACACCTAGACACTTAAGAGAAGAAATAGTCTTTCAGGAAGTTAAGCCATCTTGTAGTTGAGAATATATCTGTTTTAAGCTAGACTTCATGGTTTCTTTTCTTCTTTTTATTAATTCTAGACTTTAGCAAGTATAGTGTTATTGAAACAGAGCTCATAAAACTTGAAAGTAATTTCTTAAAAAAGAAAACAGTAGACAGTGGGAATCAGTCACTCATGAAAGCCTGAAAGTAAGAAAATATCACATTATCTGTGGCATTGTAGCACAATGGCAAAAACAAACTGACAGTGACATTTGACAATTGGACATCACAAAATTAGATGATATGGAAGAGAAATCTTCTTTTTGTTGAAATTGGTAGCTAGAACCCAAAGTTGTGTCCAAAGTATCATGCTACCAAGTACCCCACATTATTGTTAGAAGTGAGTGCAAATGGAGCCCACAGGCTATGCCACCCCAGCATTGCTCTTGGAGCTTCAACCCTAATCTGCATTCGCAGATAAAGAAGTCAGGAAGAGAAGAGTAATCAGTCACTAGAGGTGTGAGGGGAGATGGGGGGTTGAGCACTTCTGGAAGAAAAGTGCTCCCCTGCTGACAGAATTATGCATGGGTCTAGGAATGAGACTGACTTCTGTTTGTGCTTGTAACACTCTCACACCCAGAACTGCTGATAAGCTCTTCATGCCTACTAGAGAAAACAGGAGGGAAACTGAGAGGGCAGAGTGCAAAGCATACATGAATGGAGCAGCTTGAATCCTCACGTCCAGTGGGACAGGGACAGGTTTCCTCTGCTTCACATGGCTGCTATAGAGGTCTTAAGCAGGCAATCTTTCAGGGGAGAACATTATAGTAAAAAAAAAAAACAAACCTTTCGATGACAAATAAAAACTAAGGGAGGAAAAAAAAAGATAAATCTGCACATTTCAGCAACATTCACTAACACATCAGATTTGACCTATTTTATAAGTTTCATGCTATGCGAAAGAGCATATGATTTCCAGAGTTCAAAAAAGGAGCATTTTATGAGAAAAATGAATGACAATTTTACTTGCGTTAAAAGTAATACATAACTATTTCCTTTCCTCACTGGTGAGCTAACTCTGCTTTGTTGCATGGTGATCTCAAGACAGCCTTCCAATAAAGCAAGAAAAGAAGGTTGCAAAAAGTGACTGACAACATACCACTAGACATGGTATGACATCATATCTGCCTCACTTCATTGAATAAATTACATCCCATACTCAAAGAATAGGAAATAGATTCCATCTATAACAAGAACGGCACAATTGTATAGCATAGGAGATACATCTACCATAGATGCCAAAACTAGTTACCAACAACTAAGATAAGTTAGTTGTGTCTCTAAGAAAGACACAAAATAAGCATAGATCTCCATGGGTTTGTTTCTCTTCTTGTGTAGTTGATTTCTGTTCAGCAGTGG
Organism: Perognathus longimembris pacificus; assembly: GCF_023159225.1. Classification (NCBI taxonomy): domain Eukaryota; kingdom Metazoa; phylum Chordata; class Mammalia; order Rodentia; family Heteromyidae; genus Perognathus; species Perognathus longimembris. Next base: position 10,345,372 of record NC_063185.1, on the reverse strand, counting down.
TAACTATTTTCATCTATTGGATGCAGGAAATACTTCAGTATTTCTCTAAAGTTCATAAGGACACATTCATTGGCAGAGGTCTCTATGTATAAGCCATGTTTTGTTGTAGTTGGCCTGAGTATGTGAGGGAAGTAAAATGCATGCCCAGTGAAACTTTGAGAAAATGTATTTCAATATTTAATATGGAAAGAATCTAGATAATCTATGATTAGAAGCATGACTTAAAATTTCTTACTTGGAGGTACAGATGGCAATCAACCATAAAATGTATATCGTATTATAAATTAAATGGACCATTCAACAGCCTCTATTTTAATTCAGATTTAAAGTTGATGTTTTTATTGCTACTTCTTGAGTCATTGCAGAGGTGGTTGCTAGCTAATAGAGATTCTCCTATTTTGGAAGTAAATACTACCTGATTTGCAGAATATTAAAATAGTCCACTTAAAAATAAATCAAAAGCCTGAGATCTTATCTGTTTTGAAATATTATAACTTCTCACTATGACATTGTGGATCAAATACAAAACTGTCAACAGCATTTAGATGTGTTAGTGAATGCTAAAGGCAGAATTCATAACCCTGGCAGTTTATCTCACTTGCTGCTTGCTTCTCTTTTATTTTAAATAGATCAAATCTAAGAGCATGAGTCTGCTTATATTTAACAGAGTTCAATATAAGTAAGTAAAAGCCTGTTCTTAGAAGGTAGGTTTTTTTTTTAAAAAAAAAAAGTTTAGAACAGCTTTGAATTTGGCTCCAAAATGAGAATATATGTCCACTAAAATTCTGAATTGGTTGGAGGAGTATATCATTCATCATTTTGGAATTGCCACAAGTGTTTTTGAGCACAACTAAAATATTCATGGATTTAGAAAGATTTAGTATTATCCTAGTTATTATCTTCAGAATACATAATTATCATCGACTTTGAGTATTTATTAGAAATAAGATGAGGGCAATGTCTTTCCATGATCAAATAGTAGAAAAATGTAATTAAGCCATGTCATCATGAAACCATAATTTTAGACCCCAGATTCAAACCCTCCTGGAGTGCCTCATGCCAGGTCTTGCCACTCTCTCCTGTCTGCCAAACAAAGAGAAAGACATGTAAAGGGCTGAGAAAGGAGCTTTATTAAATGGTACAAATAGCTCTGAGTAAAGGTGCAGTAAGCAATTCAGCCCATCTCCAATTACTTTCCAGGTAGGGATATGAGCTATAGGTTTAAATAAACATAGCCCTGGAGACTGGAGCAGAGGAATGTGTATAGTTGTTAAATAGTCTTTGTGAAAGTATGGCTTGGCTGATCAGTTTCAGTCCTTGTTTGGGGAAAGTTCTGGAGAAGTCTTTATCACTGTCATCACTGGTTAAGTCAAACAAGTCTTCATTGCCTGGTGGGTGATCTGTACTAAGCAGGCTCTCTTGTTCCTTAGGAGTAGTTTATTCTCTAGTCATAAAGAATGATGATTGTGGTCCTGTCCTTCCTAGATTCAAACTTGACTGGAAAACAATTGCAGAGAACATAGCTTAGAGCAGAGATACATGCAGAATGGAGACAGAGGTACCAAGATTTTCTCTTGCTTTTAGTTAATTCATCGGCCCATTTAATCATTGACACTTTTTAATAAAAGCAGCTTTTAAGAACCTCTTAAACACATTGTCCATAAAATTGAGAAAGAAGGATATAAATTAAATAGTCTCACAGTATCTAAGCTAGCTTGAAGCAAAATATCTGGTTCTAATTTCTTTTTTAAATTGTTATTATAGAGGTGATATATTGAGGGGTTATAGTTACACAAGTCGGGTAACAAGTACATTTCTTTCTGGACAATGTCACCCCTTTCCTGGATCTCTTCCCAGTTTTTTTTTTCTTCTGTCCCCACTGACAAGTTGTATAGTTCATTTTCAATATTGAGTGCCACTGTTATATTTGTTCATTCTTTGTTCCTTCTCTGCTGTGCTACCACCTTACCCTCCCAAAGACAGATAAATGAACAAACAAGACAAAAAGCAAAGAAAACAAAAACAACAATGAAAAAGAAAACCGCTCATTTCCATTTCCTGGAGTTCATTTTGGTAAATATTATTCTACATGATCAGATGCACATAGACATTGCTTCTTTGTGTTACTCTCTGAAGAGTATCCTCCTTTGGTCTCACTGTGTGAATGCCTAGAGTCCTGTATCAGTGTATAATTTATCATGTCCCTGTGTATTTTAGATCTGACTTTTGCTTATGAGAGGAACAGCATCTCTGTGTCTCTGAGGTTGGCTTACCTCATTTAATATAATTTGTTCTAGGTCTATTCATATCCCTGCAAATGACAAAATATTCTTTCTAATGGCTGTGTAAAATTATATTGTGTGGTTCTGGTTTCTTTATGAAACACATTTTTATTGAGAATTTGCTTAGTGTGACTTAGAAGAATTCTTCTGTTTCAGCTTAAGTCTTGATGGATAGCATTTGACTATTGCTGTGTTATGAGGTGTTCAGAGTCAAGAATAAGACCAAGTCAGCAATAATGGAGAATCTTAAAGGAAACAAAAATATTTCTTCACTGAAAAACATGATTTTCTTTCTCAGAGGACACTCTAAGATGGAGATTATGGATATAATAAAATTTCTCAAATGCAAATGGCAATGTATCCCTTACACTGTAGTCTAGTAACATTTATCAATTTATGATCCTTACAGGATATGAAAGCTGTTAATGAGAAGCCACCTCTTGCAATCAACTGTTTTTCCATTGCATACCAGTGATTTTGTTTTTCTCAGAAACAATTTTTTTATTTGTCTGGGACTAAAACATAGATTTTTTTCCTACTTCAAATAGGGTTTATTTCCTTAAATATGATTTTTCTGCCCAAGAAATAATTTTTCTAAGATCCTGCTATCTAAAGGATCTTTAGATGACTAACTAGATAACTATCATTAGTTGGCTTGTTCTGTTTAATCATATATTGCTCAAAATTTTCAGTTGGCCACAGAAACTACTTAATTAAAAGGTCAATTACATCCTCAAGTGAAAAGCCTTTGTCACATGGCATTAATAGTTAGTATACATGTATATGTATAATAACTATATCTAACATATATTATAGATTAATATTTGACATTTGTGTATGTGTATAAGGAAGTCTTCTATTTGTAGGTTTATATTTAATAGTTACACACACAGTACTTGCCTATTATTTTTATTGACATACTCTATGCCATAAAGTGATAAATATCATCTAATTATTGTAAAGTACACATAATTGAGAAGCAAGGGTATTTTTATTGCAGGTTAAAGATAGTATTTCAAGATGACTATTAAACCATCTTTTGGAGACTTTCTCATGTGAACAATATAAGACATCAGAAATCGATTCGAATTCCTTTGTTTTTTACATTTTCAGTATTCAATTTCACTACAGTTAAAAAATCATAATATGAGCCAGGTACCAACTGTGATCCTAGCTACTCAGGAGGCTGAGATATGAGGATTGCAGTGCAAAGAATAAATTAACAGAATGCTAGAAGTGGAGCTCAAGTGATCAAGTGCTAGAATTGAGGAAAAAAAAGAAAAGCTCTGGGACAGTGCCCAGGCCCTAAGATCAAGCCCTAGGACAAGAATTTTTTTTTTTTTTTTACAATATGGCAAACACTGTCTTTAAATATAGTTCATGATCTACAGTTTTACCACATATATTAAAACTGCTTATTTTTCTAAATAAAAAAGTTATACATAAGAATTCTAGTTATTTTGTTATCTAATGGTAGTAAATGAGTGACAGATGACTTCCTATGAAACAGAAATAAACTTTGATTCATAAGTGAGGAGAATGTCAAGAAACTGACACTTTAAAGTAAATAAGTCCCTAATGGAAACAGTCTAGATACTCATAATTAATTGGGCCTTTGCTGAAAAAAGAAAAAAGTTCCTTCAGTCTAGTCAAATACAGTGATCTACAGGTGAAGTCCTGCAGTAACTACAAGAGAAACTACTATATCTTTGTCAACATGGGAAGATCTACTAGTTTGAAAACTAGAACACATCATTTGTAAGAGTAGTCTTTGAAGTTGCCCTTACAAGTAATCTGTTCCAATGAGAGACTTAGCTTAAGGGTAATAGTCTCAAGGTGAATATTCTCCTACATATTTCAGTCAGATGTCAATGAAGAGTCTACTAGAAATGTATCATAGTTGAGACAAATTCTGATATTAATCTTCTTGCATTTCAGTGTTCACAGCACAACATAGGCAAGTGTACATTTGACAAGTATCCTTAAGATTCCTTACAATAGAAATATTTCTCTTTTTTTAATTGAAAAAAACGTTACCTGTAGAACCAGGATAGCTCTCTGATAATGTGGGAGAAAACAAATGGACTTGTATGAATTATCTGTGTTCCCTAGTTTACACGATCATTTCCAGACTTCCAAATTTGTCATTGTTTTCAGAGAGCAATGTAACTTGCTGGCCTTTGGGTAAAATCTGTTCTTCAATTATAATACTCTTAAATGTTTTCTGGATAGTAGCTAAATATTTTCTGGATAGTAGCTGGAAATCAGGATGAAGATTTGTTGGGATCTTACAGTGGAGAAGAAAGAACAAATATGATACTATCTTCACCATCTACTTTTTCTTCTGGAATTCTTTTTTTTTTTTTTTTTTTGGCCAGTCCTGGGGCTTGGACTCAGGGCCTGAGCACTGTCCCTGGCTTCTTTTTGCTCAAGGCTAGCACTCTGCCACTTGAGCCAGAGCGCCACTTCTGGCCGTTTTCTATATATGTGGTGCTGGGGAATTGAACCCAGGGCCTCATAGCACTCTTGCCACTAGGCCATATCCCCAGCCCCTCTTCTGGGATTCTTAGGATTGAAAACTTAATTTATCAGATGAACATTAAAAATACTGCATTTCAAATAAAAACAACATTGAGATTCCATCTCACCCCAGTAAGAATGTCATATATCAAGAAAACTAACAATAACAATTGTTGGAGGGGATGTGGCCAAAAGGGAACCCTACTTCATTGTTGGTGGGAATGTAAACTGGTTCAGCCACTCTGGCAAGCAGTATGGAGATTCCTCAGAAGGCTAAATATAGAACTCCCCTATGACCCAGCAGCCCCACTTTTGGGTATCTATCCAAAAGACCACAAACAAAATCACAGTAATGCCACCAGCACAACAATGTTCATCGCAGCACAATTTGTCATAGCGAGAATCTGGAAACAACCCAGATGCCCCTCAGTAGACAAATGGATCAGGAAAATGTGGTACATATACACAATGGAATTTTATGCCTCTATCAGAAAGAATGACATTGTCCCATTTGTAAGGAAATGGAAGGACTTGGAAAAAATTATACTAAGTGAAGTGAGCCAGACCCAAAGAAACATGGACTCTCTGGTCTCCCTTATTGGGAATAATTAGTACAGGTTTAGGCAACTAATAGCAGAACATCACAAGGCCCAATAGCTATACCCTTATGAATACATAAGATAATGCTAAGTGAAATGAACTCCATGTTATGGAGACAATTGTTATATCACAGTTGTAACTACTTTCAACGTCCCATGTGTATCTGTAGCTTCTATTATTGATGATGTTCTTCTATCACCTTCCTGTGATTGTACCTACACTATCTCTGTAATCTTATCTGAGTATATTGGAAACCGTGTATACTGGTATTGGAACTAGGAAATTGAAAGGGAATACCAAAATTGAGAGACACAGGGTAAAAAAAGACAAACAACTACAAAAGCAATACTTGCAAAACTGTTTGGTGTAAGTGAACTGAACACCTCAGGGGGGGAAAGGGAAAGGGGGTATGAGGGACAAGGTAACAAACAGTACAAGAAATGTATCCAATGCCTAATGTATGAAACTGTGACCTCTCTGTACATCAGTTTGATAATAAAAATTTGAAAAAATAAATAAATAAAATAAAATCCCACTTGGTTTGCCTCTCATCTAAGAGACCCACATTCCCATTTTTGGAAGCTGACATATTAATTTGGCTTGCAGTGATTTTAAATAACTTTATAGGATAAACTTTTTAAGACTAGTATTAAATAAAAAAAAAATCTTTTCAGGGGTGGTAACGCACACCTGGAATCCCAGCACATGGGAGGATGAGGCAGGAGAAACAAGTTCCAGGCCAGTCTGGGCTTTAGAATGGGACCCAGTTTTAAAAAAAAAACTACATTAAAAAAAACTTAGCAATGCCTAATGTATGAAACTGTAACCTCTCTGTACATCACTTTTATAATAAAAACTTTAAAAAAAAAACAAAAAACTTAGGCTAATCCTAATAGATTGAGCTCAATAAAGTACAAAGCATTTCTCATCATGCTCTTAAAATTGATACTGTGACAGACATTTAGAAGCCATATTGATTAAATTTTGATTGAAATGATTTTACCTTTTCAGAGCACTACCGGTATTCAAAATGTGTGTTGTAAGCAATAAGCCTATGTGTGCTTTTGTGATTAAAATGATAAATGTGAAATGAATGTAACACATTAAACATGGCTCATCTGCAAAGAGAGTTTTTTCCCCATAGTTCTTCTGCCTTTCTAAATGCTAAACATTCCAAATTGACAAATGTTAGATTTGTCAAAAATTGTCTCATCCCATATGTATCTATGCCATTAAAGTCTCATTTTAAATGTTATAGATGTATGTATATCATTAAAAGGTTTATTAAATTTTTAATTAACAGAGTATCTTTTAAACTGCAGTATTTCTACATGTTGTGACTTGTAGATTCATTTATAGAATTAGCAATAAACGCTATACATTGTCTCCTGTTGTTTTATAATGCAAGTGTAATGCTACTCTTTAAAGAAGGAAAATCAAGCAATGGATACGAACAGTCTTATATTTGGTAAAATGTATTCCTGTGAGATAGATTGTACTATCGCACATATATTAAATTTGTCAGGATACCATTCTACTGCCATATTTTACTTTTCGTTCAGTATATTTTTTGACAAATGTGGAGCATAAAATATATTTTCTGGGTTTTTTTTCAGATGGGGAAAACCAATTGAATAATATTTCAAAACTCTACCATGCTTGCATATCTGGCTTACATTTTTTATAGATAGCTGGAGGGTATTTTAGCCTTGACATTTCACTTGTCTAGAAAATAGTCATGATACATGGACCAGCACTACATAGAATGTCCATTTTTCTTCTCAAAAGTGCAATTTGATTAGCCATTTTATCCTCCCAAGACCACTGCTGGGGAAGGTTCATGTGTCAAGTGGGATGCAGCTATGATAAAGCAACCTCTCAGAATGGTATAGCTTAAATTCTGGCAGCAGTGGCAAGTAGGTTGCTTACTGGTCCTGTTGGCTCAGATTTGTCATTCTAACAGAGAGGGACTAAGAACGGTCTTCTGAACTGGCTTTACATTCTTTTGATGTCCTTTGGCAATAGGACATCTGCAGAAGATGTATATGTATATGGTCAGACAGGACAGTAAGGTTTCCTGGGAAGGACACGATTCCTAGTTTCTATTCTGGTAGCATGGACACTACTGATACATTTCTCTGACAGCTCAGGCATGCCATTTATTTACTGGAGGAAATAGTCCATAAGTATCATGTTGATGCATTAAATGTGATGTTAATGGTAGTTTAGATGAAAATATTTTCTGCTCCAAGTTGTCAGTGGTGGTACCATGTTTCAGAAACAAAGCACATTGCCCCTTCAGAACGAAACTTGACATTTTCAGGGTACTGTTTCCATGGCATCACTGACTACCCAATGAGAGCAACTGAAATTTTCTATAGAAATGATCTGATGATGTCCCCTAGGTAGTATCCATTGAATTGCAAAGGAAGCATATGGTCTTACTCTTTCCACACAGTCTGTGTTCTTGCAGTTAGCATGCTTACTTGTCATAAACTATTTTATTACACCTTGACTTACTACAGAAGGGCAAGAGTAGCTTTATATAAAGCTTGTTAATACAAATAATTATCAGTAAAATTTGAAAATATTTTACTTTGTTAATGTATTTAATCCTTCTGGGAATTTAGCAGAGAGATTTCAAAGCATTTTTTTCTTCCTTTCTTCTTTCATTTTTTTCATTTCCCCTTTTTCTCCATTCCTCTGCTCCTTGCTTCCTTTTTAAATGTTTTTTCTCCCCCTTTTCCTCCCTTAAACACTCCAGTTCTCCATTCCACGTTTGAAGAGCATCCAGGATTAGTGGCTAAGAAACGAAGAGTGGCCTTTATCTTCCTTTTCTCCCCTTTGTGGTCGTGTCTCATTTGTATCTATTCAGTAGCCAGTATTTCTGTGGATATAAGAAAAATAGCTAGCTTAAATTCCTTCTAAGAAAATTGAGAATTGCCAGTGTTGCACCTACAAAACCAAGGCCATTCTGCAGTGGACTCCAACATTGTTCCATTGTTCTGAGAATCTCCAGAAAAGAACAGAAGCTCTCAGAATCTTTGAAGCAGACTAATAAAAAAGCTAACATTTTCTTCTTTCCTTCCCTATCCTAATAAGCAGTTCATTTTGCCTTTCCTCTAATTGTATCAGGGAAGGAGGACAAAATATCTGTGGAGATAAATGAATACAGACTTGACCAATACGTTCATAAATATTTATTTTAAAAATCCTGAGAATAATATAGCATTACTGCTTTATATCCTCAAGAATAGAAAAAAAATGTAGCTCCTTGTGTCTCCACCTGCCTGGTTTCATTTATTTAGTAATTCCATCCATAAAACATATTTATTGAGTATGTACTATTTCCACATAGCTTCATATGATGCTACTCATCTGTTCTTTTGTAATACTATTTATTTATGTGCAGGAGGATGGGGAGGATTGAATCCCGGGCTTTGTTCATAGCTGTACCCCCAGACCAAGCTTGCAATTTTTATATTGGAATTCTAGCTATGTTGTAGTTGGATTTCTCCAGTAACCTCTCACTTACTCTCTTCCCATGGACAATGTTTTTATTTTCTAACCCACCATATAATCCAGTAGCCTGGTGACTTGTTAAGGGGTTGTTTGATAATGTTAAGTCAATTTTAATGAATTTTAATTCTCTTCTCATTTTCATAGAACAAAAGCATCCAGTTCTTCAGTCTATAATTCAAGGCTATAATCTGGATCCAAAAATTCTGGTATATATTTAACTTGACTAAACAATATAATAGGAAAATCTGATTGAGATTATAAAGAATGAATTTACAATCTCATAGATATTTTTTCATTCAGTTTCCTCTATAGATTGTCTTCTGGCTTGTTGGATATACACATGGGTTTTCCTAAATTGTGGGGCTTACTTTTCTCTTTCTCCTATCAGAGAAAAAAGCTCGTATTCCTGTATATAGGATTATATAATAAATTGGATATTTGGTTTCCACTGTAGACCAAACAGTGTATGATGAATAAAAAGTAAGTGTGTTAGGTACTTTATTAAGCAGTCTGATTTATCCATTCCATAATATATAACTATTTTTAATTTAATTTTATTGTCAAGGTGATATACAGAAGGGTTACAGTTACATAGTAATGTAGCAAGTACATTTATTGTCATATTTGTTACCCCATCCCATATTTTTCTCCCACCTACCCTCCTCCCCAATCCCCTCCCACTGTACAGGTAATTTCCAACATATTGTCTTGTGAGTATCGTTGTTGCATTGGTTTGCCATTTCTTACCATTTTGATGTTCCCTTTCCCTTCCCTAATTCAGATAAACTTATGTATAATTCTTAGGGTACAAAAACCAAATACAGTGACAACAGGGAATAAACCATAGGAAAGAAAAACAAAAGAAAAAATAAAGTAACATAGTACATTAAAAATAACAGGAATGAAAATCCTCTTATTTCCCTACTTTGGAGTTCATTTTGTTTAGCTTCATCTTATGCCATCATATGTACCTAGCTATTGAGCTGGCACTATCCTTGACAGTGGATCATAGAATCTGTGTTTCTTTGGGTCTTTCCATTTCCTTATGAATGGGGCGATGCCATTCTTTCTGATGAAATTCCATTATAAATATTTTTAAATATCATTTTATACCATAAATACATAGAATTTTTTTTTGTAATACTGAGGTTTGAATTCAGGGCCTTCACTTACTAAGCACTATACTACCAAATTACACTTGACATGTGCCAACAGGTCAGACCATAAAAGTAGTATTTAAATTTTTTTTAATTTTTATTGTCAAGGTGATGTACAGAAGGATAAAAGGAGTTTTGTACTGAGGTTTTCACACAAAAATTAGTCGACCAGAATTTTACTAATTGTGTTTAAATCTTTTTTTTTTTTAATCAGTTGTGGGGCGTGAACTCTGGGCCTAGGCTCTGTTCTTGAGCTTGTCAGCTCAAGGCTAGCACTTTACCACTTTTGAACCACAGTGCCACTTCTGATTTTCTGGTGGTTGATTGGAGATAAGAGTCTCACCACCTTTCCTGCCTGAGCTGGCTTTGAATCATGATCCTCAGATCTCAGCCTCCTGAGTAGCTAGGATTACAGGCGTGAACCACTGGCACCTGGCTCCAATTGTGTTAAAATCTGTAGTGATTCCTACTAGATTTCTAAAGTGGCAGAATATGGTTTTTTTTGTAATTAAATAACTGAATTCTTTGTATGAAATACTTGAAACAAGTACTTAAGGACTTTAGAACATCTAGAAACACAGTTTGAAAAATCATCCTACAATGTGGTCCCTGACTTTGGATGACTATTTGTAGATTTAATTTAGATTATTGCCATTTTACAAATGGAAGAAAAGCAAACAGCTAAAAGGAAGAGTCAAGGTATTTGGGCTGATAGGGACTAATTACACAGTAACTCAGCAGCAGAACTGAGCTTAGGTTTTCTGTTGTTGAAGTCCAGGAATCTAACGAACTGAACTTACAGCAAGTAGAGTGGAACACTGAAGTTCCAAACTAGAGTTGTATTATTGAATTTGGCACCAAATAAAACTCATTTCACTCCAGTGGGAACTATTAGTTATTCAAAAATAACACTGGGGCATAATTTCCTTTGACTTTGATTTTGCTCCTAATTCCATGTCTGATGTTTGGATAATGATATAATATTGAAGTACAAATCTATGTAGAAAAATAATCCTTATGTAAGGGGACAGAAGAGTAGTAGGTAGGAATTGTAAGCATAGACTGTAACTATAAAGCCATCCATAGTAGTCTTTCCAATATTTCTGTGACCTTTCTGTGCTAATTATCAAGCAATAACTCAGCTTGGAAATTTTAAAGGGGTCATAGGAAACCAAGAGTCATTTGTTTGTGAAGTGATGCTAAAATTCACACTGCTGGCAATTATTACTTTAAATTACCTTCATTTGAAGAAATCCTTTTTCTCAAATTGGAAAGTTCCAAATAATCTACTCTAGATGGAAGGTTTCCATGGCTTTCTACATCCATTTGGCTCCAATAGGAAATTCAAATTCTCACCATGGAGACTTAGGGAAAGCTCAGACAATGTACTCATCTTGGAAATAATGACAAGCTTCAAGTACCAAGACCTAGGGATGAACATTCAGTAAAAGCAAACAATTTTCTCAAAGAAAAGTCCAAAAGGTAGGAAGGGATCTATAAATGGAGCACAAAATGTACATAATATGAAATGAGATGGCAGTAGAAGACAGGAAGATGTCTTTTGTCTTCATGAATTTTTAAGTGTGTGGCCGTAAAAATTTTGAGTCAGGTGCAAATGTATGCATTATGTATGTACAATCATTTGCCTTTTCTTGAGAATTTCTGCCAGTGTGGGGATTATAGCCAGTGATTGTTAATGAGTGTGAATTAACAACAGAGATCTCAAAAAAAGTTCAGTTATACAACATTACTAGCTAATGATCACATGGAAAACAGGGCATGTTTAAACTGATGCAAACAAGCAAAGGGAACATTTTATGAGAAAAATATATTCTTTGAGTAATATATGCCTATACCCTGTGTGGGGTTGTTGGATTGTTGTAGTTTCTACTGCTTTACACACACACACACACACGGCATTGTTTCCTTTCTTTTTAAATTTTGCTTCTGCACATGAATATTTAGACTTGAAAGAGTGGGAACAATGACTAGAACAGAAGTGGAGAACATTCTTCCCATAGCAGCTGTATAGGGCTCTCAAAATAACTTGGTCTGGCTCTATTAAGATAGTGGGACTCAACATTGAGTACATCTAGGATCCTTTTTCAAAGCAACGCACATTTATTTATTTATTTATTTATTTACTTACTTACTTACTTACTTACTTACTTACAGTCCTGGGCCTTGGGCTCAGGGTCTGAGCACTGTCCCTGGCTTCTTTTTGCTCAAGGCTAACACACTGCCACTTGAGCCACAGTGCCACTTCTGGCCATTTTCTATATATGTGGTACTGGGGAATCGAACCCAGGGCTTCATGTATATGAGGCAAGCACTCTTGCCACTAGGCCATATTCCCAAAATATTTATTTATTTATTTATTTATTTATTTATTTATTTATTTATTTATTTATTATTTTGCCAGTCCTGGGGCTTGGGACTCAGGGCCTGAGCTCTGTCCTTGGGTTCTTTTTGCTCCAGGCTAGCACTCTGCCACGTGAGCCACAGCACTACTTCTGGCCTTTTCTATGTATGTAGTGCTGAGGACTCCAACCCAGGGCCTCATGTATGTGAGGCGAGCACTCTACCACTAGGCCACATACCCAGCTCAACATACATTTATTTTAAGTGTATCATGTTATAACATAAATTTGAGGGACTGATAAGGAACATGTACCACTGGATAACAGGAGACATAAAGGTACCTGACAGGGTGGACAAGTATACTTTTTGTTGGCTGTTCATGGCTCATCTGCCTGTATTGTGGTGATTCCGAGGATAATTAGTGCCAGGAAGGCAGGGACTGTACACATTGCAGAAGTGTTCACACTGTGGTGAAACCGAAGTGATCCCATGATGATGACATAAGATGAGATGGTTCCTTGTGCTTTGAATGACCTTGACTCTGATTACTGATGGTGACATTTTCAACTCTGTCAGATAATAACTACAATCCAACCATATCCACATTTTCATGACCAACAAGCCCCCCTCCCCCCAAAAAAAACTGAATCTGAAGAAGATTAAAGAAATCACAGCTCACAGAGAAGACCTCAGGGGTTGATGATATAAACGTTGGATATGTTCCAACTCCAAGATATAGGATTAGGACAGCAATCAAAGCAAACTGATCATATAGCTGGCAACACACACTGAGTCATTATTAAAATTTAAATGATGTGACATCTTACAAATGGTGGCTACAAAGAAAAAATTATGCAAAGTGGCTGCATGATGTAGCATTCATGGTGATATTACCCAAAAGCTGAATATCAACCTGCTGGGCTCCAACCAGCTTTTCAGCTCCTTACTTTCAAATGGGAAATCATATGAAGCATTAAGACTGGGGAAAGGGCTGGGAATATGGCCTAGTGGCAAAAGTGCTTGCCTCGTATACATGAAGCCCTGGGTTCGATTCCCCAGCATCACATATATAGAAAATGGCCAGAAGTGGCGCTATGGTCTCAAGTGGCAGAGTGCTAGCCTTGAGCAAAAAAAAAAAAAAAAAAAAAAAAAAAAAGCCAGGGACAGTGCTCAGGCCCTGAGTCCAAACCCCAGGACTGGCAGGGAAAAAAAAAAAAGTCTGTGGAAAGTACAACTTTAAAGGAATAGCAGAATCCATTTCCTCACTCTGGAAGGACAGAGACTTATGACATTCGAATATGCTGATGAATGTATGAGACTTAATTGAGGACTTTAATGGAAGATTCGAAGATGTGAAAATAAACAAGTTCATAGCATTCCATGTAGAACCAGCTGATGTGACTAACAATCTGCAATATAAAATCAGTCAGCTGCATAGCAGTGATGAGCTAGGCACAACAGCCTCTCACAGCTTAGGTTCTTTAAATCTAACAGAAGTCATGATAAATTATCTACTTAGAAATACATACATACATCTGTGTTGTGAGCACCTGCTGCTGTGAGTACCTCCTTTAAAAACTTACCATTGCAGAGATTCAGCTGCATTTCAGATTACCAATACAAATGTGGAATAGTAGTTAGAAACAGAAAGATCATCACTACCAGCTAACATCACACGTCTTACCAGAAAGAAGCAGTGTCAAGCCCTCAGTTAATTCAGTGTTCGATGAAATAGTACTAGGCTTATTTTGACTTTTGTTTTTTTCACATTTTCTTAAAATGACAGAAAACTTACGTAAGCAAAGAACAGAGTATTACTGCCACAAGTAGTTCAGGTGGATTTGACTATCAAGATCCTCCATGTACACACCAATCCATTTTAAGCAGGTTAATTTTTAAATTGATAGTTTTCTGTGATCCTCAAATAATTTTATAAATACACAAATGGCCATTAGCAGAAAAAGTGTTTCCGACCTCTGATGTAGAATATCAGCAGATAAATAATTGGATTGCCTTGGGACAGGACCATGAATAACCAAGCATTCCTTTTCTTCCAGTTAGAATTCCTTTTATTCCAAGTAGGCTAATAATAACTCTGAACCTGGTCCAGGGTGTGTGGGGGAGATGGGTGGGTATGTGTTTTAACGATCATGTGACAGTGGAGACTTGCTGCATTCCTTCAGAAAGCATATGTTCACTGACACCTTTGCTTTTTAAGGTAGCCTCTTTCTCATCATTTGCCACAATCAAAAAGGCAGGCGTGTCCCACAAGACTTGTTTAGATGACAGACTCTTCTTTCATAAAAGCCCCGGGTTCACCACCTTTCTAGAGATTTCCTTTCCAACTCTAGCTGAGATTGCAAAAAATAGTTCAGCAAATGAACACTGACTAGACCAGCTATTCTTTCTGTAACACACTGAGGCTCTTCACCTTGACTGAAGCCTTGTAGAGTATATCTGTACAGGTGCTGCTGGTAGAACGTGTTAGGCTTTCATTCATCTTGGCAGTTCACTTAAGGCATTCAGTCATCCCAGAGCTGGAAAGGGTTGTTCTCCTAAATGGTAGTATTCTCAGGGAACTAAAGTCTTCAGGAGAGAAGCAGAAACATTGGCAGTGAACTGGCTTATGCATAATGTCTCCATGGTTTCTGAACTCATTTCATGTCAGACATATCAGCTAAATAGCCCTCCTTTTGTTTTGATGTCCACAAAATAAACTGGCCTTACTGGTATGCCACTGGCCTTGATTTGAATCTGCCAGTTGGCTCCAGCTTAATTTCAAGACTTGCCTGAAGTTATGATTTAGTGATGCTATGTTAAGAAACGTGGCTAAAGATAGTCCAGAAAGATAGCTGAACAAATGAATAGATGATATTTCCATCCAAACATAATTGGAAGAGAGGTAAAGAGGTTTAATGTATCTTAGATTAGGGCAAGGTTCATCTCAAGTAAGAAGAAAAGGGAGAATAATATGAAAATCTTCTGACCTTTAGAGGATGGAGGTAACATGACACCTTTAAATTCCTTTACATTTAAGAAATTATTTTATTGTTAAGTCTGAACATGTCTAATCACAAATCTAAGGTAAATACAGTGAAGCCTATTGTACTTCCATTGTCGAGGCAGGGGTTCATCCTATAACAGTGCTAGTGTATGAGATGTGTGCATGTTAGAAAGGACATTAAGAGAGAAGTGACAAATCTGATCTGTGATGTCAGTGCACGGTGCTGTAATGCTTCTCATATTTTCATTCTCTCCCCACCCATCCTCCTCTAATGAAAAGAAAGAAGGTGGAAATTTCCTGAAGTCCATTCATTTTACATTTTAAAAATATATGCCATATTCTCGGTGCTCTGCTAAGCAAGTAGGCCTCATATTTATTGCCTCCCCAGGAGGAGGCAATAAATTTTACAGACAGAGGGCTGGGAATATGGCCTAGTGGCAAGAGTGCTTACCTCCTACACATGAAGCTCTCGGTTTGATTCCCCAGCACCACATATATGGAAAACGGCCAGAAGGGGCGCTGTGGCTCAGGTGGCAGAGTGCTAGCCTTGAGCGGGAAGAAGCCAGGGAAGGTCAGGCCCTGAGTCCAAGGCCCAGGATTGGCCTAAATAAATAAATAAATAAATAAATAAATAAATAAATAAATAAATTTTACAGACAGAAATCTGAGCTGAAGGGAGAAGGAACTTCATGCAAGGTCCTGTAGCCATAGAGTCTAGCCATGTTCAAATCTGTGCCTCACTACAAAAACTCTCCCCCTGCCCCAAGTCTGACCTCATCCACTCTAAATCCATGTTTTCTTTTTAAAAGTTGAAAGAGAAACCAAGTACTTCACCTGACTTAAAAAGATTTTCCTTAGTCTACTTCTGAGAATACTCTCAATGAAATCAGAAACAGTGTGAAGAAGACAAGGCTTTTTCCCGGGACTGAAAGTTCCTGTTCTCATGGTCTTGTTCCTGTTTTATCAAATGTGAATTGATTATGTTTCAATAAGAAAAGATCACTGAAGCCTAAACCTGGAAAACTTGAAGTCCTCTTTTGAAGGTTGACAGTAAATGTTTGATTCTCTTCTATTGCTCTGTCATAAGGGCAACTATAGATCTAAGTTTATATGGCTCTAATGATTTCATTCTGCTTTATATTCTAGGTAGAAGGTGCACTAATTTGCAGTGGCCTCCCCTCTAGAGTAATGTAGCTAGCAAGTAACAAGTAGTGTGAGTCATGCGTTTCCCAAGCAGCATTACTCCTCACTGCTAGATGTCTTTTAGGAGAAGATGTAACAGGTGTCTTAAGGAGGTTAGAATCTGAGTACTAAGAAATGATAGAGCAGCATGGATGACTATTGTTAAATGCATCATCGTTGTGCAAACCTCAAACTCTGAAATGGCTATCTTCACAAACATACAACATAGCTTATATGCTGTAAATAGTCACCAAATCCAGGTCAAGAGGAGTTTCAGTTAAAAAGTGGGAAAGCAGGTGGGTCACCAACATTTTGCTCACCTGAAGCTCACTTTGCATGTCTTTGGACACAATGCAACCTCCTCTGTGTAACTAGACTGTGAGAAGGTGTTTCACCCCATGCTGCCAGTAGATTGCAGGCAAACTCACTAGCAGATTGTATGTGACTGCATGCTGTTCTTTCTGTCACTGCTCACCCAAGCTCAGTGGGTGCTTATACCTTTGGCACAACCAGGACTCTGGGAGTAGAACATCTATATACCAAGCTAGTTGTGTCAAGTGCTGAGTATTTGTCTAGTTAAACCTTGCCAAAAGATAATTTGCATGATGTTTTCTTGGAAATGTTCATATTTGCAACTAATAGGTGTATTTTTTATATCTTCCATGCATATTTTGTGGATATCTATAGGTATTTTTCTTTTTTGTGTGAATTAGCTATAAAATTTCAGTTCACATGAGGACCACATACTTCATTCTCACAAGTCAGACCAATTAACTTTCCTCTGTCTTTTCCAGGGCACTGTCCCTGAGCTTCTTTTGCTCACTAGTGCTCTACCACTCGAGCCACAGCACCACTTCTGGCTTTTTCTGTATATGTGGTACTGAAGAATCAAACCCAGGGCTTCATGCATGCTAGTCAAGCGCTCTACACTAAGCCACATTCCTAGCTAATTTTTTATTGTTACTATAGTGATAATTTACAGAGGAGTCACAGTTACAGAAGTCAGGTAGAGAGTACATTTCTTTTTCAACAGTGTCACACCCCTTCCCTTACTCTGTCCCCACTGGAGTCCTTTTTACTCCATCTTTTTTTTATGGTGTGTGTGTGTGCGTGCGCGCGCGTGCTTGTGTGTGTGTGTGTACTCATGAAGCTTGAATTCAGGGTGCTGTCTCTGAGCTCTTTTGCTCAAGGTTAGTATTCTACCATTTGGAGCCACAGTGCCACTTGGGGTTTTCTGGTGGTTAATTAGAGATATGGTAAGAGATTATTTTATTTCTTTCCTTCTTTCTCTGCATCCAATAACTAGTTTCTGAAAGTGGAGCTATGGCTCAAAGTGGTGGAACACGAGCCTTGAGCAAAAGAGCTCAGAGACAGTGCCAAGGCGCTGAGTTCAATTCAAGCCCCACTGCCTGGCTAGCTTCAAATCACAATCCTCCAGAGTGCCTAGGATTACAGGCAATAGCCACTGGTGCCAGGCTGCTCTTTTTATTAATCATCTTAGCCTCCTTGTTGTTGAACCTGCCCTTCTACACTTCCTTGTTTCCTTGTCACTTTCCTGTGAGAGTCCTCCATAGTGGGTACACTTGAAGTCCATTGACCGTGATGAATGAGGATTGCACATTTCCAGATGAAATGGCAAGGCTTGTGAAGAGAAAAAAATATATTAAGTCCATCTGGCTGGGATCTTACTCAGTGTATTATTCAATAAACTTCTGTGCTTTCCATGCCCTTTGTCTTAACTTTTTATTTATAGTAAATATATGTATTTTTAAAGTTCTTTCAATTTTTCAAAGTTTACCTATGCTTTTTACTATTAATGTGTGGAATAAAGGGGTTCATTGTGATATTTCCATATGAAAATACACTGCATGTTTATGCATTTAATGACCCTTATTCATATTCACCCCATCTGTTACTTTCTTATTCCCCTTTTGTAAATAATATTGAAAGTTTTCAGCATTGTTTTCATGAATACATATAATGTACTTTGATCATATGCACCCCTCATCACCCTCTTCTTTTCATCTTCACTGTCCTATGGGCTTCCACCCCCAGTTTTACACTCATGTCTTTTTGTTAAAAGTTCTAATGCCTGAATTTGAGAGAACAATTTAGTGTCATCAAGAATATTAACATTATTATGAAACCGTCACCACCATCTATCTCTAAAATGTTTTTTTCATTTAGAAAACCAAAACACTATGACCAATAAGCAGTTACACCTTTTTTAATACCCTTCCTCTCAGCTACCATTCTATTCTGCCTTTTGTTGCTCTGAATCTGACCATCCTAGGTACCTTGTAAAAGTAGAGAGTTTGTGTGTGACTGTTTTTTTTTTTAATCTTTTAATAATGTCTTTTGTAGACCCAGAAAGGCTACAAATCAAAGAAAGGTTGGACAAATGGGACTGCATCAAACTGCAGAGCTTCTGCACGGCAAAGGACATAGCTTGCAAGATAAACAGAAAGCCCACAGACTGGGAGAAGATCTTTACCGGCCAATCAACGGACAAAGGCCTCATATCTAAAATATATGCAGAACTAAAAAATTACTTTCCTCCAAAACAAAACCGCAAAGAACTAATAGCCCACTCATCAAGTGGGCTAAAGACCTACAAAGAGACTTCTCTGATGAGGAAATGAGAATGGCCAAGAGACATATGAAAAAGTGCTCTACATCACTGGCCATAAAGGAAATGCAAATCAAAACAACATTGAGATTCCATCTCACCCCAGTAAGAATGTCATATATCAAGAAAACTAACAATAACAATCGTTGGAGGGGATGTGGCCAAAAGGGAACCCTACTTCATTGTTGGTGGGAATGTAAACTGGTTCAGCCACTCTGGCAAGCAGTATGGAGAGTCCTCAGAAGGCTAAATGTAGAACTCCCCTATGACCCAGCAACCCCACTTTTGGGTATTTATCCAAAAAACCACAAACAAAATCACAGTAAAGCCACCAGCACAACAATGTTCATTGCAGCGCAATTTGTCATAGCAAGAATCTGGAACCAACCCATATGCCCCTCCGTAGACGAATGGATCAGGAAAATGTGGTACATATACACAATGGAATTTTATGCCTCTATCAGAAAGAATGACATTGCCCCATTTGTAAGGAAATGGAAGGACTTGGAAAAAATTATACTAAGTGAAGTGAGCCAGACCCAAAGAAACATGGACTCTATGGTCTTCCTTATTGGGAATAATTAGCACAGGTTTAGGCAAGTCACAGCAGAGGATCACAAGAGCCCAATAGGTATACCCTTATGATCACATAAGATGATGCTAAGTGAAATGAACTCCATTTTATGGAAATGATTGTTATATCAGAGTTGTAACTACTTTCAACATCCCATGTGTATCTGTAGTTTCTACTATTGATGATGTTCGTGTATCACCTTCTTGTGATTGTATCTACACTATCTCTGTAATCTTATCTGAGTGTATGGGAAACAGTGTGTACTGGTATTAGAATTAGGAAATTCAAAGGGAATACCAAAATTGAGAGACAAAGGGTAAAATAAGAGAAACAACAACAAAAGCAATACTTGCAAAACTGTTTGGTGTAAGTGAACTGAACACCTCAGGGGGGGAAAAGGGGAGGGGGGAGAGGGGTACGAGGGACAAGGTAACAAACAGTACAAGAAATGTATCCAATGCCTAACGTATGAAACTGTAACCTCTCTGTACATCAGTTTTACAATAAAAACTTAAAAAAAATAATGTCTTTTGTATCCATCCATGTTATACCATGTACCAGAATTTCCTTCCTTTTTAGAACTAAACACTAAACATTTTTATATTCGTACATTTTATTTATCTATTTATTTGTTGCTGGACACTTGATTTCTTTTTACCTCTGGGCTGTTTTGAATAATACTGGTATGAACAACGATGTATAAATATTCATTTGAGACCATGCTTTCAGTTCTTCAGGCATATATACAGAAGTTGCTAAATCATATAGCAATTCTATTTCTAAATTACTGAGGATTCTCATATGTTTTCTGCAACAGTTGCCTGTTATACAATCTCACCAAAAGAAAATAAGAATTGTCATTTCTGTGCATCCAATAACTAGTTTCTGGAAGTGGAGCTATGGCTCAAAGTGGTAGAGGACATGCCTTGAGCAAGAGTTCAGAGGCAATGCCAAGGCCCTAGTTCAATTCAAGCACCACAACTGACCCCCAAAAAATTGCTTAGCCAATAACTAGTTTCTGTCTTATATGTAACAGCCATTCTAATGTTTCTAAAGTGGCATCTTGTGATATTCACTTTCATTTCTCTAATGGTTTGTGATATTAGTCAACTTTTCATTGCTTACTGATCATTTAAATATCTTCTTTAGATTGCCAATTTAGTATTTTTCCCTTTTTTAGATCAGGTTGTTTTGTTGGTGGTGGTTTCAGGAGGTTTAAATATTTTGATATGAACCCCTTATTAGATAAAATTTGGAAAATACTTCTTTTCCATGGGTATCTTTTTTATTCTCTTGGCAGTATCTATTGATATGCTGAATCTTTAAATTTTGGGGGGTAGGATGTTCATCTGCTCTTTTTCTTCCTCTGTATCCTTTGTTTTTCATGTTTAATGTCTTCCTAATGTGCTCATCCTGAAGCAGTAAACTTGGTTACTTTACTCTTGCTCAAGCTGCACGTTTCAAGCCTTTAATTAACCTCACTACCAAAAAACCTGCTTGGCGTTTTCATAGACTCTGATGTCACCCTGGAGTGTTGCTTCATATGAGGGCCAGCAAAGAGGTTGTGGAAAGCATGGCCTGTGTGTCCCACGCTGACTCCACAACTGGAGTTCTGTTCTAAACAATAACATCCCGCCTGGTTTGCTCAGTAGCCTCAAGAGCCTGCCTTCTTTTGCATGTTTATTCACCATTCACGGGTGCTTGATTTCTCTCTATATAATTTGTTTATCTGTGTTGGTGTTGGCTGAAACATAATGAGCATACTCCATGACCTAATCTAGGTCAGATGTTCATTTCCTTCTTTGAAAGCCTCTGAACCCCCTTTCAAATGTAAGCTTAAGTGGAAGGCCTGTGAAGAGGCTGTTTAAAGCCTCTGCTGCTGTAGTGGGGACAGAGGATGAAGCTCAGCCTTCTGCTTCCTCATTCACATCCTCAAGTTTTTCCTTTGGAGGCTACTCAGGACAGAGAAGCTTGATGCTGGCGTGGGGTGTGAAAGTGCATGCTGGGAGTATGTAGCTGACTATGGAATCTAAGATGGTTAATAAGGGAAATGAGATTGTGCAGCCACTGGCTTATCAAATGTTGAGGAGCTGTTGTTAGATGCCAAAGACTTGCTAGTCACCAGAAAGAAATGTTACTGGCCCCTGTTCTTAGAAGGTCTCCTGTTTTGGGGGCGAGGGGACGGGGGACACACAAACTGGTAAAGTTTTTTTGTTGCTTGCTTTTTACCTTTTGAGTTAGTAAATTATTTCACTATGATTTTTATTACATTTAGAACTAAATCATGTCACAAGAGTGAATTAATTTTTAATTGTCTTCTTTTTAATTTTTAATTACCTAAAGTTAGTTAAGTGGTAAATCCTATTTAAAAAAATTGAACGTTGTTGAATTTCTCTATATTCCCATTTGACTGTAATTAACTTCTTTCTTTATGAATTTTGCAGAAGGTTTGCCAAAGCAATTACCTTCTGGCCTATGTGCTGACATTTGTTGGCCAACAATTATGTCTTTATGATGCTAATGTTAATGACTGTCAGATATACTTAGTGGAGTGTTTGTCAAAACAGCTGAATTTTGAATTAGAGCATGAGAGTATCTGGATATTCTTGGATTCTTCCTTTTTCTTTTTTATCTCTGACTGTCTAGTCAGACTGTATCTAGTATTATCCTCATTTGTCTTCCTATTTGTCTCCATTCTTTACCCTGAGTCTCTTATCCAAGTCCTAATACCCTAGAAGATACTGGATTCTAAATGTATTTCTGAAGCCCTGCTGTTCTTCAAAGCTGTCCAGAGTTATCTTAGTCATTCCTAACTTAATTCCCTCCCTTCTTTTCTTCCTTCCTTCTTGGTTTTCGCCTTTGCTTCCATCCATGTTTCCCTTCCTGGAGGAAGGATAGAGCTCTCCAAGAGCACTGATTAGCCCTGGATTGAGGCTTCCTATTTTAGACAATGCTTTGAAAGGAGATTGCTTATGTTTAGTTTTATTTCACCTCAGCTTTGGCCTACACTGTTCTCTTATCTCTGATTATGTATTGTTCATCAACTTTGTCATGACTGAGTTCTTTCACATTCTTCCACTTCTCACTATTTTGCTTTTCTCATTGATATGTGCCACTGTTATGTCTACATAAATGCTTAAGCTCTTTAGAAACAATTGTTTCTTTTCAGTGCCCTTGCTTGAGTTGCCTCCATCCTTTCAGCAATCATGTTGCTCTTTCTGAACCCAAGTCTGTGATGTGTTGTGACAGACTGTCCCTCTGGAGTCCAGTCAGAGTGCATTCCTCTTTTGATGTTGAGTGAGGCATGCTGACTATGCAGTCAAAGATATTGTCCATGTCCCTATAGGAGATCATTTGCTTTTGAAGGTTACTTTCCCACCATGCTACATTATATCCTGGGAGCAGCTAATATTCAGAAAGAATTTTATTGTACCAGAGTGCTTGTTAGAAATGCAAAATATCAGACCTTATAGAATTTCAATAAGATCTGCCAGGAAATTTGTATAATGTCTTATGATCAACTTTGACACCTTCTGAAACTGTTCTGAACGTAAAGTTGATTTTTTTTGGTAACTTGATAACCCTGAAAATAGTGTCTCTTGATAAGGATAAGAGTGTTCATGGAAATAGACTTAGCACTACATGAATATGCATAAGAACAGCACTGGTGCCTAGTAAGTCCTCCTGCTATGTGGTAAGAGCAAACTCAATAAGAATAGCATTTTAGAGCCAAGATATAAATCTATGAAAGTACCATTCTCACCTATTAGTGGAAGAAACACAAAATGAGCTGAGGCAGTAAGTGCCTATTTCCTGCCAGGTGCTATGACCAGTAGGGATGAGCTACTTCTGGGGATGGAGTGTCCTCTGAGCTGGTTGCACATCATATCAATTCCTGATACTTGCTTTATGACCTCACATGTTAGCTGCTCTCTGAGGCTCTCCCTGTAGCTTCACCAGTACTTCTTTTCTCGTAAATTGTTACCATCTTGACCTGGGTGTCACCCTTTTTATTACTGTACTGATAAGCCATGGATACAGTAGTGTATCTGAGTTAGAGCATTACTTCTTTTGTTCCTTGTACTCAGTTCTCTCCAAGTAATAAAACTGTTCAGTGCCCAAGAAAAGCCATTGTGAAAATTTCACAGGATCATAGAAGAGGACCTTTTAAATTTTTTTCAGATACATTCTCATATGTAAGAACTTTACATGGAAAAGTGGGATCATATGTAGAAAATGCTCCCACATGTGTGATTTATATATGAGAACTGGAGACCTGCAAAGCTTCTGTAATTTATGGTATGATTGCTTTTGAAAGTTCTGGTATGACTTTGGTGAAGAGTCGAAGAATTATTTTATTATGAAAGGAGTAGTAGAAGCTTTTCTCTCAAAGTAGGGAACATGAAATCTACATAGAGATGTGTTCATCAGTATAAAGTAGAGTCACTGAAAACAGGTGGAAAAAAATTACAGCTCTTACCAAGAGTATTCTATGCATGTGCTACTAGAATTACCACTCTTAAAAATTGGATTTCATCATATTTTAAAGTATGAGATGAATTCAAGTAATAAAGTAGAGGACACAATGTTTCAAAATATTAACTATGAAGATCTACATTTAATTGACTGGAGCAGAGTTAAAATATAATATTGATAGTGTAGACAATCTATATGAGGCATGTTGGTATTTTCCATGAGAATAGTAGTTCCTTGGCCTTGGGACATGTATATCGTTGGTGTTAGGGTCTCTAGGGAATTCTACCAGTTCTGAACACTTTGCTTTCTCAAAAAGTTATTTTTTTAATAATGGAAAGAGAAAAAAGTACAGTTCTTCAACTGGAGGATATTTCAGTGTGAAATGTTTATACTTAAATCTCAATATGAAGGTTTCTTTTTTATTAATTTTCTAGTGTCCACATATCAGAGGAAACAGCTGCTTACATCAGAAATAAACCTAATGCAAACCTTGGGATTCTCAATAGGCCAACCAGTTTATAAAAATGGAGATCTTACATAGTAAATGTTCACTCATATCTTGGAATGTGCCTTTGCTCAGAAATGGCTGGCAAACTAAATTTACACATTGCTTATTTCCAAAGATGCAATAAGGCACCATTGTCACCATTTTCTGATAATTCAGTGTTTTCCAAAGAGACAAAAGACATACCTTGTAAAGCCACCTATGTGCCATCTGCTGATATTTTACTAGTAACCAGGTAATTTAAGTTTCTATTCATAATATACTTACACCCTGGAAATGAAATCCAGACTGTAGTTAGATGTTTCATGGCATTTGTGCAAAGTGTAGTAATCAGAGAATTTGCAAGTGGTTTAATTTTATGCTCTCTTTGTATCTTTTTTGCCTATGCAAATTATACTCCCTTGTTATCATTTGCAATAAAGGGTGAAGGTGAAACCATTAGCATTTAGACTGTTCATTATAAAGTAAGAAGTGATCTCACCAATGAATCAAAAGAAGCATTTAATCTATTTGCTGCTTTTGCCTGGACCTCAGGCTGTGTTTAGCACTGACACTGTCCAAATGCATCCAGAAACCATTTCGTTAATTTCTTTGGAACACAAAAGTCTCTGTTCATGTATTGGAGAGCCTGAAAAACTTGCAGAGTCCTTGCAGGCTTTGGGGGTGCTTTGTGTCAGATAACACAAAATCATTTTATTGGACTTCTGAAGAAAGTGTCATGAAAATAAACTATCTCTGATGTTTGTCATTCTGATCTTCCAGTGGCCTTGTAATTGAGAAAAATGAGCTTGGAAAGGAAGAGTTGGTAGGAGGTGAAAGAGATGATTGGGGAATAGAACAATGGTAAGATAAAACAAATTAGAATGACAGGCAGTGAAGTTTTAGTGGAAGTAAGACTAGAGGAAGAAGAAATTAGACAAACTAATGCAAAAGGAGTATCTACTAATAGTTCTTTTATTCAAGATTCAGTGTCATTTTTCATGTCATTTTCAGACCACTGTGTGCCTATCACCTTCTCCCAAGTAGTGGGCAAGATTATAGAAGTGCACCTTCATACCTGCATTATCTGTTAAGAGAGAATCTCATTAACTTTTTGGCTAGGCTGGCCTCTCAATCTCTACTTCTCAAGCAACTAAAACTACAGACTTGAGCTACCATACCTGGTCCTATTACATTGAGATTTCTAACTTGATGGTTAAAAAGTAGTTGAGCAATTTTTTTACCCTATTATGGATATTTTGGAATCAATTTATGACTTTGTAACTGTATCTGTATTTCAGCCAAACTTTTTTTAGTGTCTGGTCGCTTGGCTCTTTGCTTCTTGAATGTTCTATCCTTAAGATTTGGAGGTAAAAACAACTACTCAACATATAAAGGTCAAAAATTGACCTCTCAGTGGAATACAATAGCCCAAAAGCCATGTGTGTACGTTCATATAAGACTACTGTCGACATATTGTCTAATATTGACATTACATTAC
Organism: Perognathus longimembris pacificus; assembly: GCF_023159225.1. Lineage (NCBI taxonomy): Eukaryota > Metazoa > Chordata > Mammalia > Rodentia > Heteromyidae > Perognathus > Perognathus longimembris. The sequence goes on along the minus strand of NC_063185.1, from coordinate 10,319,080 downwards.
ATTTAAAGCCCTAGGTGAATTTTCGTTTTTTTTTTTTTTTTTTTTTTTTTTTTTTTTTTTGGCCAGTCCTGGGCCTTGCTTGGACTCAGGGCCTGAGCATGGTCCCTGGCTTCTTCCTGCTCAAGGCTAGCACTCTGCCACTTGAGCCACAGCGCCGCTTCTGGCCGTTTTCTGTATATGTGGTGCTGGGGAATCAAACCTAGGGCCTCGTGTATCCGAGGCAGGCACTCTTGCCACTAGGCTATATCCCCAGCCCCATCCTAGGTGAATTTTCTTTGGTGTAGGCCACGTGGCTACTGTATATGTTCTGGTACATTGTGTATTGTATATATGTCTACCTGACCTAGGGAAGGGAAAGAAAAACTGGGTGTAAGATATCACAAGAAATGTACACACTGCCCCACTATGTAACTGTACCCTTTTTGCACAACACCTTGTCAAAAAATTATTATTTAATTAAATAAATTACAAAAAAAAGATTTGGAGATAAAAGAAGAAAATAAAAGCCCATCCTGATGAGACTAAAATCAGAGGTAGTTTGGTATTTCCCATTCATTAGTGGAAATTACTCATGTTCTGCTTTTTAGCTAAAATGTAATGTTGACATGTTTAATTTCCAATGTTTACTTCTGGTTTCACAATTAAATCCTTACCTCTTAGCTTGCTCACCCCACCAGAAGATGTCACCTTGTCCTCACTTCACGGTTGGGATGATGCTAATGATTATTAGCCTATTACTGAGATGATTCATGTTTGGAACTTTCTAAAACATAAAGATACTCAGTGTCAGCTTCTATTACTGCTGTCACCATCATTATTTGTCTGACATCTATCTTCAACGTCAGCTTCTATTTAAACTTACTAGATATTTCTATTGATTACATTTAATAATAGGGTCCTTTTGTCTAACACTTCACATGAGATATGAAGACTCTGAGAATGGCCTTCATGTCCTGACAGAGAAGTTAAACATCCTTTGACCTTCTGATGAGTCTCTGACATGAAAGTACATAGCCTTTATAAAGTTGATTTTCCTAAACAGAAAATTGATAGTCCTAGCCATAATTGATTTAGAGAGAATTTGAAAATGTCAAGTACCTTGGAAAAGGAATCATGGTTTTGTTCATAATTCTATGAGTCTGTGGGACTTTCTTTCCCTTAAAGAGCTTGAAGTTCCCCATTTCCTTATTCCATGTACTTCACCTGTTCTATACAAAGGAGATGCAAGTACACACAGTATCTGCAGAATTGATGTTTACCTCACAGCCTCATAGACTATAATAATGAAGAGAAGAGTCCTTTTTAAAAGAAAACAAAGACTACTGGCCTTTTCATCTCTCTCACTCCCAGCTCTGCCTCATTCACCACAGGCTAGAAAAAATCCTGGTGAGGGAAGTTCGAATCATGCAAGGTTTATCTACAATAGAACCCTTATCCCAGCTTCACCCCATATACTATAAACATCCCAAGTGAGGCCTGCCATTCTCCCCCAAGATAGCCTCATGATGTAAATGATAAACCTTTCATGAAACTCCTTGGGGTCTGGCATCAGTCTTGACATTCCAACCAAATTTTCAATTCCTATTATTTAGCCTATATGAACACATGCATATTGGTTTGTTTTTAAATGAATGAAGTTTCTTAGAGGAATGGTTAACCCCAGCTCTAGGCCAAAGAAGCACAAGGTAAAACAAGTATTTTGTGATACCCTCAAATAAGGCAGTTCAGAAACAGTAATGTGGCCATGTCAAAAACATAAGAAAGGCTGGGATGAGGGGCTGGGAATATGGCCTAGTGGCAAGAGTGCTTGCCTCGTATACATCAGGCCCAGGGTTCGATTCCTCAGCACTACATATGTAGAAAACAGCCAGAAGGGGCGCTGTGGCTCAAGTGGCAGAGTGCTAGCCTTGAGCAAAAAGAAGCCAGGGATAGTGCTCAGGCCTTGAGTTCAAGCCCCAGGACTGGCAAAAAAAGAAAAAAAGACTGGAATGAAAAGGCTTCTACCTGCCAAAGTAGAACAGAGTAAATACTGGAAATAATGATGGTAATAAAGAATATCACTGAATATAAATCTGAAATATACAGGGAAGACAGAGACAAAGAGAAGGAGGGGAAACAGAGAAGTAAATGGAGACATTTCTTCCTTTTAGAAGAGTATTCATTAATATCAAAACTTAGAAATAAACAGAAAAAAATCAAATTAGATGAACTCAAGCCTCTCTCTTTTTTTTTTTTTGCAAGTCCTGGGGCTTGAACTCAGGGCCTGAGCACTGTTCCTGGCTTCTTTTTGCTCAAGGCTAGCACTCTTTCACTTGAGCCACAGTGTCACTTCTGGACGTTCTCTATATATGTGGTACTGAGGAACAGAATCCAGGGCTTCATGTATAGGAGGCAAGCACTCTTGCCACAAGGCCATATTCCCAGCCCTGGAAATTATTCTTAATGTATAAAATCAGTAACAATTTTTATTATGTCAAAAGGCTAACTTTAGACCCATGCATACTAGTGAAATCAATGTTATCTTCCTCTACCTCTGTCATTGATTTAAATAATGGACAAATTGACAAGTGGCTTGGAAGTCAGAGAAAGATGTACAATTGCAGTAAATCTCCTTATTTAGATACCTCAGTAACAGCAGATTTGATTTGAAAGCATCCTACTTGAACTGCAAACTTTTTTTTGAACCTTGACTTTAGTGATTGGAGAGCCATTGGCAAGACTTACCTGTGATTAACATCTCTCCTCAAATAACAGCGTCTGTTTAGGGTGACATTTCTGAGTTACTTGGCTTGTCATTATTACATCTGAAAACAGAAGTAATTCCTGCCCTATTCCCAGGACCCTAAAAATAATTGGCATGCTCATTATCTTTTCAGAGCCCGGAGGAATTTATCCTATTAAAACTGTGGGCAAATTAATAGTTACTCAGCTCCCTTTCTTTGACTTTGTAAAACCTTTCCGCGATGTGTTATTATGCTGCCCTTTGTTAAGTCTTTTTCTCTTTAAAAAAAAAAAAAGCCTTTTTTTTTTCTCTGCTGAAAGACTCTCTGTGAAGAGGGATCACCAGCCAGTGTAGTATTATAAACACATTGGTTGAATTTCCAATACCACATATTATATCCTTGGCCCTTGTGAGATTGACTGTTGCCATCACATTCTGTGTTTGTTGACATTTATAGCATAGCTTTTTTTTTGGTTCTCATTTGTTTTTAGTGTTGTTTTGACTGTAGCCTTTCTTTTTCTCCACAGTAGAGAATTCTACATAAAAATGAAAAAAAAACAAAAAAGAAAATCATAGATAAGTTAATGTACTCAGCAAATTTAAGCTGGGATAAATGAAACTTCACTATACTGTGATGATTTGCCTATGAAATCAAGAAACTTTCTGTTGAATGCATACTTAAAAGATGAAAAAGCTGGGTGCCAATGGCTCATTCCTATAATCCTAGCTATTCAGGAGGCTGAGGTCTGAGGATTGCAGTTCAAAGTCAGCCCAGGCAGGAAAGGCCATGAGACTTTCATCTTCAATGAACCACCAAAAAACCAGAAGTGGGGCTGGGGACATAGCCTAGTGGCAAGAGTGCTTGCCTCGGATACACGAGGCCCTAGGTTCGATTCCCCAGCACCACATATACAGAAAACGGCCAGAAGCGGCGCTGTGGCTCAAGTGGCAGAGTGCTAGCCTTGAGCGGGAAGAAGCCAGGGACAGTGCTCGGGCCCTGAGTCCAAGGCCCAGGACTGGCCAAAAAAAACAAAAAACCAGAAGTGGCACTGTGGCTCAAAGTGATAGAATACTAGTATTGAGCGAAAAGGTGCAGGGACAGTGCTGCCCAGACCCTGAATTCAAGCCCCATGAACAACAACAACAACAACAGAAAACAGAAAAAAAGGTAAAAAAAAACACAAACAGATGCTGGGGGAAAAGGAGCCTTAGTACACTGTTGGTGGGAATATAAATTTGCTAAACTATGTTGGAAAGTAGTATGGAGGTTCCTTAAAACACCAAACATAAAAAAATACTCTATGATTGAGGAGTACTATACTTGGGCACTTTTCTGAAAGATTACAAATCAGGTTATAGTAAAGCCACTGTGCAACCATATTATTGTTGCACTATTCATCATACGCAAGGCATGGAATCAGCCCAGATGCCCCTCAGTGGATGAATGAATCAAGAAAATGTGGTATATAGATACACAATGGAATTTTGCTTCTCTACTAGGAAGAATGATCTTACATCATTTGCAAAGAAATGGATGGACCTAGAAAAAAAATTGGTGTCAAGTTCAGAGAGACAAAGGATGCATGTTTTCTCTCAGTGGAAGCTAGAAGAAATTTATAGATGTACAAGTAAATACATATAGGATTATATGCAGTGTGTGTATGCATTAACTGAAGTATATAGTATGTGCAGATGAGAATTCAAATGGTGTGATTTCCAAGAAAGATTAACTCATAGTCGAACAAATTGAATGAATACCAGGAAACTGGCACTTGGAAGGTATGTGAAAGAAGTCAAGATGCAGGGGAGGGATAGAAAAATGAAGAAAGGAACAACGGGGAGGATGCAGTCATAGTATTCAGTGTATATCCTATGAAATTATGAAAATTGAGGAAGGGATTGGGTTGGGAGGAATGGGGGCGAAGGATGAAAAGGCTGACATCAATCCAAGTGTATTGTACTTATAAATTGATTTGTTGAATAACTCTTTTGTATATCTACTTAAATAAAAATATAATTTTAATAATAAAAACAAACTTTAAATATCACAGACATTTTCCCACATATACAGAAGAGAAGAGCCTAAAATAAAGAATCTGTGGGTAGATGTTTGGATTCCAACTTTCCAATTAGCTTTGAGTGGTCTTTGAACAAGCTCCCAGGCTTCTGTGAGCCATGGTTTTATGAATGGTTGCAGTGATCCACAGCCCCTCACATAGAGGAACATAATAAAGATTAAGTTATGATGATGACTACCAATGAGGTTGAGTACGAAACATCTCATAAATGGTAGCTAAATTTGAACCTGTTAAGAATTACCAATGTCCAAATAGTTTCTATGGAAAGGTAATCCACACCTAGAATAAACTGTAGCTACATAAGTATTTGTACCTTTTCCTGCCAAGACGTCAGAAAACAGTTTCTGTTTTTGTCTCAGGGCCTCATCAATATTGGGCTGGGAAGAATTTCTATGAGCAGTCTGGCTGTTCCTTTGCAGTCATAAGGCATAAATCTCTGATCATCATAGCTATTATCTTGGGAGAAAGAAGTGTGTTGGTCCATTTGAACATGAAACACAGATTCTCCAGAAACCCCAGAAGACTTTTCCTCACAGCTATGGATACTGGAAAGGGAATGTTTCATGTTCCTGATCTCTACTAGGAGTAAAGAAAGAGATAGTACAAGAAATGTATCCAATGCCCAACGTATGATACTGTAACCTCTCTGTACATCAGTTTGATAATAAAAATTTGAGGAAAAAAAAGTATAAAAAAAAAGAAAGAGATAGGATGGTTAGAAATGGAACTGTGGTTATTTGAAGGAGGATGGTCTTGATCATCTTTGCCAGTTATCACTTGAATGAGCTGCTTAATGTCTCTGAACTTTTTTTTTAAATCTACATTCAGGGATTAGTAATTTTACATTCTGAGGTGGCTATAAAGCTTGTGATGTCTATGTACAATGTTGTACATGTGCATACTAATACTTACCTACAGCATCTAATATATTGTACTATACATAAGTTGCAAGTCATTTTTAAATCCTATTTGGTTTTGATGATAATTGTCACTCTCTTAATATTGAACTACTATTCAATTTTTTAAGTATTAAAAAGGCTAGAGAAGAAGTGAGTTAGAAGATGTGTAAAGCCCAAGGAAAAGATGGACACTGTTATAGGTAATATTGGACATTTCCAGTTTGGCCAATTCTAGATAGAAACCTATGTGGTGATTACATTAAGGGATAGCTTTAAGTTTTCATGAGCAGATTTCGAATTGTAATTATCTGATCAAATCAGATATCATGAGTTAGCTGACTGAGAGAGTTTTTTGAACCTAAGTCCTAGGTTGAGTTTTGTGCTTGAGGAATTAAATGGTTGAAGCATTGCGATTACATTGGGCCAAAGATATTTGAAAAATGAATTTTGATTGCTTTATATCATGTAGAACAATATCATTCTTTCAGAACAGCATCAATAAGAGACAAGTATATGTCTTGCATCTTTTGGAATAGGCACAAATTAACATGAAAATATACAATGACGAGAGCTACTTGGCTCAACAAATTATCATTCCACTCAAGCTCTGTCATAGAAAATACAGGATGTTCTTTCATTTGCATTTCAGGTAACAATGGATCCTTTCTAAATTCCAAGCACATACCAAAGATTGCATAGGACATGCTTATACTAAAATAATAGTCATTGTTTATCTGAAGTTGAGATGAGCTGTCAGTTCTGTATATTTATTCACTGTCTGTGGTAACCCTACCAGACCTTGGAAGCTGCTTAGTCAGATACAAGAACCTGGCTGTGTCCTCTAGAATCAACAGAGTAAATGTGATCACTGGAGTATAGTCATGTTTTATATTGTCCAACAACAAAGTGGTCTCCCCTTCTGATTACAAAGGTGGAAAAAACCCACAAAGCCTTATGTAACCTAGTCAGACTATTAGCTGATGAAAAGTTCTTTGGTATGGTCAATTTTGTTTCATGTGAACTTGCTAAGTAAGAAAATGATCTGTGAGGAGGACAAGGAACACAAAAGTTGATATTGAAGATCTGAGCTATAACACATTCGAACAATCATACTAAAACTAAATGTACAGCAAAGACAAGATAGATCAAGTTTTAAGCAAATAATAAACTGGAAAATATTTACAAAATGAATGGAAAGAAAATATTCTTAAGAGTTGGAGCTATCTTTTCTGCCAGGAAACTATAAATAAACAACATGATATTGTATTTCTTCTCCCCAGTTGGGAAAGATACATAATGATAACAACTAATACCAACAGGGACATGGAAAATAAACTCAATAAAATTGCTGGCAAAAATTTAAATTGCTAATATCTTTTCAGAAAACAGTATGGATTTTTATATTAGAATATAAGGTATATATAACTTTGACACCCTAAATCCTACCTTTTGGTAATTACCTCTTAGATAATATTAACAGACAAAAATAAAAGCAACAGAATATAAAGATACATGGTCAAGTCATTGTATTGTTTCAGGTTATAGTGGAACATACTCTAAGCCAAGTGTCAGAAAACTTTTTTGTAATTTATAAGATATAAAATATTAAAAATTTTTATATCGTATAGTCCCTGTGGCAACTTAAACCTGATGTGAATTAGCTTTGTTGATGTGTAAGTGAATGGGTGTAATTTTACTGGCAAGCAGGCAGTAAAATTTGGCCTGTGGGTCACTTTTATTCACCCTGTATCTAAGTGACTATATAAGTAACATGCATCCATAGAAAATTTGTTGAGTAAATTATGGACTATAATACACTATTAAAAATTGTTAAATCTGCATCTGTCAGTTTAGATAACTTGAGCATTCCTTAAAAATTGTCAAATAGGGCAAATGCCCATGGCTCACATCTGTAATCTTAACTACTCAGGAGGTTGAGATCTGAGGATTGCAGTTTGAGGCCTACTTGGGCAGAAAATTCCATGATACTCTTATCTCTAGTTAACTAGCAAAAGCCAGAAGTAGAAACCCGGCTCAAATGGTACAGAACCAGCAGTGAGTGCAAAAGCTGAGCAAGAGTGTGAGGCCCATGAGTTCAAGCCCCAGAACCTACAACTTCTAGAGAGAAAATGAGAATGTGTGTATAACTAGTGTGTATATATAGTGTGACTTGCACATATACTACGGAGTGTTAATTAATACTAACTTTCAATATAGTAAGAATAGTGTTGCTTTTAAAATAAAGTTTTTTATGGCTTTACTACATCATTATTGGAACAACAAATAAACTGACAAAACAACTAATGGCTTATAAAATGCCAGAAAGTGGTATACTGCAGTTGCTTTGAGTTCAAATATTGTATTTCCAACTATAATTTTGAACATTTTAATTTACCTAACATCTAAAGATATTCGACTCTCCACATTTCTTTTATTGCCTTGATATAAGGATATGTGATATGTTGGAATCCTTCCAACAGATTCCTGACCATATTGTGAACATGAAACCTCTTCCTAGAATAGCATTGCCTAACAACCATGTATTTGAAGAAAGTATGCTAAGATGTATAGTCATCAATATCCCTGTCAAAGCTCACACTAGGCACAAAATGTTTGAGAAGCCCAAAAATTTACATTTATGTTCTAAATCTAAGGAATATCCCTTCAGGAGATTGAATGTCAATCATATCCTTGAAAGAAATCGTATCATTGATTAGCCCTATGTAAGCATTGGGAAAAAGCCTACACTTCTTCACATGGCCCCTATATCATGAAATAATTCACACCAATGAGAAATCCTGTGGACATAAGCCATGTAGCAAAGCATTTACTACTTCTGGAATCCTTTGAGGCCATGAAAGAATTCACACTGGAGAGAAACTCTTATGTATATAAATATATAGCCAATAGCTATATGAACAACATGAGAAAAGTTACAATGGAGAGAAACCATGTGGATGCAATCAAAGTGGGAAAGCATTGATTTCCTCCTCCACCTCAAAAACGCACACAAAAAAGAAGCCCTCTGGGTATAAGCAATGTGAGAAAGTCTTGACTTGTTCCAGTTCTTTTTCAAGGCAAGAAAGAAAAAAAGAAAATCCCTATGTATGTAAGCAGTGTAGAAAGCGTTCAGTCATTCCTGTATGTTTCACACCCATGAAAGAGTCCATGCTGGAGAGGTACTGTACAGATATATACAATATGGGAAAGCATTACTCAATCCAGTACCCTTTAACTCAGTGAAAGAACTCATATGGCAAAAATCCCTATGAGTGTAAGCAATGTGGGAAAGCATTTACTTGGTGTAATACCTATTACTTCTAATCCAACAAGGAACTCATACTGGCGAGAAACCCTACAGGTGTAAGCAATAAAGGAAAGCCTTCTGTCAATCCAGTACCCCGTGAAACAGAAACACTGGAGAGAAACATTATGGATATAAGTAATGTGGAAAAGCATTTATTTACTTGGTCCAATATCCTGCAAAACAATGAAAGAACTCACATTAGAGAGAAATTTTGTGGATGTACACAATGTATGAAAGGCTACTGTAAATAAAGTGCCCTTTAATCCATGGAAGAATCCATACTGGACAGAAACTGTATGTAATCAGTTGGGGAAAGCATTCAGTTATTGACGTTTTCAAGTGCATGTAAGAGCTCATACTGAAGAGAAATACTATGGATGCAAGCAATGTGGAAAGACATTGACTTAGTGCTCTACAAATCCATAAAAGAACTCATTGGAGAGTAACTCCATGAATGTAGCAATGGGGAAAATCTTTCATCGGTTTGGTGCCCTTTGAATCCATAAGAAAAGAAAGAAACTCACCCTGGAGAGAAATCCTTCATATATTAAAAATGTGAGAAAGCATTTACTTTCATCTCCTTCAAACTCATGAAACATTTCACACTAGAGAGAAGCCATATTGATGTAAGCCATGTGAGAAGGCCTTCAATTACTCCTTTTACCTCAGAAACCATCAACAAACACACACTGGAGAGAGATGCTGTAGATACAAGCAATGTGGGAAAGTAGTTACTCAATCGGATGCCCTTCAAATACATGAAAGAACTTGTAGCGAAGAGAAGCCCTACCAGTGTAAGCAACGTGAGAAGGCCTTCACTTTTTCCACTAGACTTTGAGTCCATGAAAGAATTCACATAGGAGAGAAACCTTATGGCCATTGCTTATAGCGATGTAGGAAAGCAGTCTCTCATTCCATGACCTTCAGAAACATGAAAGAATTCATACCAGAAAGAAAACTTACACACGAAAGCAATATGATGAAGCAGTCTTTATTCCTCATCCCGTTGAAAACACTAGAGAATTCACACAGCAAAGAAACTCTATCATTGTTAACAGTGTAAACTATAACTCATTTGTTCTCCTAGCCTTTGAGCCATAAAAGAACTCACACTGCAGAGTATTTCTGTGGCTACAAACACTGGAGGGAAGCACTGATTTGTTCCAGTGCCCTTCAAAGCCGTTAAAGGACTCAAACCAGAGAGAAAACTTTTCAATGTAAGCATTGTGGAACAGCTTTCTGTGATTCTTCTGCCCTCCAAATCCATGAAAGAACTTGAGTTGTACAGAAACCCTATAGATAAAAGCAATGCATCAAAATATTCACTACTTCCAGTACTTAGAAGCTACTACTTCTACTACTTAGAAGCTATGAAAGAAGCTGTGGTGAATATAGATACAAGCAATGTGAGAAAGCCTTTACTTGTTACACCAGATTTCTAGTCCTTGAAAGAACTCATACTAGAAACTAACCTTGTGGATGGAAGCAATGTGCGAAAGCATTAAACAAAAAACTACTTTCTGGGACAGCAGTTGCTCTTTATCAAAAATACCTTGGGTAGCTGAGAGTAAAGAAATAAAGGATCTATATTTACATAAAATGTTGAATTTTTTAAATTGATGCCCAACAAATCATATATTTCTGGAGTTTTATCTGATTCCATCAGACAAATGATTTTCATCCACTAGATGAAGTTCTGGAAGTTGGCATGTAATTTTAAGTGTGGGCCCTTTGTTAATTGTAAACAATGAGTATGTTCAGTAGCAAACTTTGTGTATGTATCCATATGGTATGGAAAGGATGTGCTGACCACTTTCTTTGCCTTAGGTTCCAAGTATCAAATAATTTTCCTAACATAATTATTCCAAGGAAGGACATAAAGGATTATCTAAATAAATAAATGGCATATCATGCTCATGATATGATGATTTTATATTATGTGGATGTAGATTTTCTTCAACTTGGTGTCTAAACCCTATTCAATTCAATCAGAATCCTAAGTAAAAAATTTGAGAAAGTCACTAAACTTGCAGAAATCTGTAGAAATGAGTGAAAGACTATGGCTCTCTGCTGTATTAAGAGAAGTCATCAAGATGAACATTCCCTTCCTACCACAGAGTAAGGCCACTACAGAGTCAATTTAATAAACGGAATGTGCTATTAGTACTAGTTTAGATAAAAGGGTAAATGGAAGGAAATAATGTATCCCCAAAGCCTCAAATATCCACGGGACTTTACTAAGATTTAAAGGAATTACCTCAGTGTCAATGAAAATTGTTGAATTGATGCAGGATTTTTGGAAAAATTGTCTCAAGATTGGGCGCTGGTGGCTTACACCTGTAATCAGGAGGTTGAGATCTGAGGATTACAGTTTAAAGCCAGCCTAGACAAGAAAGTCTAGGAAACTGTTATCTCTAATTAATCACCAGAAAAAAGGAAGTAGAGCTGTGGCTCAGAGTGGTAGAATGCTAGCCTTGAACAAAAGAGCTCAGGGATAGCACGCAGGCCCTGAGTTCCATGACCCTCTATGACCGAACCAAAAATAAATACATAGTCTCAATAAGTGGAGAAAAATGAAATTGGAGCCCTATATAATACCATATAAAATAATGTCCTCCAGGTAAAGATTTAAGTAGAAAATGAAGAATTATGGTACTAAAGAGAATTTGTGAGCTGATCTTTATGAGCTACCAGTGGAGAACAGTTATAAGAATTGTAAAGATAAGTCATAAAAGAAGACATTGATAAATATTACTAGAAAAAATTAAGACTTTTAATTTGAAATTAGCAGATGAGTGAACAGGAAAGGTATTTGAAACTACACAAGGTGCATACTGTTCCTGAGATCCAAGTACATTGTTATAATTGATCTATGTGAGATTCTCTGCTTTTAATTTATTCCATTTTATACTAGTTTCCAAGGTAACCATCTTGTAGTATTCCTTTTCTTTCTAAAGTGCTTACAAGTGTTGTGATATGATCTTTGTTAGCATTTTAAAAATGGTTTTCTAGCTGTACTAGGGTTTGAACTCAGGGCCTTGCCCCCGCAGATACTCTGCCATTTGAGCCCTGTTCTTCACGGACTTTTTTTTTTTTTTTTTTTTTTTTTTTTTGCCAGTCCTGGGCCTTGGACTCAGGGCCTGAGCACTGTCCCTGGCTTCTTCCCGCTCAAGGCTAGCACTCTGCCACTTGAGCCACAGCGCCACTTCTGGCCGTTTTCTGTGTACGAGGCAAGCTCTCTTGCCACTAGGCCATATCCCCAGCCCCTTTCACGGACTCTTTTGAGATAAAATCTTGTTTCTAGCTCTGTCAGAGCCATAGTCCACCTACTTTAGCTTTCCTCTCATTCCCATTGTTGAGATCACTGGCACACACCACCACATCTACCTTCCCTGAGTGTAGACAGAGTCTTAAGGAGCTTTCTACCAAGGCCAGCTTGATCTGCAGTTCCGTCAGTATCAACCTCCCAGCTCAGAATTATTGTCATATCAGAGAAATGCAAGTTGAATTAACTATATTAAATTGAAAAAAGTTAAGAGAGCTAAGTATGATTGGATGTTGTATGGGAAGCAGGCAGGCAGGTTGGCAGGAGCTTCCTGAAGGGCTAGGCTAGATGAACACAGCCATTCTGAAGGAGAGCTAGCATGATGCATATGTGTTTAAGCAGACACATTAGTGCATATAGTTCTGCTCCTAGATCTTTGTCCCAATGGCATGTTAAGAGATGTGTACAGCCTGAACCATACAAAGGTATTTATCACAATGTTTCTCCCGTTGGTGGCAGTTTGGATAAAGAAAAGCCTGATGATGAACACATGAGGGAGAAAGAACTTGGCAGTGACTAGAGGCACCTCCAGGTTTGAACAGCTGTGAATTTGCTTATTCTGCCTGTGTTACTACCATGACTGATTTGTGTAGGCATGGTTGGTCAGGGTTTTTACATGCTTCTGACCAAAGACTATCAAGGGAAATGCAAAAAAAAAAAAAAGTAGGCATTATCAAAACAATTATGATCTCTGCTTTTGCACATGATACTATGCTACAGAAATTTTGGACACTCTGCTCTCAGGTCTCCCATTCTGCCGTTCATAAATCATCTTCATGTCAAATAACCCTTTATGTCCTTGTAATTTTCAAATCACTTTGGCAAGGATCCTTCCAATCTTCACAGCTTAGTTGAAAGCCTTATTACTGTTCTATCTCAGTTAAGAAACCAAGGCCTAGGAAGACCATATAACGCACGGTGTTGTATGTCATGAAGTGAGAGACACAGAACTTAAAATCAGATTTGCTGGTTGCAAACCTTACTTTGTAGTCCATTGCTTTGTGTTCCTTTAATGCAAGGAAATCTTTTGCCTTAATTGAATTTCAAGTAATTGAAAAAAAATAATGAAATTCTCATAGAGCTTTCTATTGCAATATGTGTAGAAATTAACCAAGAATTAATTGGTGAAGAGCCAGTAGACCAGACAGCCAGAGAAAAGCAATTTTCAGGTAGAAATCTGAAAAGAAGTGATAAATATTCCCTGGTTATCCACTACTATTTGGAAATAGTATATGATGCATTTTTATAATAAACTCCAAATTTCAAGGAACTTCAGCTTGTCCAAATGTATTAGGCTATGAATTGCAGTGTCATATCAGCTGTAGTTTTCCAGAACTTCTGAAAATCAGGGGAAAAAACATAGTCACATGGGTAGATCAAAATAGAAATTCTGTGTTGAAGAAAGAACGAACAGAAACCACTGTAGAATGGTCTGTTTCCACTGCCGGTCACCTGAGCCACAAAATGTCTCCTGCTGCCTAGTGCTCTCCCAGAGACTCTGAGCTTAATATCTTTTGAATTATTTTCTCCTGCTCTGATGAACTAGGACAGTTTCTTTTGTCTGCAACTAAAAATCTCTGATGAAATAGATAATGGAATTTCTTTGTTGCCAACACAGTTTGTATGTTTTGGCATCTATACTGTTGTCTGAAGCTAGTAGAAATAGAGACTTATGCCATAGAAATGACTTGAGTTCTATGTTGAGGCTTGTTATGGTCTTGTATATTTTAACTGCAGGTAGCTACAGAAATGTTCTCAGATTCATGTAAATATATGCATTGTCTGATTGATCTGTTACTTAAAACCTATAACAAGTAGTTAGGAATTCTATGTAACCAACTTCAGAATAATTCAGCTCTTAATGCTTTCTGTTTATCATTTTAGTGCATATTGCTAAGCAAAACATTAGATACTTTTGTATCAGGATTTTTAAGTACTCCACTGGTTCTATGCTGAAGAAAAATATATTTCACATTAAACAAATAAATGGAAAAAACAGGTGGACATAAGCAATGACTGTGAGCTACACAGATCATATTCAATAAGTGTTGGTATCTCATTTTTTAAAAAAGAAGCCATGACTAACTAGGTTTACTGATTTAGGAATAGGTTGACCTGGGGGAGCATAAACTACAGTGCCCTTTCTGTTAGGTGTGTTCAGAGGGGCCACAGACCTGGTGATCTATCAGTTTGGTTGGCCTTTCCTTGAACCATCTATGGCCAAGCCTACAGGCACATGGTAGGTGCTTTCCAACTTAAATACCACTAAGTCACAAAAACATGAGACACAGTTTGCTAGAAGCCGGAAGTGATAAGGAACATGAAGAACCAGAGCATGCATACTAAACCAGAATATATTCCAAATGCTGCCCTGACAACAGACATTACATCTGTGTCTAACTGCCCCAGGAGGTAATGGCTAAGGGTCTTCTGATAGTTTATATAGAATTTGGCATTAGTATAACTTTTAGTTGGAAGAAATGTTAGGAACATAAGGTCTCAGTAGCTTTTTACCAAGTCAGCATTGCTGCTGGCCAACAGGAGACTATTTCTAGATATTACCACCCTTGTCCTGAATTTAAGTACATATCTCTTATTTAACATGTCACTAACATGAACTGTGAGGGAAAGCCATTCTTGTGTGGAAAGGCAATCTCAAGCTGTGGTATCTCCTTTCTAGTTCACTTTCAAACCTGTTGGATCAATATTCACTGTGTGGCAACTGTCAGAGCCATAGCTTTCCATTTCCCATATTTCCCAGGAACCCCTAGTGGAGAATTATTTGACATAGGATTTATCCACAGTTGGCCTTCTCTGCTTCTGTGTGCTCTAGCCACTGTTCCTGTCATCTTCCCAGGACATTGTATAAAACATGTCTGTTACTGTCACCAGTGTTGCCCACCAGCCTACATCCCCTCATCATCACATTGACTCACCTTTGAACTCTCAAGCACTTTGTGGTCACCACTTTACTGCCAACACCACGAGCTCTGCCACTTTTCCTGTGAAGGTGGCTTGAGTGCTCACTCCTGTACTTGGTGCTGATCTACATTTTTGGTGGTGGTAGAGGAATCCTGTGGGCTTACTTGCCCTCCCAGACAGTTGGTTTGGATAACTGAGCCTCCAACACCGAGTCTCCCTCCCTTTAAGCACACAGGCCTTGAGAGTGAGTCTGTTCTACTCACTAGGGAAGAGAACCTCATAGTAAATAACCAGCCCACTACCCCAAAATTCCTCTACCTTGGCAGGCTTTTGTGTTTTGTGGTTTTTCCACTGTGGGTGCTATTTCTTAGAAATCAGATACAGAAACAACTGATGATGCTAATCTGAGAGCCTAGTATCATGGCTCACAGGGTTTTAGTCAACATAGTTATACAAGGTGAAAAATGGCTTCCTTGTGATTAAGCACATACAGGATTATATACACATATAAAGAGAGAACATGTTTGTAATTATAGGACTGTTTTAGGGGATTAAAGAGAAGATGGGGAGAGGAAAAGAGAATGTTAGAGTGAATAATTCAGAAATACATCTATTAGGATGGCACAAGGACTTCATTAAAACCTGTTGAATAATGGAGGGTGAGGAGATGAGGAAAAATGAGAGTAGGCAGTGATTCATCTGATTAAAGTAAAGCATGGGTGAAATATCATAGTGAAATTCCTTTGAACAATTAACACACAGTTAGTGAATGTAAAAACAGATCCTATCTTGTCTAGTCAGGACAAATGTGAAGAGTGAAGGAGGGCAAATATGGTCAAAATACTTTATGTACATGTGTGGAAATGGAAGAGTTGATCTTGTTGATACTGGTTGGGAAAGAGGGAGAGGAGAAAGTGATAGAAAGGACAAATCTGGACATATACATATACAGATACTTCAGAGTGAAAGCCTTTATACAATTAATTGATGCTAATAAAAATGTGAAAATAAAACAATCTATTTAAAATGTAAAAAAGAAAAAACAAAAACAGGGTGCTGATGGCTAATGCCTATAACCTTAGCTACTCCAGAGGCTGATAATGATATCCAGAGGATCACAGTTCAAAGCTGGCCCAGGCAGAAAAGTCTTCAAGGGACCATCTCAAATTAACTAGCAAAAAGCCAGGCTGAAGGCATAGCTCAAATGGTAGGGCATCAACCATGAGCAAGATGAGGAAGAAGGAACATACATATATATATATATATATATATATATATATATATATATTCACACACAAAAAAAGTGGTTACTTAGTAATCTCATGGAGGACGCAGATAGATACACAATGGTAAAAGCCATTTCAGCAGGGTCTAGCAGTACAGGACTATAATCCCAGCCATTTGGAGACAAACGTGGGAGAATTTGAGACATCCAGGCCAACCAAAAGGCTCTGAGTCCCTGTCTCAAAAGCAAAATACAAACAAAAAAAAGGGCCAGGATGTGGGCCCCCCTGTGAAGGCCTATCATTTGGGAGGCCCTGGGTTCAATTGGCAGGGTGGAGAAGTAGAGGGAGCAGAACTACCCTCTCAACTTCTCTCCCTACATAATGAATCACCAAGTGCCCTCCCAACAGAAAGGACTGTTGATGCAGGTTTCGTGCATTTCATTGTGGTCATGGAAATATGGTGCAGCTTTCTATCCTAGCTAACTGCTTGGAGATGAGAAAGGGTAATGTGTACTTGAGTGGAGCCCACCTGGTTAATGCAGGCTGGGGTAAAGATCTTGGAAGTCAAGATGCTGCTGCTGTCTTCATGTGCATCCACGAATCTGCACAGAGTCAGCTTCTCTCTGTGATGAAATACTGCTAGTCCTCCAGCCGAGGAAAACCACAGTGTTGCCTGTTCTTATTAGCATCTTGCTTCTGAAGCTGTCATAAAACAACTGCTAATGTTTGTATAACCTCTCTCCCCTTGGAGGTGTAGGACTGAGAGTCGTTTTGTTTTGAATCACATTGAAATATGACATCTATTTTTCAGCTACTGTGTCATTTATGATGCCCAATCTCTTTCTATTTCTAGTCCTTCATCATAGTAAGCCTGACTTAGGAGCTGTATGGAACCTAATGCCTTCTGTCAGAAAACAGCAGCAATATATTGCCAATGGCTGAGTGTTTTTTTTTATATATAACTTCTTAATGTTGTTTCAAGAAAAATGACATCCATCAGAAATGTCTCTGTTGTACTTAATAAAACATCTTCATTCTTTTTTTTTTTTTTTTGGCCAGTCCTAGGGCTTGAACTCAGGGCCTGAGCACTGTCCCTGGCTTCTTTGTGCTCAAGGCTTGCACTCTACCACTTGAGTGACAGTGCCATTTCTGGCCTTTTCTATGTATGTGGTGCTGAGGAATCGAACCCCAGAGCTTCATGTATAGGAGGCAAGCCCTCTACCACTAGGCCATATTCCCAGCCCAAAACATCTTCATTCTTTTACAAGAAAAAAAAATCCAAAAAGTTTGTTTGAATTCTGCTCTTTAAACTTTTATCACAATGCAGCATATGTTAAGCAAACTTCTAAATTTAAATATCTTTAACTTCCTTGCATATATATACATATATATGAATTTTCATGTGATCCTTCCTTTTTTTCCCCTTTTGTTGTGGCAACTCAAGATATATCCCCATGTACTTGCTCCAATAGGAGTCTGTAATCTGTGTGTTGTTATGGAGGAAATTTGCAAATGCAATTGAAGTCTTTTATCAGTTGGTTGCATATGTGAGAAAGAGGAGCCTATCCTGGATAACTTAGGGCCCAACTCAGTTATTTGAAAGGCGTATGAGGAGAGAGCCCAAGACAGATACAGAGAAATAGAGTGAGTGGGGAAGAGAATGAAATACCAATGAGAGAAAAGACAGCGGAAAAATTCTGCTATTGAACAGCATCCTTGTTTCGTACCTGGGGTCATCCCTTTCTGACATTTTTCCCTACAGCGTCAGACTTTTTTAGGCATATAAGCCCATTTATTGTGATAAATGTGTGTATGCATATGTATCCATACACATATATATGTATTTACTTACCTACATTTGTCTATTATCCATCTACTATTGTTTATGCTTCTCTTACTGAGCCTGATAGAAGTTTTGGTACTTAAAGTTGAAATGATGACACTCCTATAATCTCAGCAAAAAGGACAGGAGATATGGCTCAAGTGGTAGTCTTGAGTCCTTGAGTTCAAACCTTAATCATGTGTGTGTATACATATATGTATATGTATATATGTGTATATATGATGCTATTGTAACAAATTGCATAAAGATATGGAAGTGGCCTCTAAGAATGCAGAGGGAAAAGGTTGAAAAAGAAGACTAATAAATCACTTGTGTATCTTGGGTCTTAGAATTTAGTAAGGAAATATTCTAAAAAATAGTCTATGAGACTCAGATCTCCAGTTAACCAACAAAAATCCAGTCGTGTTGGTATGGCTTACGTGGTAGGAGCACTAGTGTTGAGCAAAAAATCCAAACAAAACTGAGAGGCCCCGAGTCAAGCCTCAGTACTGGCGCGCGCGCGTGCACACACACACACACACACACACACACACACACACAGAAATAAAAGGAAGGAAGGGAGGGAGGGAGGGAGGGAGGAAGGAAGGGAGGAAGGAAGGAGTAGAGAAAGAAAGAAAAGAAACCAAAAGAAAGAGAGGAAACACAAGTCTCTAGAGACATTTCAGTCTGGAGGGAATCAGCTTCAGGAAGAGGGAAGTCATTCATGGAAGTGTGGCATTGGGCAAGTATGAAACAATTAGATGGTTACATTACTTTAACTGTCCTTTTCAGGGCTTGCTTTCTATGTCATGTAAAAGCAAATGATTTTCATCCTGCCTATAGTTTCTTTTTAAAATGATTACTAGTTTACATTAGTTATGCTGGGCAGGGGGATGGTCATTGCTATATTTCCACTGTAGTCCAATCAGTCTCACTCCCTCTATCATACTTCCTGTCTCCCTGCTCCCCAAAATAGTTTCTTAAATGGAGAAGAGTGAAAGGAATAGAAACTTCTTCCACCTAATCCCAAAGGCCGCTGAACTCTGCAGAAGATGATTTCCTTATAGTAAGAAAGAATTATGAGAATTTGACAGTCATTTAAGTACATATAATTATCAAGTG
This sequence comes from Perognathus longimembris pacificus, assembly GCF_023159225.1. Taxonomy (NCBI): domain Eukaryota; kingdom Metazoa; phylum Chordata; class Mammalia; order Rodentia; family Heteromyidae; genus Perognathus; species Perognathus longimembris. The sequence goes on along the minus strand of NC_063185.1, from coordinate 10,299,657 downwards.
ATTTATACCCCGAGCGAGTTTTAAATTGGTATTAATTTTTCTTTGTTACAAATTTTTCTAATTTTGATTTGATAAGGTCAAATAACAGAGGTTTAACAGGAAAAAAAAATTTCACATTAAGGTATATACTCATATCTATAGTTCTCTCCCTTACAATTCACTGTCACAGTTTAGCCATGATTACATAAGCCAATTATTTGGGGTGATGATTTACTACTAATTATCTGGCAGGTTGCATATCAGACAATTTGTAGGATTTCAGAGCACATTTCTAAGTTTTTATGTAACACATCAGTTGCTAAAGGACTATAAATCTTGAGAACAGAGATCCCTTAATTTTACTATGCACTCAATAAATGTGATAAAGTTTCATTTTGGAAAGAAAAGATAAGGTTTGAAAAAGAGTAATGTGGGTTTCTCTGAATTTCAAGAGTGATAGCCAAGAATGGACATAAAAACCTGAAGACCTCATCAAAACTTTATGAATGGCAGTGATTGAGAGGCCTAATTTACCAGGGCTCCATAGGCAGGTAAGCAGCTGAATGGAAGAATAATTGATCTCAGGCTGATGCAAGCATGGCAGAATTTTTTGCCAACTTTTGGAAATTCATTAATTTATTTGGAAACCAAAAACCACATCACTTTAACCATTTACCAGAGCAGGCAGACGGTATACCCAGAGCAACATGCCACAAAGCTGCTGCCCCAAATCCTTGCTTGCTGCCAGGGCTCCTGCCTGCTAGTAGCTCGGGAACATGGATGCAAAGGAAAACCCTGAAAATAGAAGGGAAAACTGCAGTCAAAAAGTGTAGCCATTATCTGCAGGACTATTGTCATGTTCTGTCCTAACCACAGCTATTGCCAACAGTGAGCCAGGACTCTCTTTAAGACTCCAGATGATTATATCTAACTTGAAAATGCACATTTGCAAGTGATTTGATCATTATTTTAAAAGGAAATTAGGCATTAGTACCTATTTTTGTTTGCTTTTGCTTTTCACTAAGAGAATTATTAATTTGGCCTGAGGACAAGTGCTTTCTATGAGAGTTCTGCTCAGTAGAGATATAAATTTTTGAATGTATTAGAAAGCTACTAATTTTGTTTGTCCTTCCCGCTACTGAAAAAAGTACCCCAATTTCCCTTTAGAGCAATAGGTTTTCTATTCTTAGGATGTGAGTCCAGATAGGGGTCTTAAATATGAATAATATTATGCTGATTCTAGAAAATCATAAGGTTTACTTTAGGTAAAGGCCCCTGACCTAAATGGGCCAATCAGAATAAGTTCTGTGAGCCATAAGGAAGCTTTCTAAAAATGATACTCCTAATTTTCTACTGGACTTGAACATGGGAGGCATAGACTGGCTGTCTCACCTCTTGTAGCCCAACATTATTTAATCTTTTATGTTATATTTAAGGTATCTCATGGAAAAAATAAATCCATATAGTCAAATCCACGTGGACCTTTCTATGTGCTATTTAAAAGAAAATCATTTCGCATATTTATTTATTCTTTACGTAGTCCATGGAAGACATAGGTTGTAACTGATATATGCTGGCTCTCTAGTTTCCCAAACATTGGCCTTGCAATATAACTCTGACAGTGTTTGCCACTGTTAGTTTTAGGTATCCTATATACTGAGCTCATGGTTCCCCTCTCATCTTCCTATGAAATACCTCATCTCTCATCTAAGTAAGGGGCAGAGACTGTGTAAATTACCTGTGTTTGTTTGCTCATATCTGAACTAGAAATAACAGGATACTTATCCCTGCCTTTGAGTGGCTCATTATCTATTTGGGGAATCAGAGCTTCTATTTTTAGAGTTAAAAACAACATGATAATTAAGTATCAGTAGGGTAAAAATAAAGACATGACAGAGATAGGGTTATCTGCCCAACAAAAGACATGGTTGAATGCAGAAGCTGAACAGATCTCTTTCTGAGGTAGATTTTCTACCTCAGTCCTTTATAAAAGGACTGGATTTGAGTGAAGCCTTAATGAAACAGATCAGTGATTACTTAATTTCTAGACTAACATGTCAAAGATGGCCAAGTATTCATAAAGCCTAATTTTTAATCCATTCATTTCCTATCCTGAGTACAAAACTAGCCATATTTCTGGGCCTTTCTTGCAGTTAGATGGGACTATAAAGTGTTTATAGAAGTGATGTACTCCTACCCCTTCCTTGTCCTGTCCCCTAACATGCAAGAATGCGGATGATAGTGCATGTTTTCTCCTACTTTCTGAGGCTGTGGTCAGTTCTTATACTACTGTTACTGTCCAAACTGACATATGACTACGAATCTCCATGTGCCTTGTCTTTTAACTTGATTTGAATGTTTGATGTTGTTGTTATGATTGTTGCCTTACCACCTCTTGGCTTCCTCTCTCCATTATTTCTAGGACACAGTTGAACTAAATATGACGGAAAAATAGTCATCCAAGAAGTACCCTGCATTAGGAAGCAGAAGCTGGAGGAGGAAGGTGAGTTGAGCTTTGAGCAATTTCTGGATTTTTGGTTCACTGAATTGACTGATGTGGTTTTAGAAAACATGGTTTATACAAGTAGCATTGTATGCATGATTGGACTAACGTGAAATATTTGTGTGTTGAGCCCATTATAGTCCTCTGGGAGAAAATCTCATTTTCTTGCAAATCCTCCCTCTTTTTTAAAAACAAACTAACAATTGTTTCTACCTTTTTGAAAAAAATTTTACACAGTGTACCTCAGCACTCACTCAGTGCTTAGACCATGCAAAACTGCAGAAATACTTTGGCCACATGAGTTTATTTTCTTAGTAAGACTGACCATGCTTTGTGAACATTTGGAAAGCAGGGACACTGGGTCATTTGTAAAGTAAACCTGACCTGTGCTATGACTAAGCATTACATGATGGCAAAGGACTTTAAAGCACAGCCAATTAGATATTGCCAATGCTCTGCCAAAACCAGCTCAGTGTGGGTATTTGGAATAATAAGATTGAATTGACTTCCTTCACATAACCTGCTCAGTTTTAGCAAGTCAGTTACGTGTAACTAATTTAGTCCCTCATTTTCATTTTAGTTACCTCCTGCATATTAAATTTCAGTTCTCCCAATCCTGATTCAGAGTTTGCTTCTTTTCAATTTGTGACATTAAGAATCACATGATGGGTTGCATTTTCAATCAGCTATGAACAGATTGCTTTCAATGACAGGCAACCCCAAGGGCTGTAGTTAGAGCTGCAGAAAAAAATCTAAAGGCCTTTTGAATATTGCATAAGCACATATGGGACTCTCTTCCTTAGCAGCCTATGAGAATGGGGTGATCAGATTGTACTGAAGAAAACAAATTATGGGGAAGCTTTTGTCAGAATCAGTCAAAATCATCTCTTGTTACTTGGAAATTGTTTTCTATTCCAGATGCTTGTAACTAATTCCATAGTCAAAGACTTTTTTTCCACAGTAAGAAATGTAGGGTCTTTTAAAGGATTATAGGCCAGAAAGTTTCTTATTTTTGTGGAGAAAACAAAATAGAGCATGGCATCATTATCACTTTTCAGGATTTATTGAAATGTCAAACTCTTGGGGGATAGAAAATGAACAAGCAGCAGATTAGCATTTAGACAATGTTCTTTCATTGCTTAACTATAAAACTAATGCTGAATAGAATTATATTGGAATCTGGCATGAATGTGAGTAGTAAAGGTAAAGTATGCAAATAATTGAGTAAATTTGAATTTTGTAGGAACATTATTGAAATAAGGAGCAGCAGGATGACAGATTATTTTGGAAACTCTGAAACAAGAAGAAAGTAAACAGGTTTATCTGTGTGTGTATGTATATCCATTGGTTTTCTGGAATTAAAGATTTTTTATTTGCTTTATGGTTAGATTTTTCAGCACTGGATTGAGGACTGAAACCCTCTGTTGGTAATAACTGTTGACACTATAATTTGTCAATGAGTTTTTCAGGCTAGAAAAGAAATGGTTGAATGTTGTTTGGGACAATTACAGGACACAGAATTTATGTGGAGACAGCCCACCCACAGGAAGACAGTGACAGGAATAAGACTATAGTTTTTCCAAAGTCTATTCCCATGAGAAGCCATACCCCTGAGAAGAGAGCCTCACTTTCCATTTCATCCTTTCCATTCTTGTTTGTTTGAGTGGACCTCTGTGATGATATCCTTTCTCTGTCTAGGATATACATTTTCTTTTCAAAGAAAATTGAAAAAAAAATGAGATAGTCACATAACTCTTAAATGTCCACAGGATTATTTAAATGCTGAGAAAAAATATGGAAACATGTTTAGTTTCCTTCAGCCTATGCAGCAGCACAAAACAATTTTTGTGAAGAAATCCATTTGACTGTCTTATGGAGGGAAGTGGACATGGTGGCTACTTGTCATTACAAGGACCACAGGAACCCTGTAGTGGACAGATTGAGCTTCAGGCCATGCCTAAGGGGAAAGCAAGACCCTATCCTAAAAATAATCAGTTAAAAAAAAAAGTTGGAGGCGTGGCATTATCACAACAACCTAGCAAATACAAGTCATGAATTCAGATCCCGCATGCAGCAAACAAAAGGGTTTTTAGGACAGCAGATCTCTTTCGTCTGAAAAAGAATAAAAAAGAATTCAGATATGTATTGCTACTAGATAGTGGCTAACCTTGAGATACTTTAGGATGAATCACTGTTGAGCTGTTGCTCAACAGAAAGAACTTCCCATTGTAAGGGGAAGGAGGTGATGTTAGCATTTAAATCTGCCTTCTGACTCAGTGCACTATTTTACATGATGCTTTTGTCTGTCTGGGATCAGTCTTCATATTTTAGGAGAATTCCTAAAGTATATGTAATGATGTTAGAGGCAGCATCCATCTCCAAATATGGAAAGTCAAGGTTTAGGCCATCTCTCTCTTTGACCTTGAGCATACTGTTGAGATGTTACCACAAGTGGATTAAATGCTTCTGCCAGGGATTTTAAATCTTAAGTAAATAAATAAAAGAAAGGCACTAAACTGAAATGGCATTGACATTATATGGAATGATGAAAATATCCTAGCTTAAAGGACTGTGCTTCCAACACAAATACATTTTATATAATAAAATAATTTAATAATCAAGATTTTGCTAGGTCTGACTCCATCAATTTTTGAGCCTTTAATGATATTTGAAAAACTTCAGTTTTTTGTTGTTAATAGATCAGATTTAGTATCTGGACAGAAATATTGACCTTGATTATAACAATCTGATGAAAAATAGACTTGCTCTAAAAGTATATCCAAAATGCAGTCCTAGGGCTGGGAGTATGGCCTAGTGGCAAGAGTACTTGCCTCCTACACATGAAGCTCTCAGTTCAATTCCCCAGCACCACATATATGGAAAACGGCCAGAGGGGGTGCTGTGGCTCAAGTGGCAGAGTGCTAGCCTTGAGCAAGAAGAGGCCAGGGACAGTGCTCAGGCCCTGAGTCCAAGGCCCAGGACTGTCCAAAAAAAAAAAAAAAAAAAGCAGTCCTAATGAAAGGTTTAGTTAAGAGCAGCTTATATCTATGAAGTATTTAATGAAATTAAATTTTTTATACAACTATTATGCTGGAAACTAATTTGTTTTCAAGTTCTTGGGGCGGGGGGAAATATTCCACGGTTACCCACAGAAAAGCCACGTAAAGACAAGTCACTCAACTACTTTCTCCCATACACAGAATGGCAACACAAAAAAGCAGATACATAATGCTGATTTGTTCATGGAATTAAAGAATAGTAAAACCACCATATGAAAATTAGTGCTGAAGAACTGGGATAAAGTTAAAGGCAGAAGCAAGCAAAGGAACTAGGTTGTTTCATATAAAGAGACAGATCTACCTATATCTTTTGAATGACTTCTTGGACAAGGTAAAGAATTAGTGTTATCACTTGCTTATTTGGCACTGTCTATCAGTCCATAAGCTGTGCGCTTTGGTTCTTAGATTGTAGATAATGGCATTACTTTCTAGGGATAGGGTTAGGTTGGGTTGTTACGTTAGTGATTGACTTTGGACTGCTGTGGTTACAGTATGCTGTCACTTTTTCCATTACTTCTTTCTAATTTCAGTGATGATATTGGTCATGTTTACACAAACAAGCTTTATGGGCCAATGCTCAAAGCAATTAAGCCAGATAATTTAGAGTTAGAACTAGTTTGACATTTTTTTGGCCAGATGTCTCCAACAATCCTATGAAACAAGATTGGTTTGTTTATATGGATAAAATAATGATCTGGCTGTTGGGGACTTTAATAAACTGCAGTTAATAGAGCTTTAAAAGAGTGAAAAACTGACTTCTAAAAACCTTTTGGCCATCCATAATATGAGTAGAATATCTTGCATTGTAGCATAACATTTCAGATACTTTCTGTAATGGTTTTCATAGAGAAGACACACCTATTAGGCACTCTGTTTATTTATTTTAAAAAATCTGTCTTTTCTTAGAAATGATATTAACCAGAAGTCTGTGCATGAAATTGCCTTATTTTTCTTTCATTGTTTCTATTCTTTTCATTGTATCTGCTTTAAGTTCTGAAAGTTTTTCTTTCTTGATCTGTACACCTTAAAAAGAGGTAGAAATGAATTAATCTCTAAGAGTATGCAGATGAAATTTTAATGGAAAAATACAAAGACATTCAATCTAAATTGCATTTTGAATGAATGTTGCCAACATGTATGAATCTATTCCTTTTTCTTTAAAATTTTATTTCCTATTTATTTTTTTAAAGTGAGCCAGAAAAAACATTGAGTATTTTTTTTACCTTTATTGAAAAGGTGATGAGCAGGAAGTTACCATTACATTAGTAAGGTAATGAGTACTTTTGTTTTTAAACAGTTACCCCATCCCTTATTTTCTCCTGCTTACCTCTCCCTTGTGCCCTCCCCACCAAGTTGTAGAATTCACTTCCAAGGTAGTGTCATGTGAGTATCTATGTTGCATTAGTTTATCCTTTGTCCTGATATTTCTGTAATTTCCTTTCTCTTCCACAGACCAAATAAACTTATATACAAGACACATGGTACAGAAAGCTACAAATGGGTGGGGGGACAACAAACTACATAGAGGATATAATAAGGACCTCAAGTTTCCATTTCTTGGAGTTCATGTTGATACATTATATATGGTCCTATGTGCTTAGAACTGGGTTATTGAAATCCCCTGTTAAGAATATCATAGACATATTCTAGTTATTACAAATGAGGGAAAACATGCAACCTACTTTCCTTTGGGTCTGTGTTACTTTGCTTAATTTTTTTTTCCAGAGCTTTCCATTTTCTTTCAAATGGGGCAATGTCATTCTTTCTGATGGAAACACAGAACTCCATTGTGCATATATCTATCTCTATCTATCTATCTCTATCTATCTAGATAGAGATAGATAGATAGATAGATAGATAGATAGATAGATAGATAGATAGATAGAGATAGATATATGTATATCACATCTTCTTGATCCATTCACCCACTGAGGGGCATCTGGGTTGTTTCCATATCTTAGCAATGGTGAAGAATGCTGTAATGAATATGGCTGTGTTGGTAGCTTTAGTATTGCCTTGTTTGTGGTCATTTGGGCAAATGCCCAGGAATAGGATTCCTGTGTCATAAGGGAGCTCTATGTTTAGTCTTTTGCTTAAGCTCTATATTGTTCTCCAGAGTGGCTAAACAAGTTTGTGCTCCCACCAACAGTGTAGTAGTGTTCTCCTTTGGCCACATCTCCACCCACATTGGCTGTTATTATATTCCTTGATAATGGCCATTCTAACTGGGATGAGTTGGAATCTCAATGTTGTTTTGATTTGCAGTTTTTATTGCCAAAGATGTTGATCATTTCTTCATGTGTCTATTGGTCTTTCTTATTTCCTCTTCAGAAAAGTCTTTCTTTTAAGTCTTTAATCTACTTGTTAATAGGGTAGTTTTTTCTTTGGGGAATTGCTTTTGGGGAATTTGATTTTTTGAGTTGTAAGTATATTTCAGATATGAGCCTCTTGTCCATGGTATGGCTGGTAAAGATCTTCTCTCGGTCTGCGGACCTTCTGTTTCTCTTGCTGGCTATGTCCTCTGCCATGCAGAAGCTCTGCAGTTTAATGCAGTCCTATTCATCCAATCTTTCTTTGATTTGTTGTGATTCTGGGTCTTGGTTAAGGAAGTTTCGACCTGTGCCATGCAGCCCAGTGTTTGCCTTATTCCTTCCTGTAAGGTTTTCAGGATATCTGCTTTTACCTTGAGGTCTTAGAGCCATTTGGAATTGGTTCTGGTGCAGGGTGATATGCAAGGATCTAACTTCAGTTTCCTACATGTGTTTAGCCAATTCTTCGAGCACCATTTGTTGAAGAGGCTGCGTTTCTTCCATTCTGGGTTTTTGGCTCCCTTATCAAAGATTAGGTGACCATAAATCTGAGGGTTCTTTTCTGGGTCTTCAGTTCTAACATATCTATTCTTAATCCTGAAAGATTAGTAAACTGATAGAGACATTTTTAAATTGTGATCTTTAGATATCTCTGGGTGTTTTTGAAAAATCAAGAATGAGGATTGAAAAAGAAAGGAAAATTGCCAGTAATACTGGATTTATCTAAAATATGTTCAAATTCAGATTTAAATTACATAAAATGCAAATTTTGTGCCAATTAAGGTTAACATATTCATAAAACAACATATTCTGGAACTGTATCCTTCATGTTTTAATACTTGGACCTATACAGAGTTTTTGCATAAGAAGGCAAGTTTCACCTACTATTTAACATGGCAGATACTCAATAGTTATTCCTGAATCTTGACCTAGTAAAAACAATAATCTGTTTCTTTGACATTGTAAGCAGCAGTTCATGATTTATCATTTCTTTGTGCTTTGAAATGAGACCTATCTCAAATTGCAAACTCCATGTTCTCAGGAGGAGCCTCTGGAATAACTTAGGAGGAATAGGATAATACACCAAATAACAAGTAAGGAAGCTACATTAGTGTTTTTGGAGGGCCTGTATTCAATGTTGGAGAGGGTGTCCCCCCTCAGTCTTCTTGGGAGACCTGTTCTTTCAAGCTAGAATTCTCTAGCTTGTTTTCTCTTAGTATTTGAATGGAAAAGTAGAGTGAACCAGGTTTTAAATGAAGTAAACCAGGCTTTTAATTGAATAGCATAGAAACCTTGGGATGCTGTCCTTGTGCTATTCATGGGGAGGTGTTTTATTTCTCTGCTTTGCCCCTTCCAGGATGAGTTAGGCAGGAGTTTGTCCTGCAGTCATCCATTCTATAAACAGAATGCAGTCAGTCATCTACAGAGCTGTGTTTGTGCCTATAATCATTTTTTAAAACATATTGAAGTAATTACACAAACTTTGAAGTATGATTCTCTACCTAAGATCTGTATTGATTTTTGAATGGTCTGGCTTGTTACCAGTACCTCTCTGTTTTGAAAAGAAACAATGTTTAAAAAATTAACATTATGGAAAGAATTGGCTTCACATAGCAAATTTCCTTCTTTCTTGTTCCAAAAACATTGGGAATTCTTGGCAAGCTGAACCCATGAGTGAAAGCTGCCTACAGGAAAAATAGTTTAAAACTGGAAGCAAGAACATTTGAGCAGCCCACCTAGTAACTCAGAAATTAACCCTGGCTGAATTTACAGACAAATGGAATGTTACACGATTTTTGCCATAAATTAAGCACTTGGATATACTGAAATGTCATTAAGAGCGATTCCTCCTTGCCTTCTGTCTTGGAGAGAGCTGTAGGCTGAGGCCTGGTTACTATGGAATGTAAGAAATGAGTCAAATTACTTTGAAGCAGTTAGGAGCAGAAAAGCCTAGACCAGCCACTAGCTAATTACATCAGCATAGTCAGTCATTATCAGCCATGAGACTGATAGTCATATGATAATCTTTAAGATGAGTTGTTTCTTCTCATAAAATTTTAAAATGAAATTGGTTTACTATATAAGCTCTTAGTACTTCTTCTGACCTCTTGTAAGAATTTAAAATTGGTAATATGTTGTTATAAATATGAGCTTAGTGAGTTAATAGCTATCATTGGCCACATTTATAAATTGCAGGACATTTCTGAAAATGTTTTGTCTTTCTGCTTCCTCATTCTATTGTTTCCTTTTGCCATATTTTTTTAAACTTTTTTTTTTTTTTTTTTGCCAGTCCTGGGCCTTGGACTCGGGGCCTGAGCACTGTCCCTGGCTTCTCTTTGCTCAAGGCTAGCACTCTGCCACTTGAGCCACAGCACAACTTCTGACCGTTTTGTATATATGTGGTGTTGGGGAATCAAACCCAGGGTTTCATGTATATGAGGCAAGCATTCTTGCCACTAGGCCATATTCCCAGCCCCCTATTTTTTTAATGTCGTGACTACTTTGCTTGATTTTTTTTCTGAATAACTTACTACTGCTTTGTAATGGTCCCCATTACCCATCAATAACACAAAAGCTTCTATAACTTAAAATTTTTGCACATACCGTGGTGTGAGTGATCGCATTTTCACAAGAAGAGGATGGCTAGGCCGATGGTTGAGCCCTTCCTGACCTGATAAGGCCACTGATGGTTGTAAGAGGGCAAGGGTCCATGGCTCCCAGCTCTGTTGCCTGTGAAAATCATATGATTGGTGTCCATTTCAATTAAACAAGGGATCAAGCGAAGCCCAGTTCCAAAAGAGTATTAAAGGCTCCCCAAAGTATCTTTTTTGTGCAACCAAAACTGAGATTCTGCTGCTCTGCCCACAGGGAAATTTGGGTTTCTGGAGAGTCGCTGTTAGCAAAGCCTCAGTGTTTGTGAATTTGTGAGTGGGCTCCAGAAAGACCACATACTGAGGTCCACTGCATCTGGTTACAAATAAGATGAGCATGGAAATGGCGACTCTCAGGGAAAATACAAAACAGACACTGCTGTTTATATAGAGGAATGTAAAACGAAAAGTTATACTAGAAATTATAATGCAGTACTTGACTGTGATGGTTATTAAAGAGTATGAAGAGCTAACTCAAAGGACATACTTTCATCCAGATGTCCTCAATAATGAAAGATTGATCAAGCTGAAGGATCCTGAAAGTTTTTGAGGAGAAACTTAGGTCCAAATTGTTCATCCCTAGCCAGAAGGGTGGGTGTATTTGTAAAACAGAAAACAGTCTTGCAAAACATTTCTTATTCAGTCACTACTTCATGTATGTGCCAATAATGCTGGCACAAGTGACTTCATTTTGCTAATAAAATTCTACATGTTTTTTCAGAATAACATAATTTAGTCATGGAGAGAAAAATGTATTGTTACCAAATTCCCTTAATTTGGACTGTACACACATGATAAATTCCTAATGGAATTGACTTGGTTAACTCCTCAAAGTTAGATATTGTTAGTGAATTTGCTCTCATTTTAAATATTTTCTAAGAAATAAAGCTGAAATTTGGTACCAAGATGTAGAGGGGCATATATTGTACAGGTTTTAGATTTTTTTTTTTTGGTAGTCTTATTTAGTCTTAAAATTAACTTTTCCCGGGAATTCAATAGTATGCCCAAAAAATCAAAGGAATTGAATCCAATTCAGAAATTATTTAAACTAAGTGCTTTGAAGTGTAAAATAAATAGTACATTTTCTGCTGCAAATCAATTCATAGTTGAGCATAGAAAAATATTGTAGTTTACAATTGTGTACACACCTGATTAAAGGTGATATATTAGTGCATTTCAGAGGAAGTAATGACCAGAATAGAGAAAGACTTTTACTTTACTTTGCTTGGAGGGAATGGTTGAAGCTTTAGGAAAATGTATGAAATTATGAAATAAAGGAATGCTTGAGGCTACATTGAGATTTAAAGGAATAAGTGAGTCATGAACTACAGATTACTCAATTTCAGTTCCCAAAAATGTCTGACCCGGTTACCAGTTCCATCTGTTTGTTTTCTTTCAGAATTTACTTGTCTCTTCAATCCGTTTGTTGACTTTGTTGTTTGTTAGAAATATAAAAGTACTTCTTTAGTTAATCAGATCTTGTCAAAATCAAGTTCTTATCCTGGTACTCAGATTGCTGATGACTTGAATCTTGAGAATTTTTCCCACTCTAATCTCAGGATTGGTAGAATTAGGGGAAAGCATGATGAAATATTGCTACTGTTAGACTTGAAAGGACAATGGGAGGTAGCATTTATGAGAAGGTGGAGAGAGGAATTTGGGAGAAAAGAGTTGGAAAGAAAATACAGCAAAACTTCCATTCAGCAGTAGCATGTATGCACATACTCATGCATGTGTGTGAGTGTGTGTTCTGTGTGTGTGTTTGCATGTGTGCTTTGCCTGGTCTTTCCTTTCTTCTACCCTTCATTTCCTGTTAGTATCAATCGTTTGCAAAGCCATGTGGAAGCCAGAGAGCTAAAGGGCCATCAGTAGGGTAGGGTAAAGGATGGAGAACATAACTGATGCTGGCTTTTTTGTTGTTGTTGTTATCTCCACTACACAAGAATGAATATTTCAAAAGTAATAAGCTGGGTGTTGGTGACTCATGCCTGTAATCCTAGCTCTATACTCGGGAGGCTGAGATCTGAGAATTGCAGTACAAAGCCAGCATGGGCAGGAAAGCCTGTGAGACGCCAGTCACGGAGCTTGAACTCAGGGCCTCTGCACTGTCACTGGCTTCTTTTTGCTCAAGGCTAGCACTCTGCCACTGGAGCCACAGCACCACTTCTGGACTTTTCTATATATGTGGTGCTGAGGAATGGAACCCAGGGCTTCATGTATACAAAGCAAGCACTCTACTACTAGGCCATATTCCAAGCCTCTGTGAGACTTTTATCTCCAGATAATCACCAGAAAACTGGAAGTGGTACTGTGGCTCAAGTGTTAGTGTGCTAGCCTTGAGCTGAAGAGCTCAGGGACAGTGCCCAGGCCCAGAGTTCAAGCCCCACAAAAAAAAAAAAAAAAAGGTACTAAGAACTTGTCAAAAGATATTATTCTTTTTTAAATTGTCCTTTGCTTTTCTTCTTACATCTTAAGCTGTGGAGTGTTAAAAGAATTCAAAGGGGGAAAAGTAGTAGGCAAAAAATTCAGGAAGAGACATATAGAGAATGAGAGTCTTTTATGTCTGTGGGATTAAAAAAAAACCTGATACCACATATATTTAAGAATTTAGCTAAAGAATTCTGTATTTAGTCTGGGGGACTTCTGTTTAAGGCACCACATGAACAACGACACAGTTCTGTCCCTGGTCAACCACCTTTGGGCAGAGCTCACCTTAGTTCTTATATCTCAAGTCTCTTTGAGGGGATATGGCTTGTCAAAAAGAAGAACCGGGCCCATCACACTTGTGATGATAATTTTAAACTGAAGCAGGATCCAGTACAAAGAAGGAGCTACAGAGTTAGAGAAGGCTGAGTTATCACACTATGATTTGATGTCCTTCTCCTTCACAATAGGTTAAGGGCATAATGTTTTTGTTCTTCACTGGTATTCTCACTCTAACTGGTACTCACTGATTTATGGAAGCTGAAGAGATACTCTTAATATGGTGATGGTGTGTGGGAAGATGAGGGCATTGTTTTGATTTGAGGACATGAGAACAGTAACACAAATATTACTTCAGAAAGACAAAATGGCACTCTTTTCTGGTTATTTTTCCAAGAACTGTGACTTAAAAAAAAAAAGCAGTAATTGCCTTAAGAAGAATCAACCAAGATATTTGCAGGGGAATGGTCAGAACTTGAACAAATAATGTTGAGTGAGACAAGCCTAGAACACAGAGAACAAAGGGGCATGGCCTCCTTGATATATAACTGTTAGGGTCGGGGGAGGACAGTAGATACCAGGTCTGCAAAACAACCAACTTCTTTTCAAATGGTATTTCCACAGGTTTGGGTCAGCGACCTTACATTATGTATCTAAAACCAAACAACTATTAAACCTAAAAAGGTCTAGAATATACCTGTCAGTGGATCACAATAGCTCAACAGCTATGTATACATGATCATCTAACATGAGGATAAGCAAAAACAACTCCAAGAGAAGGACACAGGAGGATTCTATTGTTGACGTTACATTTAAAGTTCTAGGTAAATTTCCTGTGGTGTACCCTATGTGGTTACTGTATATGACTTTGGTATACTGGATATTGTATATATGCCTACCTGATATAGGGAAGGGAAAGAAAAATGAGGGTGTAAGATATCACAAGAAATGTACTCACTGCCTTATTATGTAACTGTACCCCCTTTGCACAACACCTTGTCAACAAAATTTAATTAATAAAATAAATCAACCAAGAAGTTAGTTTCTTACTGCCTTCAGACAACCTGGTAATTTGCCATTAAGTGAACAGAAAATAGGAATGATAGGAACATCAATAACAGCCAGGCTTGAGAAAAAATTGCCCTGCACAGAAGGAAAATTCTGTAATTTATTTCAAACTGCACTCACTAGATTCACAGCATGATATGATCATTGTCTATTGCATATTGTTCTGGGCAATGAAACTTATGGCCTTTTCTCATCTCCCCTTATGATGAGTCACAAAACTCCAACACGATTTTATTCTTAGAGTCACAGGTTATATATAAAAATACAAATTCCACTTGCAGTTTGGGATTTAAAAAGATCATGTCAATAATATTTTAAAGATGTTCTATAATATATTTTTAAATATGCTAGACAAAACAGAAACCACACTAAGTTTAAAGGATATTTTATGACTATAATGTTACAGATTTTTATTAAAAATTCAGGTCTTTATTTTATATATTTATAATTTCATAAATAAACATTATATTTGCATGTATAATTAAGATGATAAAATGTGTTTCCAAAGCCAGGTGCTGGAGGTTTACACCTGTAATGCTAGCTATTCAGGAGACTGAGATCTGAGGATCAGGGTTCAGAGCCAGCCCGCCAGCCCAGATAGTAAAGTCTGTGAGACTTTTACTTCCACTTAACCACCAGAAATCAGAAGTGGAGCTGTGGCTTAAAGTAAGAAAGCACTAGCCTTGAGCAAAAAAGCTCAGGGACAGCACCCTAGTCCTGAATTCAAGCCCCATGACCCACCAAAAAAGACAAGTGCATTCCTAGATTTCATGAGAAAAGTTTGTAAAGCCCTAAATGACTGAAGATATGAATGACATTCTAAAGTTGATATTCAACAATGAGCATCGCTAACTTTTTAGTGACTGTTTCCTGCACATCAAATTTTCTTAAAAATTAGAAAGCATGTCTTATATAGTTTTAAAAATCTTTTCTCATTAATAGTACATGGTGACATTCTAATGTTATAAATTATAATTCAAAAACATTAAATGATTGTCTAATAGTCTATTGTCTAACAATATTAGTTTTTTAGCTCTTTTTTCATGTTTCTCAGACAAGTATTATAACTATGAAAATAAATCTTTTACATTAGTGTATGTATCTCTGAATAAATACCTTTGTACATAAATCTTTATGTCAAATTATCTTTAATGTAATTCTCACATAGGTTATAAAAGATACTTTTTTAAAGCTCTTTCTAGTAATTAAAATTTGTTTTTCAGAAATGCTTTCACTTCTTTTGTTTAGTCTTTGTGGATAATTTTGTTTTAAATGTTGCTCTGATGAATAACACTTTGCATTTTAATGCAATCAGAATGTTTTAAATTTGTAGGTATTTTCACAGAATTACACTGATACTTTGCTGTTAATTCATTTCTTAAGAAAACATTTTTTATTTGATATGCTTGGTGCTTGTAAAAATGTTTTTGAATACATGTGCCCATAGTCACACCGAAATTATTTTTACAAGAGAGCACAGGACATGTATCTGTGATGATGAATATGAGAGATCTTTAAAGAATGTGTCCAGCAACAGAATAGAAATGAAAGGAGGCAATTTATATAGTATAGTAGACTAATAGTTAATGCTATTGTTTTTTAGGTTTTCTTTCTTTTTTATTCCTTTATTGTCAAAGTGCTGTACAGAGGGATTACAGTTTCATGCGTAAGGCAGTGCATACATTTCTTATCCAACTTGTTACCTCCTCCCTCATCCCCCTCACCTTCTCCCTTCCCCTCCCTCCTCCCCCCATGAGTTATACAGTTGATTTACACCATATAGTTTTGTAAGTATTGCTGTTGCATTGGTTTGTCTTCTTATCCTTTGTCTCTCAATTTTGATATTCCCTTTCCCTTCCCTAGTTCCAATACATGTATATACAATATCCAGGGTAATTTTGATCCTTTCCAGTTTTTCTCCTTTCCCCCCTTTTATTTGTCCTTCCCCTTGGCTTCTTACATGTGTTATTTGCCTATATTTCATAACTTATTAATGATTTTAAAGATTTATAGTATTTTAAATAATACTAGTTACCTTTTCAGTTGTATGATAATACACCTAAAAGTCTTTTCTCTAGTTACTATTATGAAGAATAAGATATCTGTTACAATGCACCACCATAGACAAACTTACTTTGCTCTTTCCCCTGTATATCACTTTCTAGGTTTTGTGGATATTGTCAAGAACTCAAAAATCTGGGACTTGCAAGATAATTGGTCAGCCCATTGCAGTCAGGAGACATAAATTTTCTGGGTCAGACAAAGGACTTGATTGTTCATAACACAGTAGGCTAGTCGCCGAGCAGGTCCTTGCCCGGCTAACTTCAGTCCGGGAGCTTCGTTCTTGTCGCGGCGCTAGCGAGCGGTCCAGCCGTTTGCTTTCTTCCTCAGCTCTTTCTCTTCCCTTCTGCTCATTTTATCGCGAGCGTAAAAGGAGAAGGCCTTCGGCCGCCCGGACCCCTCCTTGTGCCCATCGCAAGTGCCACCACCGCCATGGGCCTCACCATCTCCTCTCTCTTCTCCCGCCTCTTCGGCAAGAAGCAGATGCACATTCTGATGGTTGGATTGGATGCTGCTGGCAAGACGACCATTCTGTATAAACTGAAGTTAGGAGAGATAGTCACCACCATTCCTACCATTGGTTTTAATGTGGAAACAGTAGAATATAAGAACATTTGTTTCACAGTATGGGATGTTGGTGGTCAAGATAAAATTAGGCCTCTCTGGAGGCATTACTTCCAGAATACCCAGGGTCTTATTTTTGTGGTAGACAGCAATGATCGTGAAAGAATTCAGGAAGGAGCAGATGTGTTGCAGAAAATGCTTCTGGAAGACAAGCTGCAAGATGCAGTCCTGCTGCTTTTTGCGAACAAACAGGATTTGCCAAATACTATGGCCATCAGTGAAATGACAGATAAGTTAGGTCTTCAGTCTCTTCGTAACAGAACATGGTATGTCCAAGCCACTTGTGCTACCCAAGGAACTGGTCTGTATGAGGGACTTGACTGGCTGTCAAACGAGCTTTCGAAACGTTAAATGAAACTGGATACCTAACCAAGGACATGTTTGATATAAATGGTCTAGGCTTGTTACAAAAAAAAAATAATAACACAGTAGGCTGCACAAGCATTATGATCCTCAGTTCCTTGACTCTACCTCCAAGTCCCACAGATGACAGAGCAGGCCTAGGTAGGCACTGTGCCTGCGGTGACTCTGCACCCTGTTAACATTGAGTCTACCATTCACATGTTTATACTGAGTGGCAAGAAAGCCTGTTCTTCACCTTACAGCCCCGAGCTTGCCCGTGATTGATTGCAGGTAAAAAGTAGTCCTAAGTTAGATCCAGCTTATTTGCTACAGAATCTTTCCAAAACTATTGCTGCATTTTCATACAATTGTTTTCTCATTTTCTGATATTTCCATTCTTGCACTTTTTTTTTAATGTTGAGTTATCCTTCACTTGGTGTGTAAGTCTGAGTTACTTTCATAATGGGGAAAGAGTATTCTTCATAAAATGAGTGAAAAGCCTCATACTTGATGGGTGAAAATTCAATATAGAATTTGGGGTAGAGACTAAGGTGACTATGAGACCAGTCATCAATTAAAAAAAAAAAAGAAAGAAAGCTTGGGTACTCCACCTCCAGTGCTCTTCTCTGGTAGACAACATTTCACATTGGCTGGCATAATACAGTACTGGAGAAATTGAGTCCTGTGTGACTCACTGGGCAAGGAGTCTTGACAACTTTGCCTGTTTTTTTTTTTTTTTACTGGACTTTTCTCTTTGTTGATATTTTGTGGTATCGTCTCTATTTAAAACATTAAGTATGAGCTGGATGTCCAGCTCACATCTATAATCCTGGCTACTTGAGGGACTGGAAATGGGAGGGTCACAGTTCAAGACCAGCTCAGGCAGAAAGGTTTATAGAGCCTTTGATACCAAGGCTCAGTGTAGTGGCCCCTGTCATCCCTGATACATGAGAGTCACCTCATCTGTCTTGAGGAGGCTAGGATTGGAACAAAAGCTGTCCTAAGCCAGCAGGAAAGCTGGTAAGAAGCGGGGCACGGAAGTGTGTACCTGTTCTGTTGTCACAGCTACAATAAGAAGCCTAAAATAAGCAAATCATGGTCTGGGCTGGTTACGGGGCAGGCACCAAGACCCTATTTCAAAATGATCAGTGCGTTAGAATTAGCATGTGAATAAACTATTGAAATAAAAATAAAACCCAAGGATTCCCAAAGATGTTCCTGCAAGCATACCTTTGCTAAGTCCCCAAGTCCTAATGTTTAGTTGTCATTGTGATTTAGACAGATTTTCCAGAAGAAGGGATCCCTGAATGTAGCCTTGTGTCTCCCAGAAATGACCTCCCTTTCTTTGCAGTGATATACTCCCAGTGCCATGGCCATAGTGTCACGGTTGAACTGAAGATCCTATTTTCTGCAAAGCTTGCCCAGATAGAAAGAGAATGGAAGGTTCTTTTTCATTCTGTTGGTTTTCTTATGGAAACTATTGCAGTTACTTACTGTTTTAAATATTCTGTTAGTGCACTGTGTGTGTGTGCGCACACACAATCACATCTCAAAGTTTCAGGAATGGATGCAGTCCTAGAAATCCAATGAATAAATAAGGAATGAAATTATTACAAACACAGTCTGGAGCATAACAGAATATGTTTTTTCTTTACTAATAAGCATGCAGACTTTTGAAAAATACCAGACAGAAACACAGCAGATGATTGGGTTCACAGGAGACTAATTTGAGTTGTATTCGTTTCTTCTCCCCTGTGGAAGAGCTGCTACTCTATCCTGATCTTCCTTGGGCATGTTGTTATAAAATACTTAGCTTCAGGGGCTTGGAATGTGGCTTAATGGCAGAGTACTTGCCTAGCATGCATGAATCCCTGGGTTCAATTTCTTAGCAGCACATACACAGAAAAAGCAGGAAGTAGCGCTGTGGCTCAAGAGGTAGAGTGCTAGCCTTGAGCAAAAAGAAGCCAGGGGCAATGCCCAAGCCCTGAGTCCCAAGCCCCAGAACTGGCAAGCAACAACAAAAAAGTCAGCTTTACAGTGGTAAATATATACAGAATAATTATCACTACCCTTATAGAGGAGCTCAGATTTTTGTTTTATTTAAGTAGGGTTAATTTATGCCCAGGTGACTTACTTCAAAGGCAAGTTGTAGTTATAATTCAAAATGACTATTAAAACAGAAAACAAAACAAATTTTAACATACCTAATCTGTCACAGAGCATTATTATTTACCTATCAGAACTCTTCCAAGATAGTAAAGACTCTTGCACTCAAAATGGCTCAGAAATGACTCCATTTGTGGGAAAATTTGGCCTCAAGTTGAAATTTTATTTTTGAAAAGAGGATACAATTTCATAGATTCTAGCTTTTCAAAACTTCAAAAACAAAGACAGCTGGGCACTGATGGCTCATACAGATAATCATAGTTACCCAAGAGGCTGGGTTATAGACCTCAATTCAAAGCCCGTCCAGGCAGAAAAATGTGCAAGACACCATGTCCAACTAACCAGCAAAAAGCCAGTCTGGAGGCCTAGTGCAAGTAGAGGAGGGCTAGTCTTGGCATTGGCAAAAAAAGGCATAGTATTATCTATTTCCCCTACAAAGATCATAATTTTATTCATTGATGTCCTTTTACATATTTTATCCATTCTAAGTTTGGCAACCAAATTTCTTCAGTATCAGCAGATTCATTTTTGTTTTTATTCAGGACTGGCTATGTGTGATACTTTCAGAGACAAGGCTGAAGTGAGACTTGTCTCCTATTTCCTTCCCCTGTACTTTACATCTGAACTTTGTAGAAATATTTTAAATTTAGAATCTTCTATGGAGAAGAAGATACAAGTGTTAGGAAGAGTGTATTTAAAGAAAATTACACTTATTAACCAGTTATATATAATCATTTTTTAGAATTTTTTCTCCTTGGGTTTTGTTTGGTTTGTTTGGGAATTTCCAACTAACTTTACTCTGTCTTGTTATTTTTCTTTATAAATTACTTCATCGTGGGTGTTTAGGTTAGTAGCACAAAACAAGGCATAAACCAAAAGCTGAGTCAGTGTTTTATGATTTAGTTTATTGCCTCCATTAAGAACATACATGAAAATATGAATGGAGAGCTATAATACTGGATAGTTGTTTAATTCAGGCCAAAGAGAAGAAAGCCAGTAAATTTAGGAGGAGTGCCCTTAAAATAGCATGTCTATCTGTGAGTAGGTATTATTGAGTATTTGATATATATCTAATATTTATTTGAGTTAATTGTTCAGAAGAGTCAGAAAAGCCACAATGGTCAATTCAGGTGCTCGTGTGTGTGACTTTTCCGCTTTTGGTGGGAGCTTAAACAGGCCATAGCCATAGGGAGCCTGTCAGGCTTGTCTACGGCTCTTTCCATGCATAGAGGGAATATATTTTAAAACAGAATGTTTTCTCAACCCAGAATTCTCTTCATAAAAGGCTTAAACACTTGGACTATTAAACAAGCACTAGCCCAGAATATGGTGCATAAGACAGGCAATCCACTAGAATACTACCAAAATAGAAAAGTATCTCATACTTTCATCCAACCAATCAGACCAATATTCCATTGCAGACGTGTTTCAAGACACAATAGCTGTTAAGAGAACTGGGCAGTTGCAGTTGTTTGTTCCTCATGGTTCACCTGGGCCATGTGGTTTGGCCAGTTGGCTTTATCCAGGGAAAAATACTAACTTCTCATCAGTTTTTGATAGAAAGTGATTTTGTAGTTAGGCAAGACATCCTCAGATGTCAGGCTCCATCTTTCCTACAGAAACTAAAATTCAGGCATGCCAACTATTTATGTCTATGTGTCAGTGGGATAGTTTCAAAGTCCTGAGAAAGACATTCCATGGTTAGAAAACTGACAACGTCCTCTTTCAATTTTCTTAAACCGTATCTTCATTTAAAAGAAAAGAAATTTAATTGCAATTACAACTTTCTTAATTAAATGCTCGGAAGAAAAGGAGGGGAGGCAAGCCTCTTATTTGGAACAGGAAGAAGTTAGCCTCCTGTTTTTATTTTATATTTGTAAACACACACATAATAGGCATGGGTAATCTGAAATGTTAAATCCCCCTTTTCACAGAGGAAATACTGAGACCGGGGTAAGTTAACTACCTATCCAAGAGGCAATGGTTAAAAAACAAGATTTTATGTATTTTCAGTTGGCAATGGTAGGAATGCTTTGTGTGATGGATTTAACTTTTTCCTTCTTGTGTTGTTCCAATATGATACTTTGTTAATGTATTTCTCCAATAAAGAAATGATAATACTTCAGATAACCTTTCTACATTAGTTAATATTCTTTAATGCAAAAAAAATCTTTAGGAGAAACTCTTAATTGATTTAGAAATGAATGCTCGTTAATATTTTCAATGTGCAGACCTTTCATTGTGTTATACCACCTTGATGTTAGACATTTTTCATTATGAACCACAATCAGATGGGTAGTTTTTTACCCCATTACTTTTCAAATGTCCCTGTCAGCTGTGGATTCTGACCAAGCAAGTGATAGGGGGAAAAATGGAATGAAAGGTACAGGCCATAGGTGTGGTGGAAAATTCCCATTATGTGGCTGATGGGAGCCTGAGGCTATACAGGAGAGACAAGAACCTCAAAGTGGCACAAGTCACCAGAGCTGGGAGAGATAGGAAGGATCCTGGGGCCTTAAGACTTGACATTTTCCCTGCCTTCACTTCTTTTTTCAGTTTTGGGGAATTGTTTTCCACTTTTTAATGTGGTTGTTGATTTCAGGGATGGATTTATAGAATCAAAGTTCAAATGAAGTTCCCTAATGGCTCTTTCTCCAGTCTGGCATTTTATTATGTGGGCAGTAACCTTGGCTTGCTCTGCTTTCATTCAGGGTCTTATCTCACAGAAACCGTCACTGTGAACAAAGTACTAACATTTGTTTGGTGTAAACAGTTTTCTTTTCTACCCAAGTTTTTTTTAATAGCTTGTGACATTTTAAGGCCTTTAGGTTCTCTATAGACTCCAGGCAGATGTATTTTGCATCCTGCTCAGTTTAGGGCAGAGTAGCATCCTAGCTTATCAGGTATTCTTACATCTTGAATAGATTTGGTCTTAGAATCAGGAACCTTGGATTTAATTTTATGGCATAAAGCATTTGATGGCCTTTTGAAGACATCTTTTTAAAATGCACAGCTTAGTGAATCTAAAGTATAAAGTGAAAATTTTAATTACACATTTCATCTAGTTTGAAAGTATGTTGGGGAAAATAATTATCTTTTGGCCAAATGCAAGTGGAAAGAAAAAAAAAAGAAGCAGCCATTTTATGATTGTTAGAATTGGAATGAAGCATGGAGAGAAACCATGTGACTCCAGTTAACTTCTTCTCTTGTCCAAGTCCAAATCTAGTGACCTCTTATGGAAAGCCAGATGTCTCCCATCTGGGAGATGAATAGAGTGGTATAATTTAGGGAGATTGGGTCAGAGTGTGGGAGCAGAGTAGAAGACTACCGCCTTTATAGAATTCTAGGTAGGATTTCTAGTGTTTCCCTCTGTGTAGTGACAGATGAAGGCAGATCACTAGTGGGGTTTAGAGAGCTCATAATTCTGTTCTAAACAACTGGGATTTGCAGCGTTTTTAATTACAGATTACCTTTCTCCTTGAAATCAAGTTTCGGCTGAATACATACTAAGTTAGGATTTAAATGAATAAGGTTACATTTCCTCCAGTCTTTCTTACCCCAGACATCTTCAATGGCCATGATGTCCTTTTTTGTTCCCTGCTGACCTCTGTTCAGGAGACAGCAAATTCATTTATATGTCCCACTTTATGTACAGAAACTCTTTGAAGAGTGGTATATTTTAAAGAGAAAGAAATCACTAAATTCTACCTTGGTTGCCATGGCTGACCATGGTGGATAACCTTCAGGCAAGGAAGTCTGGATTTCATTGTTCAGCTTTATTGCAGACAGTGGGCAGTGTGCCTGGTTACTGCTTTAAATGCCCATTGTCCACTTCTGAGTGATGTTAGTGACATCAGGATTAGGATTTGGGATAATAGGCAAGATAATCAGAGTAAGAACGATAGGAAGCCAGTTAATACAAGTTCAATAGCTAATTATGTGTAAATTCATCCCCTTTGAAGAAAATGATCATTTGACATTCTATTTTATTGTGCTTATATTTTCTATATTTAAAAAAAAAACCACATGAGGAGGCTAGGGAAATACTGTCTGGACAGCAAGCTCCCTAACTACTGTAAATATGAGGTTTTAAAAGTGTTGTTTTTTTCCCCCTGCCTAGAGTATTTATCAACCTGAAGCTAATATCTAAATTTTTTTTCTGAGGGTTTCTTCTTACAAAACTACTCCTTTTAGTAAACTTATTGTAATTTATCAGGAACACCACATGTTGTTGACATCTTGTTGTTTTTTTTTTCAAATTTTTATTATCAAACTGGTGTACAGAGAGGTTACAGTTTCATACGTTAGGCATTGGATACGTTTCTTGTACTGTTTGTAACCTTGTCCCTCATACCCCCAATGAACTTATCAGATAATATCCTGATCGTTTATTTGGATGAGATACAGTCAGGAAAAATTGGCTCTCTCTCTGTGCCTAGAGAGGTTCTGGTGGTAACTAAGCTGTAGGACAGGAATAACTAAAGGTGTGCCAGGCCATTTCAACTTTCTGTAATCTGCATACATCTTTATGATTTTGACATCTTTAACACACGCTGAGCCTTAGCCACACCATGACAACATGAGTTTTAAGGCTAATAACTCTGTCTTGACACACAAACACAATGTGGAAGTGTAGAGAAAGATTGTCCTGCAGTAAGCTTTAGCGGGGGAAGCATTTGTGTGCTCTCTTTCCCAAGGTACTGTCAGGAACAAAAACAAAATAGGCACTTATATTTTCTGCTACAAAATAATAGATTAAAAAAATTAGGTGAGGAATATTATGTCCTGTTTCAGACTGCCCAGTTTATAGTGGTTTCAGATACTATATTGACGATAATTTTGATAAGTTTCCTGCATTTCGTAGATAAAATATTGACCCTGGCTTCCTAGAGTTTTGAGCCTAGTAAAAGAGATACTCATTTTAAGTGAATTTAGATATTCATTAAATTATTATAGAAATAAATTTAACATTACGAACATGACTATTATGACAAAGTAGGCAGAGTGGTATATTGAAAGAATACATTAACGATAATTGATTCACTTACCAAGGTCATTGGAGAATTTGCTAATGAACCAGTGCTTGATCTGAGGTTTGAAAGGATAATTTAGGCATTTATTAAATATTATTAGTGAAACAGGAGGTGAAGGTTCAGGCAGAGCAGATAACATTTTCAAAGACCTGCAAGTAGGAAAGCATTTGGCAAGGATGAAGATTTGAAAGAACATTGATGGTCTTTGCCCTAAGAGCTTTGAGAAGTCACAGTCTTAGACTACTGTGTGAAAAATATATTAAAATTTTTCTGAACTACTGTGGATAGGGAGTTCAGAGGTAATTGCAGTTGTCCAAGGAGGGAAGAATATACCCAGTGCTGAGATCTAGTAAATGCTTAAGTGACACTGGCTAAATTAATAAGGTGCATAATGCCAACAGTAATATCAATGTGCCTAGTAAGCAATAATAAAGTAACAAAAAAAAAATAGCTGAGTGCCAGTGGTGTGTAATCCTAGCTACTCAGGAGGCTGAGATTTGGGGATCACTTCAAAGCCAGCCCAGGCAGGAGAGTCCATGAAACTCTTGCCTCCAATTAACTACCAACAACAGTGATGGTGGTATCACAATCCCAGACCTCAAACTCTACTACAGAGCTATAATAACAAACCCAGCTTGGTATTGGCACAAAAATAGACCCAAAGATAATTGAAACAGACTACAAGACCCAGAGTTAATGGATGTAGTTTTGATGCACTGCTAGTCTGTAGCAAATTTTCTTCTTATACTCTGTATTTGATTTGCCCATAAAATTTCAGTGTCTGCCAGATATCTTTTTTTGTTTGTCAGTTGTGAGGCTTGAACTCAGGGCCTGGGCATTGTCCCATGAGCTCTTCCACTCAAGTCTAGTGTTTTACCACTTTGAGCCACAGCGCCACTTCTGGGAGATAATTTTTACCAGCAATATATCCAACAAAGGCCTAATGTCCAAAATATACAAAGAGCTCAAGAAACTAACCCCTCCCAGTGCTAATCAAACCATCACTACATGGACAAAGGAGCTGAAAAGAAACTTTTCAGAAGAGCTAAGAATGAAAAAGAAACACATGAGGAACTGCTCAACATCCCTGACCATAAAGGAAAGGCAAATCAAAACAACTCTGAGATTCCATCTCACCCCAACATTGTGATTGGCCAACATTGTAAATTCAAGCAGCAGCAAACTTTGGCAGGGATGAGGGGAAAAAGGAACCCTTTTGAACAGTTAGTGGAAATGTAAACCAGTACGACAACTCTGGACAGCATTCTGGAGGTTCCTCAAAAACTAAACATAGATCTTCCCTATAACCCAGCTATAACCACTTCTAGATATCAAACCAGAACATCAGAAGCCAGGATACCATCAAGACATTTGCAAATCTGTGTTCATTGCTGCACTGGTCAAAATAACCAAATTATGAAAACAGCCCAGATGCCCTATGATGAGTGGATCCCCCCCAAATTTGTTTTTACCTATACACATGGAATTTTACACAGCTATTAGAAAGAATAATATTATGTCATTTTCAGGGAAATGGATAGACCTAGAATAAATCATGTTAAGTGAGGTAAGGCAAGCTCAGAAAGACAAAGGGCATGTGTTTTCTCTCCTTTGCAGAAGCTCAATCTAAAAAATCCTGAGACATGTTAAACTATACAGGTTACCCCAAGCCCTGTTCTCCACTTCCCTATGCCTACATAGCCATTGTTCATAGCTTGGGAGCCATGTTAGCAGACTTTTTAAAATTCACACCAAATCTGCTTACAAAAGTTTGTGTATTTTACAGTAAGTTGGCTCACGCTCATATATTTATTTAGGCACCTTGCATTTTCGAGTAACTATTAAGGTAGTAGTTTTTTGGCAGTACTGGGGCTTGAACTCAGGGCTTCCTGCTTCCTAGGCAAGTGCTTTGCCACTAGGCCACACCTCCAGTAAGTAATGCATTTTTATCTCGAGTCATAATGAAATAACTTCTTTCCCAAAATTAACATAAATTTGGGTTGAATTCTTTCCCTCAAGGTAACTATTTTGAATGCTGTATGTCTGATATCACTTCATAATTATCTGTTAATAATTTTCTAATCTAGGCTGTACTTGTTTTAATTAAATTATTCCTCTTACACCTTTTTTCTTTTACGATGAATTGCACAAAAACTGTGCTTAGCTGCTTTAGAACTTAAAAAAGCACATATTCTTATTTTTTTAATTAAAGAAGAAATTGTAGCTCAAAAAATATTGTGTTTCTTTGAAAGTCACATGAGAAAAAGAGCAGAGTACATGGGTTTTCTGGTCCAATCCCAGGGCTATCTGACCTGGTCATGCTTCTGTGATCATTGAAAGTGCTGCCTTCCCTAGAAGAAAAATAGAATTTCTAATACCTATAAATAAACCTTTAAAATGGAACAGACAAACATTATACAGATAATTCAGAAGAACTCAATAAGAAATAGATACAGAAGTTCTGTGTGAAACATCTCATTATATAGTAAAGATAATCTTAAGGTTGTGTGTAAATCTTTCCAGGAATAATTTCTTGACAACATACCCCAGCATAGTTAAACAGTTAACTACTTCCCTTTATGAACTTTATCATTGGACACTAAATTATGATTTCTTCACATGTCCATCTTCTCTCTCGGTATTAAACTCCTTGATTACAGGGACTTTGTCAGCAACCCAACCTCTAGGACCACAGATGGTGTGTGGAACATGCATGCTAAGTGCTAGATAGATAGGCACTTTTTAGAACCATGCTAGCCTCTTGAACTCAACACCTCAAAATAACCAATTTACTAACCTGCCAGACTGGGACAAATAGTAATGATCTAAGTAGTTCTGCAAGTGATCTAAGTAGTTCTCATTATGGTATAGTCGTGTCATTATTTAAGCAAGCTGGAAAAGAAGGCCACTGTTGCTTTTTCACATCTCTAATTTTATTGACAGAAAACATCATAGTTTCAGAACTTGTGCAAGAAATACACACACTATCCAGTGAACACATTCATGTGTGTTAGAGTGACTATGCAATTAACATCTCTTTTGATAACCAGCACCCCTCACCTTTGTTCACTTTAAAGTAAATGTAAAGCTCCAAGTCTTCAGTGAGCTAAAGTATTTAGCTAGAATTTAGTCATGTTTTGCTTTTCACTGATTGTGTTTATTCATAGTAATTATGCATGACATTAGCATATAGGACATACATGTATATAATAACTGAATGATGTAGGCAAGCTCAAATACGGGTTTCACTGGTTGATAGCATAAGATTAGAGCTAGCATCTAATTCCAGCAACATACCAACCAAGGCCAAATTGGATCTGTTGAAGAGTCTGCTTCAGTACTTCAGTGAATTCTAAGTAGGCTCTAGAGGAGATCTAGATTGCTGGCTGAGGTCAAGGTAGAGCTTTGTCAGTCTTGTGTAGCTCAGGAAGACCAGAGGTAAGAGGCAAAAGCTCAGCTAGACTCAAGAAGGCTATTCACCAAGGACTCTTTGTGTCTGTTTTTCACACTCATATGATCTGGCCCACTTATCCCACATGGCTCAGCCAGCATAGTTCTCACAGTCAATAATGACGTTCCACAGACATTTATGAATACTTGTACCTCAGTCTTTGCTGCCTTTGCACTACTTCACATACTCTTCATTCCCTTGGCTCATATGTCACTCATTCTCCTGTTTACCTTTTTTTTTTTTTAACATTGTACAGATTCAGAAAGGCAGCCAAGGAAATAAAAATCACCTTTGTTATTCTCATCTGACAAGCCACGCTGGACCACCTAATCCACAATGAAAGCTCATTTCTCCCTAATATGTGGAAGACTCACATACAAGTAGTTCACAAATAAAACTCAGAGATAAGTAATTTCACCTCAAGAATGCCTGCAAGTTTTGTCTGCATCACATCTTGAATTATTCTCCCCACTCTGTTAAACCCTATCCTTTCCTCTTTTTTTTTTCTTTCTCAGTAAGTGGTGCCATATCCCTCACATTACCAAAGCCAAAATTCTGGGACCTCCCATCTCATCTTAAATCTCACCCTCATACTGTAATAAATTTTATAAGTTTTATAGTTAAATATATCTTGTAGTTGTCAGTGTCTCCCCAGGTCACTGTTACAACCATCCCCTGTTCAAGCTACCACCATCTCTCTTTATGTTCTAACTCTTCTTTATGCTCTTTTCTCATTCTTTTCTTCACACATTACAGTGAGAGTGTACTTCTTACCTCCTGTTTGAAAATACAGCTTGTCATTGCCTTTAAAATGAAAATTGGGCTCCTTAATGCAATCCTAATATAAATTCCTGCATGGCCAGGCCTCATTCTTGTCCTGCAAGGTTTTATCTCACGCCACTTCTGTGTTCTTGTTCACTCCATTAAGCTGTACTTGTTGTGTATACCCCAGTCCTTCGGCCTGAGCTGCTTCACCTGTTCTCTCCCAGTCTCCTTGCATGTCTGGAGGGGTTAGTGCTCACTCCAGGAAAGATTAACCTGCCTCCTCACCTTCAACAAACCCTTGTATAATGATCTAGCATGAGATTATATGCCTTTATTTCATCACACTATAATCATTCACCCCATTTGTATGTTTATTAATTCTAAATAGTGTTTATTATTTGTATGTTTAAGTCTGTTCCTCTGCTTGCTATAATTTTTATGGATAGTGTTCCCTAAAGACCATGTGTTTAAGGCTTGGTTGCCAGGCTGTAGTGACACTAGGAAATGGTAGAACTTTCAGGAAGTGGTTTATCTAGTGGAAGGAAATTAAGTAACTGGAGAGAGTGTTGGCCTCCCAACTCCTTTTTCTCTCTCCGTGTGTGTATCATGGCTGCCTTGAAGTGACCCCATCCTCCACCACAGGTTTTTCCATGAGGTTCTAATGGCCCTAAGAGGACCAAGTGTCCTGGTACTAAATCCTCTGAAACCTTGAGCCAAACAAACCTCCTTTTAAGTTGATAATCTTTTGTTTCTATTTTGTGAGAGGGATGCAAATGCGTCCATTCCATAAAGCATCTCACACCATGTTTGCTTTTGTTCATTTGGGCCTTCACTCTCCATGGCAGGTGCTGGATGCTTATTAAGCATTAAGGTGTGGAATAAATGAAGACAGGGAAGCAAGGGAATTGTGATAGAAGCGGGGAAAGGTAGTGAGTTATGAGCCAGCAAAGGTAAATGGCCTTTGTTGTCGTCATCCTTTGGCCACTGTTTATTCTAGTGTCTGGCAGAGAGCATGAACTTCTGAGCACCTGATGGCATTGCTTCATTGAACATCGCTTTTTCTGTTTTGTGCTTTTCTTCATGAGCTAGTTTTTTTTAATGAGAGTACCTCTTTAGGAAAGCAGTTAATTATAAGAATTAAACTATAAAAATTTCCATTTATGAAGCAAAAATGTTCTCACTAGCTGGGAAGATTTTCCTGGGATAGGAATACTTAAAGGCCACTTCAATATTCAAATGAATAGGATTTCATAGTATAAACTTGCCAGATAGTGAATCTCCCTGTTCACTTAGAAATCACCCATTTGTGAGCAAGTAAAATTACTGGTCATGGTCTGAAAGGATTATTTATGGTTTCTAAACATCCATCTCTTGCAATTCAGCCCACATATTGCTTTTAGAAAGTGCAAATTTAATTTTATTACAATGTCCTATTGTCTAACATGCACACCTTGTTATATTGTATTGTAACAAGACTACATTCAGTTGCCTCACTTGCCATGCTAGAAGATGATAAAGCACATCAAATCTTTTTTTTAACTCTTTACTATGATACATACTGGTTGCTGTGGCTAATGATATCCATAATCACTACAAAAGAAAAGCAGTAATGTTTTGCGCTGACCCAAAAAGAAAGTAGTTCACTGTAATATAGAAAAGAATAATGATGACAGATGATTAGCAATAGACTGTCCAAAACAAAGCAATCAAGGTAGAAGCAGAAAAATAGAGTTTAAATGACATTTCTCTGAATTGTAGAAATATTATCATTCATTTATATTGCATTGTATTGATTTTGATGTCAAACATATATCATGCAGATAGAACATTGAATTAATATTTCTTTTCAATTATAAAGTTCTAGAATTCTTTCTGAAGCATATCTGTGTATCTATGAGATGGTTCAGGTTAGGGGTGAGGGATAAAATGAGCCCTGACAAAATTGTTTCAAAGATGATTTGAGAGATTATGATGCACAGATACAACTGAATCAAGGGGCCCCTTATCAGAGCCCAGAAATTAGCTCTGCTTTGTTATTTGGCCAAGTTTGTGCTTCATAAGAGGAGAGACATCTGCTATAGACACTACTCACACTGGGGGGCATGAGCAGTAATTAAAAGGAACTATCGCATAGATTGCTACCGAAACCCACAAGACTTTGGAGGAATTTGCCACTCTGTTCACGTAACTAAGATGGACAGGCAGAGTCAGAAATTTGAAAGGAGTACTCAGTCATGAATTTATTTTTAAATATCAAATTGTGTTTTTCGGGCAGGGACAGTCTGTAGGAGTTTTTGAATTCCTTTTTTGTTTGTTCTCCTCTACTACTGACTTTGAGAGGAATGACTTTAGCATTCTCCATCTCCTCTCTGCATATACAGCTACCACCGGGAGATGTCTACGGGGTGTTGTGCTCATAGTGGATACACTCACAGGGGCTTTTAGAGATCATTGGCTTCCCCAGAAGTGAGGTCACTGATTGAAACCAACTTTCCATATTATCCTGCAGTCTAAAAGCCATACTGTGAAGCTAATGCACCGTCATTTTCCTGTGCATTTTTTTTTCTTGCTGCAAAGTTTTCATGAAGCACAATTTTTTATTTTTATTTTTTGCTATGGAGGAAGCACATAAAAGACACAATCATGGCAACTCGAAATTATCATAAAATTTGTCAAATGATGTCAGGTTTTATTAAAATGTCATGATAACTCAGGAGATTTTGACAATTATTCCTCAATCTTAGTGACAGTAGATATATCTATTGTGAACAAAAGATCTCAAAAACAGTATTGTTTATACTCCTAAGAAACCCTGTGTGTTTACATGTGCCTAAGAAACTCACTGACAGAATTTTGTAAGGGTTATTATTTCTCCTAAATTATAAGAACAACTAGCTTTACTGACTATAGATTGGCTTTTAAAAAGAGCTGTTTGATGGATTTGACTAATTGATATTGTGAAAATTGTCATATTACCAAAAGCAATCTCCAGATTCAAGACAATACTTGTCAAAAACTCAATATCATTCTTAAGGAAAATAGAAAAATAAGTTCTAAAATTTACATGGAAATATAAAAGACCCTGAATAGCAAAAGTAATTTGAAAAAAAATAGGTTGAGATATCTCAATACCGTAGTTCCAATTGTACTACATAGCCATAGTAACAAAAATAATATGTTACTAGCCTGAAAACAAATACAATGGCCAATGGAATAGGATAGAAGAGCCAGAAATAAAGCCACATAACGTCGCAAAAGAAGCCAAAAATATACCCTGAGAAAACACAGCCTCTTCAACAAATGGTGCTAGGAAAACTAGTTATCTATGCAGGATACTGAAACTCGGCTACTACCTCTCACTCTGTAAAAACTCAATTCCAAATATATCAATGATTTTTTTATGTAAGATCTGAAACTAATACAAAGTAACAGGGAAAACACTGGAAGATATAGCATAATTATTTCCTGAATTAGGACACCAGTTTTCCAGGAAATAAAAGAAGGGCAATTGGGACTGCATTAAATTAAATTTTTTCACACACCAAAAGAAAATTACTAAAATCAAGAGACAAACCATTGAATGTAGAAAATCTTCACCAACTATTAAATAATTGATATCCAGAATATACAAAGAGCTCCAAATACTGAACAGCCAAAGAACAACCAAACTAATAAATGGACAAATGAATTGAACAGTTCTCAGAAGAAATACAAGTAGCTGATACATACATGAAAAAACGTTCAACCTTTAGGCACAAAGGGAATGCAAATCACAAGTACAATAAGATTCCATCTCACTCTGGTTTGAATGGCCACCATCAAGATTACAAACGTTGCAGGATGCCAGCTGTAATTTTAGCTACTCATGAGACTGAGATCTGACAATTGTGGATCAAAGCCAGACCAGGCAGGAAAGTTTGTGACAATTAAGTACCAAAAAAGCCAGACATGGAGCTGGATGTTGAGTGATAGAGCACTAGTTCTGAGCAAAGAAACATCAGAGATCGTAGTCTGTTAAAAGATAATGGATCCCCCTTCTTTGCTTCTGGTGAGAGCTTTGTCCACACGGATGAGGAAAGAATTTTGACCATGACCATGGCCTGCTAGGGTGCTTAGAGCATAGCAGATATATTTTCATTTTTTTATTAACATAAGGAAACTGTTGAAACAGCATCTTGTGTTATAGTCTGTATGATCTCAAACCTGCCATCCTTGCCTTAGCCTCCTGAGTGCCAGCATCACGGGTAGGCACCACCACACCTTGCTTGTTAGCAGATGCTAACAAATACTGTGGAAACAGCAATAGTGCTGCCTGTACATGCCAGGGCTCTTGATTACTCACTCTTTTTTTTTTTTTTTTGACCAGTCCTGGGACTTGGACTCAGGGCCTGAGCACTGTCCCTGGCTTCTTTTTGCTCAAGGCTAGCACTCTGCCACTTGAGTCACAGTGCCACTTCTGGCCATTTTCTATATATGTGGTGCTGGGGAATTGAACCCAGGGCCTCATGTATATGAGGCAAGCACTCTTGCCACTAGGCCATATCCCCAGCCCCATTGCTTACTCACTCTTGATATATTGTGATACCTACATCTTTCCTTAGGGCCCATTTTTTTTTTTTTTTTGGCCAGTCCTGGGGCTTGGACTCAGGGCCTGAGCACTGTCCCTGGCTTCCTTTTTGCTCAAGGCTAGCACTCTGCCACTTGAGCCACAGCACCACTTCTGGCCGTTTTCTGTATATGTGGTGCTGGGGAATCGAACCCAGGGCCTCATGTATACGAGACAGGCACTCTTGCCACTAGGTCATATCCCCAGCCCCTTAGGGCCCATTTTTAATAAACAGAAAATATTCCTGATAGTGGATAAACATTCTTGATAATATTTTTTAAGTATTCTCACAATGCATTATGGTTTAGGAGAAAATACAAGTATCATTAGTTAGGCTACAAGGTACTACAGTCAATATGCTAGTAAATACAAATCAAGGTCTGTAAGACACTAGCTAAATACAGTCATGACTTCCCAGAACCGTGTCTAGACTGATCACAACATACCTCTCGGTAACCCAGCAGCCCTCCATAGTTTTGTGGAGACTTGTGAATTGTCTCCTCGACTTGATCTTCCAGCTTAAAGAATTTGTATCTGCCTTGAGCAGTTCTGATTCCGTTCTGAACCAGCTACCTTAGTCTTTGATTGAAGAGGCATTGGAAGATCTGGTTCGGCCAACATGATCTGTGCAACATTTGACAGTGAATTGTTTTTTTTTTAATAACCCTCTCCCACAATTGAAAGGGTTATAGCTACAGATCCCAACACCCTATTTCTTGGATTTAAAAAAAAAAATTCTTCTTACTCTCAGCATCACTGACTTCAAGATATGCAGCAGAGAAAATTTGGGTTGACTCCTGCTTACCATTTGTCTTTTGTTCCAGGTGGTATACTACCTTGAGTGACTTTAGAGCTGTAATTTCAGGTCAGTGTCATCTGATTCTTGATCCATTCAGTTTGCATTGGCAATTTTGTTTCTCAGTCTGTGGTGGTGTTTTTTGCACGTTGTAATTGTTGAATCAGCTGTGAGTCCTGGAGGCTGAAGCACAGTCATTGTGATGCTAACATCCAGCTGTAGTGGATTAGTCATGGCTGTGTTTTAAAAATATAATTTAGAGAAAAATAGTTTGTTACAACATTTCCTCCCACAGCTGAAGAATTTGGCTGTCTTTTACTTTTCATGACTCCAAAATGAAACATTAAAGATATGTATTAGACTAAATGTTATATTTTAGCATTAGAACAGTTCTTGGCAAAATGCCTACAAAATAAATGGTTGTAATCTTGCCCTGTGCCAGAAAAAAAAAGTGCTAGGTGATCTTAAGTACCTTGCAGTCTTGATCTGTTAAGTGTTAGGTAGACTGTTGATTCTATTTGCTTTCAGAGTAGATGCTGCCTTTTCTATTCAGTCATTGCTTTCTAAGGAGTTTTTTTTTAAAACCAGTAAATGTTCAGAGCCTTATTCAATTCATAGCTCAATAATGAATGTCTCAATAAGTTCAAGGCAATTGTGTCCTAATTTGGGAAGCGTTCAGATCCCTGTCACTGACATTTACAGCACCAGTGTCATTAATTTATCTACTCTAGAAATTGCTCTATTATTCATTTTCAAAGCTTAGTATTTGGTGAATTTTATTTTTATTTGTTTTTCTGCGTTTCTGGGGCCTGAACTCAGATTCTGTCCTGGGCTTTGCCTCTGAGCTTCTTTTGCTCAGAGCTAGTATTCTACCACTTGAGCCACAGTTCCACTTCTGGTTTTTCTTTTTTTTTGGGGGGGGGGGGCGGGAAGAATGTGCATAGTTTAATGGAGATAAGAGTCTCATGGACTTTCCTGCCCAGGCTGGCTTCAAACTATGATCCCCAGATTTCAGCCTCCTGAGTTGCATTACAGGCATAAGCCACTGGCACCCAGCAAATTTTATTTTTTTTAATAACATTTAATTTATTTTTGACTAGTATAGTTGTGACTTCCCCTGGTTGCATGATTACAATGACATGTTTAACTGCATGTGGCATTCTCTTACTTTACATTTTCAAATAAACACAATCATTTATCACAGTCTTTCTTCCCTCTAAAGGGCATTCCTAGTAGCAGTGTTGTCAAGGAAACATACTGAAACTGTTACATAAAAGATATCTCTTTAGGAAATTTCTCCAAAATGAAACTGTTATTATTCCCAAAATATGTTAAAATTGTAATTTACATGCATTTCAGGTTAAGGAAGTAATGTATAAGCAATCCACTTAATGCTATAACTTTGGGGAAATCTACCAAGGCATTTTTTTTAATTTGAAGGTTTAGTGATTAATGTCATTAATGTAATTAATGTAAAGTCACAAGCAGGAGAAAACTTTTGTGAATAGACATGAGGCCTGATTCTCCGGGCTTCAGTATATAAAATCATACCTAAATCTTCCAGATGTAGATGATGTGAATTCCGTGATGACAGGCTAAGGGAGAGACAAAAGTAATGATTGCCTTTCAAGGCATAAAATGTAAAGCCCATGGGAATTTAACAGGAAGTAGCATTGAACAGCAATACATGTTATTTGTGTATTTAGGAGGCCATGTTGGAAAGCAGCCTATCAGGATGGTCACAAACCACTTGCACTTGCTTGTGGTTTATTCTAAACTTGCCTTTCAGTATTAAAGGATATAAGCTTGAATGGAGCCTAGAAGAAGGTATTCTGAAATACATTAGGTATTTTTTTGTCTAAAAGTATATATTGAGCTATATAATACAGAACACTTGGAGTTGATAGATGAAGAAATTTACCAAGAAATTTGCCTAAAGTTCTTCATGATAAAGCCAGAAGAAGAACCTCACTTCCTGATTTGTAGTTCAGTGCTCTTTTCATGATATTGTTGGGTTATTGCTCCTCTCCTGTGATTCTTTCCCAAATGAAATGTCAACTCCACATAGCATTCTGGGTGTTACTTAAATCATCCCTGAGGGATGAAGGTGAGAAATGCAAGAAGTAAAAATAAATTGTTCTTTAAGAAACCTGTAAATACTCTCAATAGTCTTGACGATACAGCAAGGGATAAAAGGCCATAAAGAATAACAGAGCTGTAATAGAATACATTTTGATCATTAAAATTACGAGAATGGCCAGACATGGTAGCACACTCTTAGAATTCCATAATCTGGAAGGCAGATGCAAAAAGATTGAGATTCAAGGTCTTCCTGGGCCACTAGCAAAAGATTGTCTCAAAGAATATTATGAAAATGGGTAAATTTTTGCTGGAGACTAAAAATATAATTCACAGGGAAAATTACAGATTATGACCTACTCAGGAGCCTGAGATCTGAGTATCTAGGTTTAAAGTCATCCCGGACAGGAAAGTCTGTGAGATTCTTATCTCCAGTAAACTACTCAGAAAAAGCTGGAAGTGACACTGTGGCTCAAGTGGTAGAGCACTAGCCTTGAACACAAAGAGGTTCAGGGACCATGCCTAGGCCCTGAGTTCAAGCCCCAGGACCAGCAGGGAAAAACAAAATGTTGCACAGACAACTCTAGGATGGTATTCTTGTCCAGCACAGCTTTTGTTGACTGGTGTTATGAATCATACTCACACAGAAGGTAGCCACAACATGGAGAAGGGATCTCCAGCCTCCCCCTTTTGTTGCCCATCATTTTTATTCATCATATGCCATTTGCTATTTATATACTTGTTTCTTGAACTGCTGGGTTGTTGTGGGTTGTTGTTTTTTTTTTTTTTTTGCCAGATTTTGTCTTAGATATTTTGCTCCTGACCCTTAGTCCAAGTCACTATTTCTATCTAGAGCCTTATTTAATACTTTCTTAGAAACTTAGAATAGTTTCTTAGAAACTTATTAAACATGTCTAGCTTGCTTATTTTTTATCATAGTTTTGCCTATTCAGTTCTACTTGCTGTTTATAGCAGGCATATTTATCTTAATGTTCTTGTCTCTCTGCATGGTTACTTCTATTACTTGTTGTTTCTCTAGCATCTCCTTGCTGCCTGGTTATATTTACCATATGTTAGATGGTGGACATCAAACTCACAGGTATAATTTGAGAACAATGCTAATGACATTTTTGACAAGAGAGAATTTTTATTTGTTTCTGAAACAATTAGGTGCATTAGTCATTCCATCCCACTTTAATCAAGGGTTGAAATAACTTACAATTCTGCTTCAGGTCATTTTGAAATCCTACTTGATTTACTTCATTTTATTCTTATTGAGTTTTTAATTTGTTTACCAGCATGGTTGGCCCAAGTTTTTAACTACTTTCTCATAAATTCTTGCTACTAGAAGTCCTTGTCCCAAATTCCGTCCTAGAATTTTGTCACATTTTAATATTTGTGAAGATTTCATTTCACAACCATCACAACTTTTTGGTGGTGGAAATAACCATTACTCTTTTTGGGTTTTTTGTTGTTGTTGTTTTGATTTTTTGCCAGTCCTGGGGCTTGAACTTAGGGCCTGAGCGTTGTCCTTGGTTTCTTTTGCTCAAGGCTAGTACTCTACCACTTGAGCCACAGCGCCACTTCTGGCTATTTTTGTTTAAGTGGTGCTGGTGAATGGAACCCATTGCTTCATGTATGCGAGGCAAGCACTCTACAACTAAGCCATATTCCCAGCCCCATAACTGTTACTCTTCCTTTTTTTTTTAACTAGTGATAGAGAACTGATAACTAAAAATAAATTTAACTCAGCATTTTTATGACACTTCTTTCAAGATTGGTAGTAGAAATTAAGTGGAAATGCTTTCTTCTCAATGAATAGGATTGCTAATACTAGGATTTCTTCAGCTAATATCATTATGTTTGTTCTAGAAATTTAGGCCTAATGATACATATGAGAAATAAAAGGAAATAAAAAAGAAAGGAAATTTGGGGCTGGTGAGGATTGGTTCTTTGGTGCAACACTTTCCTGGCATGGGCAAGGCCCTGAGTTGGGTACAAAGTCAAATGGTAATACTTGTGTTTCATCATTATTGATGTAATGGAATATAATTTATAGTTTTATTATCATATTTTTGAATGTATTACAACATTAGAAGCCTATTAAGAATCAACTTTTAGGGGTAGATGGAGAAAGGAATGATGAATGAATATAATTGTAAGACTTAATGTCCATACATAGAAATAGAGCTGGGTAACTAAAGGGGATGAGTAGGTTTGAGATAGATGTAGAAGGAGGGGGCAGAATGATAGAAAAGGTGACAGTGATCAAGATGTATTGTACTCATAAAGTGACATACTGAATTGAAACCCCTTTGTACAACAACTAGAAGATAATTAAAGAATCAGCTTTTACGTAATTTAAGCAATTTATGACTCACTTTCAGAATATTGCAAATGAAAGCAAAAATTGTATGGAATTATAATCTATTAGTGTTCATGAACATTATATGTATGTATGTATGTATGTATGTATGTATGTATGTATGTGTATAGATATACAATATATGCATATATATGGAGAGAGATTTCTTTATTTTTCTGTACTTTAGGTACACACGTTTCTCATGATAAATTAGCATCCATGAAACTACTACCTGACAACTGAATCTTACTAGCACACATACGATTCTTATCGACGTCTACTTCTATCCAAATGTAACCACTTTTCTGGATTTCTGTTTATATGACAAAACAATTTTTACCTAATTGTAGTTGTTTTAAAATTGCTGAAATCTTAATGGTTTGAAAATCAAGGTCTTTCTGCTATTACTAAGCCAACTGAGTAGAAAGTAAACACTACCAACATCTCAGGACCATTGCTGATCTCGCTCCAAGCAAAAGAATACCTTTGCTTTGTGCTCAGCTGGCATCAAAACAGAGCTTGAGCATACATACTTAATAGGCACTGGTGGGTGGAATATTTATGCAGCAATTATTTTCTTAGTTTGTAAAGGCAGCTAAGTCCACTTGGACTACAAATACCTACTATGTATTTTATGTCCAGAATATAAATGCAGTCCTCAATGAGCTGCCCCAATTCCATTCCTAGTTCTGTTATTCTCAGCTTTATTCAGCACCCCAGAGGAGCTAGCTACTTAGAACCACATACATTGCGCAATGTTTGTGACCCTCATCCATATGAGCTCTGAAATGACTATCATAATGACACACATAATCTCAGAGACTCAGATTCTGGTTTTCCCCTAGATATTTTGAGACATTTGTTGAGGAACAAATCATAAGAATAAATGTTATTCTATAGTGCACAGTGCCAGAAGTCAAGAATCCAAAGTTTAAAATGTCAGACACAAGACTTCACACACTTTGCATCTGCAATGGCTTTATTTGTAATTCAAAAAGAATGTTTTAGCTTTAAAATATGATTTTATTTTATTAGTAGTACAGGAATTTGGAGGAAAATAAAAGGGAACTGAAATGGAACAGGCAAATTCAATGAAAAAGAGAGTATAGTCTTTGAAGAAAGGTGAGATCTTAGAGGTCTGACTACATAGGTATGATGAACTACAGAAAATAGCCCAAACTGCTCTTGAAAAGGGGATTATAAAAGTGGAGGCAGCTTTAGTTTATTGCATCAGAGGAGGTGATTGGCACCTAGGGAAATGTCATTGTAACATAATAACAAGCTTATAAAGTATACTGGGATTTTTATTTATTTATTTATTTATTTTGCCAGTCCTGGGCCTTGGACTCAGGGCCTGAGCACTGTCCCTGGCTTCTTCCAGCTCAAGGCTAGCACTCTGCCACCTGAGCCACAGCGCCCCTTCTGTCTGTTTTCCATATATGTGGTGCTGGGGAATCAAACTGAGAGCTTCATGTGTAGGAGGCAAGTGCTCTTGCCACTAGGCCATATTCCCAGCCCTATACTGGGATTTTTATGCTGTGGCATTCTAGATGTACCTAACAAAAATGCTAGCTTTTTAATTGCATACAGTTAATGTTATTAATTGTACAAAGGGGTTTTATTGTGGTATTTCACACTTACATATTGTACTATTGCTCTTCTTTCCTTGTCACTTTTATTTTTCGATAGCTTTCAGTAGAATTCCTTATGCCAACTTCATACACAGACACAATGCATTTTAATATTATTTACTCCCTTCCCAATCTCTTCTTCTCACCAACTTCCCCTTCCTAAACAGTCTCACAAACATGAACATATCTAACACATATCTAACAAATTTTGGAAAGAAATTCTCTTAAAAGCAGATAGTCTTTAATGGGTAGTAACCATGTGAGTATAGAATATTTGGACAGATTTGAAAGAAGGTGACTGATAACTTGGCCTAAATTGAAATGACAGCATTTCCATGTGATTCAGTTACTGTGAGGATGAAGCTCTGCTCTCAAGTGTAAGCAACTTAGGAAATAAGGGCTGGAAGTAAGTAATAAGGCAGGGACATCTAACACAGCCTGACCCTCCACACATCTGACACATCTAACACTCTACCCTCTGAGACAGAACCTAAGGAAATTTATGCAAAGCAGTTACTCAGGTCTTAGGAACAATTCCATGTGTGGTTGAGAAAGAACAGAATCAATTTAAGGAGCAAGCTAAACTATTTTGAGCCTTTTCAGAATATAAGAACAGATAGAAATAAAGCATCAGAAACCATCCCTGTTGCAGAAAAGTGCCCAAGAAAAAGCTGTTGATGCAAGTTTAGAAAACTTGGAAGCAGAAGAGAGGTGGCCTGCAGAGAGCGACCCTCCAGCAGAACTGGGTGAGGGAGAGCAGGCAAGTTGGACATGCCTGAGACATTTCAGAGCAAGACAGGAATGGTCCCTGTGCAGCAGGCTTGCATCTGCAAAGTCTCGTCTTCTAATCAAAGACAGAAAATGCAAAATTGGGCTTTCTTTCCTTTCACATTAATTAAACAAAGTCTCCTTAGGAAAGACTTGATACTTTGCTGGTTTTAGGCCATGAACAAGTAGCAGTGACCACATCAGAGTCTCAGGCAGTAGAAATTAACCTCCTTCGCACCTAGAATATTCCATGATTTCCACTGCACATTGTTTTCTAGTTCTAGGGATACTTTTTTAAAAGCTGCATTTTTATTTAAGTAGTTACACAAAGGGATTATCACTCAACAAATCAGTTTATAAATACAATGCATCTTGACCAATGTCACTCCTTTAGTCATTTTCCCTCATCCCTCCCAATCCAGCCCCTCCCCTCAAGTTTATAGAATATGCATTATATTCCTCCTCCCTCTCCCATACTTTTGTTTGTTTGCTTGTTTTGTTTTTTATTGTTGCTGTTATTGTTGATTTTACTGGAGGCAATCACTGTGGAGCTAGGATTTCTAGAACTGGAACTATTCTAATAATTTTATGTTCTCAATTAACTCTGTGCTTTCTAGGTAGTGGGTCTAGTAAGTAAAAGAAAATCCCTTCTGGTATCTTTGTTCCGTTCCTATGGAGCAAAGCAGAGTAGTGCAACTGGGGCCTATACCAGAAGGACAGGAAAGATGTTCAGGAAAAAGGAATCTAATCTCTTTATTTTACTGTAATCTATAGGTCAGGCCTCTGTATCAATTGGATTTGAATCTTTGCTGAGCACCTCATAGGGGAGAGTTGACCTCCATTCACATTCTACTTTGGGTATTGTGTATGATGTTCATGCTGGAGAAGGGCTGGGCTTCCTCTGGATTACACTCTATGGTCTAGTAAAATGTAGCGGATGGTGAGGCTGGACATGCTTTAGGATGAGAATCAAAACAGGGCAAACATGTTTAGAGCCCACAGAGATCCAGAATAATTTAGTGTACTCTTCTCTCTTAAATTATGTTCTTCGTGGGGGAAAAAGCTGTACTGGGCCAAGGGAATCGTGGTTGGTATTTATAGGAAGACTTATAAACCTGGGAGAGAAATGTCCTGAGACCCATCTTCTCTGGGGGAGTGAGGTAAACCCTTCATTGGCTATTTCCTTGCTGAACAACAGAGGAGAAGAGAAAGGAAGACAGGGAGTCAAGTGTGTATGTGGGGATTTAGCCCTACTCCTCACTACTGAAATATGGAGTGGGGACTGAATGCCTACTCCCCACTACCCAAATACGGGGTGAGGACTTAGTCCAGCTCCCCACTATTCAAATATAACATGGGGAGTTATCCCTGCTCCTTACTATTCCACACACAGGGTGGGAACTTATTCCCTCCTCCCCATTTTTCCATGACGAGGATGTGGGGGAAAAGAAAGTACTCTGATCTCCATATGTAATGGTATAGGGCATTGCTGCTGCCTTCCTCTGCTTCCTTGTCTCCTTTCAGGATTCACGGGAGGGGTTCTGGGAGGTCAATTTGGGGAAAGTACAAATCCTGATCAGTTTTGCTCTCTGTGGGTTTTCTCTTTTTTACTTTTCATTCTCTTTGTATGAGCCTTTATGGAACAAACAC
The DNA here is from genome assembly GCF_023159225.1 of Perognathus longimembris pacificus. Lineage (NCBI taxonomy): Eukaryota > Metazoa > Chordata > Mammalia > Rodentia > Heteromyidae > Perognathus > Perognathus longimembris. Next base: position 10,257,048 of record NC_063185.1, on the reverse strand, counting down.
AGGAGGAAGCTTGCCATGTTTGAGCTGTGTCTGGAGCAGAGAGGACCTGTGGTCGTAGAAGGAATTA